>NC_089756.1:24945517-25068017 GCF_040412425.1 Macrobrachium rosenbergii | reverse complement strand
GGACGTGGCTGAAAGTTTCATGGGCGGCGGCTCATACGGCATTACACCGAGACCACCGAAAGATACAGTAGATCTACCTGCCAATCAAACCAGCCAGCTTGTGTGCGTTTTCTTTTTGGGGGTAGAGAATGAAAGTCCCGGCACTGAGGACGCTACGTACCGGTTCAAAGTCTGGACCAAGTTGCCTTCATTCTACAGGGAGAGTTTGACCCCGGGCTAGACGACGGGAAGATTAAAACGTGGAGTTTGTTACAAGACGACTATAAAAGTTATACCAGCACATAACATACGGATACATACTGCGTCTGATATGGTTGGACATTTATTATTATTATTACTATTACTATTATTATTATTATTATTATTATTATTATTATTATTATTATTATTGTTGTTGTTGTTGTTGTTGTTGTAGCGATATTCAGCGCGTGCGTATGTCCACAATATGTAAGCCAAAAAGGTCATTAATTGCTAAGCAAAGGAAACGAAAAAAAAAAAAAAAAAACATAAGTTCAGAGGGGAAGCACAGCATTTAACTGACAGAAAGCATATAATAAATAAATAAATAAATAAATAAATAAATAAATAAATAAATAAATAAATAAATAAGAATCAATAAACCTTATTTGAAAAATTTAAAAAAAGTTGAGGCAGTGGACTTATATATATTGAAATTCATTGAAACGAATAAATCATAAAATCTCTATTAATTCTTACGTACGAATCAAATGACTGTTGAACAGAAATATTTACAATTAGTGAAGTCAAATTTCAAGTTGCACTTGAATTCCTGCCTTTGTTCTGTGTTGATATAGTGAACTGAATATAAGAATTTACGCCAAAGGCCAAGCACTGGGACCTACGAGGTCATTCAGCGCTGAAATGGAAATTGACAGTAAAAGGTTTGAAAGGTGTAACAGGAGGAAAACCTCAAAGCAGTTGCACTATGAGTCAATTGTTAGGAGAGGGTGGAAAGTAAAATGGAAGAAAGAGGAATATGAAAGGAGGTACAGAAAAAGGAATGAAAGGAGTTGCAGCTAGGCACGCTGCAAAGAACCTTAAGTAATGCCTACAATGCACCGCATGAGGTGCACTGACGCCACTATCCCCCTACGGGGTCTGCGTTGATATATATGACATAAAATCATCATAAGTTTAATCTAATGTATGATTAAAGTCTAACCTACACAGTATGATGCCGGAACTAGTCTGCAACACTGATTGTAATGATTTGGACGGAAAGTTTAGTTCCCTGTAATCGTTAGGGGACCAGATTTATAACAATCAAATTAAGAAAACAACATCAAATTAGGAAGCTTCGTTGCTATGAAAAGAAGTAAATTACAATGGAAAACAACATTTCATTTTGTTTACTTGAGAAACCACGTACTATTCGCATGAGATATATATATATATATATATATATATATATATATATATATATATATATATATATATATATATATATATATATATTTATATATATATATATATATATAATATATATATATATATATATATATATATATATATATATATATATATATATATATATATAAAATGATGTTTAGTTTTAGCTTGACAGTTTCTGTCCCCTAATGGAGAATTACAATTTATGAGTATATATATATATATATATATATATATATATATATATATATATATATATATATATATATATATATATATATATATATATAACAAACATCTCACACGTCTCGAACTCTCGCCATACCCGCGCAATAACTTCTCGCTGCTGGGGAGAAAGGCGTTGGGTCTGGTATGATACATGAAACATACGTACCGGGGTCTAAGCGATGTCAGGCAGGGCAGCCGATCGAGACCACAGGTCCACCCTAAAGCCAAATCAAAAGTCCTTCAAAAGAAGGCATCATTACCCCATACAAAATGGGAATAAAAGCACGTTAAAAGAAAAAGAAGAAGAAGAATATATATATATATATATATATATATATATATATATATATATATATATATATATATATATATATATATATATATACGTATATATACAAAATGTTCATATGACAACAATGATTTGGATAAACGTATGCAAGTACATACGGTCAATACATTCGTCTTTTTCCCGTTCGTTCTCCATTACTATTTAAAGCTACCTTTTAACTGTCCAATGGGAAAGGTTCTTTAGAGATCTGCTTCTTCCGAACCCTTTCCCCTTATTGCCGGAATCATTATGCAAATTACCTCCTTCCCGCTGACAGGAACAGTTACGTTATTTACTTCTTTTGTTATTGTTGTTACTCGTTGGCCCAGTGATTCCTTCCAATTGCTCTCGGTCCACCCTGATTCCTCTCTCTCTCTCTCTCTCTCTGGTAGTAACTGTAATAGTAGTAGTTGTCATTCTTCGCTTGCATACTCTGATAAATTGAATACTCTCTCTTTCTCGTGTTAGTAGTGCTAGGAACCCCTCTCCTGTTATTAAAAAAGAGATGTGTTCTCTCTTTCTCTCTCTCTCTTCTGTTTCTCGTAGCAATATTTCCCTAATCTTAACAGGGAAGTGGAATTATTTCTCTCTCTCTCTCTCTCTTCTGATTCTCGTAGTAAAATTTCTCTAACCTTAACAGGAAGATGGAATAATTTCTCCCTTTTTCTCGCTCCCTCTCTCTTCTGATTCTCGTAGTAAAATTTCCCTAATCTTAACAGGGAAATGGATTTATCATCTCTCTCTCTCTCTCTCTCTCTCTCTCTCTCTCTCTCTCTCTCTCTCTCTCTCTCTCTCACATACACAACTTTTATCTTTTTTTAGAAAAGCCGAATTCAGGTATTAAGGAAGGGCCCTTGGCCCTTGTGCGCTCTTAAATTTTTGTGGGCGCATGTGAGAGATTCCTATTCAAAAGCCCTAAGGAATGAAAGGTTCGATCACATCAGATCTCCTTTTGTCCGATAATTGTATCCCCCTTTCTAGACTAGTCTAGAGGACGTCTGGTTACCGTCAAAGAATCACGGTAGCACCGAGGACAATAATCGCCCGATTTCCGATATTTCTGGGACGAATTCCGTTCAAGAGGATCCAGGTAATTGGGTCATCTTTTTAACCCTTTGGCTGTCCTTCTCTGCTTTTAAAATTATTCTTGCTTCTAGTGTTCTTAGCCCTTGCAGTATTTTGTGGTGGATTGAGCCTTTTCTTGTTGTTTATTGTGTTTACTGCTACTAATATTTTCTTTATGTCATCAACCGCCCACTCAACTTCTCGTCCTTATTTTCATTTTCAGTCGCTGAAATTTCAGAGTTTAGTCCCATCAAAGTACAGACCTGATCAAAAGTTGCTTCACTTCACTCATCAAAAGGTATTACTCAGCAAAAGGTATTACTTTTGTTGGTTTTGGCTATCCTATAAACAATGACCACTCCCACCCGACTGTTAGGGCCTACGTACTGCTGGGAGATTCATTCACCTCTTTTTTTTTTACAAGACAGGCGAGTTATTCCTCTTCTTTTCTCCTGGCTTGAGTCCTCTTCTTTTTTTCTGGCTTAAGCCCTCTTCTTTCCTCCTAGCTTGAGTCCTCTTCTTTTCTCCTGGTTTGAGTCTTCGTGTTTTCTCCAGGCTTGATTCCTCTTCTTTTCTCCTGGCTTGAGTCCTATTTTTTCCTCCAGGCTTGAGTCCTCTTCTTTCCTCCAGGCTTGAGTCCTCTTCTTTTCTCCTGGTTTGAGTCTTCTTCTTTCCTCCAGGCTTGAGTCCTCTGCTTTCCTCCTGGCTTGAGTTCTCTTCTTTTCTCCTGGTTTGATTCTTCTTTTCTCCAGGCTTGATTCCTCTTCTTTTCTCCCGGCTTGAGTCCTCTTCTTTCCTCCTGGCTTGAGTCCTCTTCTTTTCTCCTGGTTTGAGTCTTCTTCTTTTCTCCCGGCTTGAGTCCTCTTCTTTTCTCCCGGCTTGAGTCCTCTTCTTTCCTCCTGGCTTGAATCCTCTTATTTTCTCCTGGCTTGATGTAATTGTGTCTTAGCACTCAAGACAAGGGTTATTTCTATAATACTGTAAATCACAGTATTTATTTGCTTAAGCAAAAACAAATAATTTAGCAACAATGAGACAGTTCCTTTTTTTTTGTCCTGGGTTTAGGTCACATAAGCAAACAACCATTCTGTTTATTCCACATGTACTGAACTGAAAATTATGGTAATTTCAGTTAATAAGAGATATTGTTCAAAGGAAAAACCCATCTAATCTGTTTCCTACGATTTTTTTTATTTACGCTCATTTTCATTCACAGAGGACAAAAATATCAACAGAAAATATTTACTCTGCTCTTGACTTTTTTTTTTTATTATTCAGTTCTTCATATTATTTTATTTACTTTAGCGAAGGCCTAGAAAAGCAAATAGAAAAACTATCAGTAACTTAGACAGTATCGACCAATGCCACTATAAAATCTTGAAGGACTGTTTCCCAAACCAGGCATCCTGATGGCCTGCCAAGCCATTGATTAAGTAGCTTTACTGGTGTTACTACAGTTACAGTAATCGAGGTATTCTCGGCATCGGGGGATGTACCAACTCCACCCAGTCATCAAATCGGGTCGGACATTCAGGTGTCCAGCAGGGACGAGTGCCTGGATATTGAATCAGGAGTACCAAAGAAATAGGGTTTATAAAATGCGGGGGGGAGGGGGCGAGGGTTACCCAAGTATCAAATCTGAAAGGTCACCTAGGCATCTAATCACGAGGGAGGGGTGCCTGATTGCGAACCAGGATAGGTACCCAAGTATCGAATAGGGAGGAATACTCAGGTGTCAAATTAGAATGAGTGCCAAGGAAGGATAGTCACCCACGTTTCAAATGAGGGTGGTAACTAAGTATCGGAACAACACTCAGGCATCGCATCGGGAGGAACAATCAGGTGTCATATTCGAGGGAATCACCACAGCGTCGAATCACAAGGGACACCCAGGCATCGAATCGCGAGGGGTGTCCAAGTAGGAACCAGGAACGGTCTCCAAGGACCGTGTAGGGAAAGATAACCTGGAATCGAAAGTGGCAAAAGCCCAACCAAAGTTTTTGCCTTTAGTTATTTTGGTAACAGAAATCATACACTAAGTATATTCGAGTTAATGGAAAAATATATTGAATCAGGGAAAGGAGATACATTTTTAAAGAGCAAAACGGGATACAAATAACTATATTTATCTCGCTCCATAAAATACCACCTATACTTAATGACGAATTTCAAAGAAATATGAGTGGTTCTCAGTAATCACATGACTCGTCGAATATTGACATAAGTTGCATCGCAATCCACATTTTAAATGTCAATGATTTTAAAATAAGGACAAGAATCAGTAGCTATTTTTTTCGAAAAGACACGAGTTTCACAGAACAGAAACGTAACTTGCAATTTGGTCGCAACAGCCCATGTCGCAAATCAACCAATTAATCTTTTAGTTTCCTGTAAAAGAAAACTATTGAGATGGCTTTGTCTATCCGTCCGCACTTTTTTCTGTCCGCACTTTTTCTGTCCGCCCTCAGATCTTAAAAACTACCGAGGCTAGAGGGCTTCAAATTGGTGTGTTGATCATCCACCCTCCAATCATCAAACATACCAAATTGCAGCCCTCTAGCCTCATTAGTTTTTATTTTATTCAAGGTTAAAGTTAGCCATGATCGTGCGTCTGGAAACGATATAGGACTTGCCACTACCGGGCCGTGGTTAAAGTTTCATGGGCCGCGGCTCCTACACCATTATTGCTAGACCACCGAAAGCTACATCTATTTTCGGTGGCCTTGATTACAGGCTGTAAAGAAAACTCGACTGCGCCGAAGAAAGTTCGGCGCATATTTTACTTGTCTAATAGTCACATGGCTCGTTGAATAGTCGCATGATTCACTGAAGAGTCCCGTCGCAGGCAAAACGGTAAAAAAATGGGTGAGGACAAGGTTCTTTTGTACATTACCGCCATTCGTCGGTTTCCGCCTAAAATCAGCCATGTGTTGAAAAGTCGTGGTTTTTCTCATTACTCATTTATCTGCCATACGTTGGCAACAGAAAATCATATCAGAGCCTTCACATCCAGCTCTCTCTCTCTCTCTCTCCGTTTTATCGCAACCTCTCCGGTAACAAAAATTTTACCATAACCTTCACATCCATCTCTTTCTCTCCGGTAGCAGAAAATTTTGATCACAACCAGTTTACACAATTTCTCTCTCTCTCCCCATTTTATCGCAACCTCTTCGGTAACAAAAAGTTTTATCATAATCTCCACACCCATCTCTTTCTCTCCGGTAGCAGAAAATTTTATCACAACCTTTTTACACAATCTCTCTCTCTCATTCTAGCAAGAGAAAATAATAAACCGACCACTGCAACTCTATTCGGACAAAACCCTCCCAACATTATCTCTCTCTCTCTCTCTCTCTCTCTCTCTCTCTCTCTTTGTCCAAAGAGCTTCAATCGTTGGCTTGGGCGTTGAGCCTAGTAGTGGGTGTTTCTGGATCAGAAAATTGATTGCAAGGCTGTATTTGAACAGTGATATCCTCCATAATCAAACTCATTTTTTTTTTTTCTTTTATCCTCAGCAAATGACACTTCGCTTGAATTCGTCTTTTCGATCTCTGTAAACATTATACTTACAGCTCGACTGCGTCCTCATTATAACTGTCCCATAACTTTTTTATCTGTGTTTGTTTCTGTGCAGTAAACAACACACGCATGCATACAAACATACATATATATGTATGTATGTATGTATGTGTGTGTTGTTTACTGCATAAAAACTGATAGAAAATATATATATAAATATTATATATGTATATATGTATTATATTATGTGTATATATATATATATATATATATATATATATATATATATATATATATATATATATATATATATATATATATATATATATATCTTCTTTTTCTTTTAACGTGCTTTTATTCCCATTTTTGTATGGGGTAAGCACGATGCCTTTCTTTGAAGGACTTTTTTGATTTGGCTTTGGGGTAGACCTGTGGTCTCGATCGGCTGCCCTGCCTGACATCGCTTAGACCTCGGTACGTATGTTTCATGTATCATACCAGACCCAACGCCCTTTCTTCCCAGCAGCGAGAAGTTATTGCGCGGGGTATGGCGAGCGTTCGAGACGTGTGAGATGTTTGTTATGTTTTTAGAAGGTGTTGTAGTGGCTTTGTTTTGTGTGTGTATTTAGTCTGTAACATCCATTTGCTTTTAGCAAACCTATCTGTTGATTACATATATATATATATATATATATATATATATATATATATATATATATATATATATATATATATAGTCACTGACCATGATAGTTGTGATGTCATCTTTAAATAAAGAAATCGAACTGTCTGTGTGCCTGTCTATCTGTCACTTCTAAATTTCTGAATATTTTAAAATATCTTAATTACTGTTACAGTTCAACATTAACGTAGTTAATCTACAGCTAACTTTTGCTGCAATGATTCCATTTGCGTATATATATATATATATGTGTATGTGTGTGCATACATGTGTGTGTGTATGCGTGACGCCTTTTAAGTAGCATTTACTATTGCACCATCAGTAAACTTGATGCAAGAGAGAGAGATGAAATTTACAGCCAACAGAGCCATGACAGTAAGACGAAAGAAAAAGAAAACACACACACAAAAAAGAAATATGAAATAAGACTATTCTAGAAATACAAATTTCACTAAAGTCTTGGCGTCATTAAGGTCTGATAACGTGAAATGTCTCTGATTATTTTGCAAACTGTAATTTTGTTCTCTATTAATTATCATTAATACAAATTGAACAAATCCTATTCGTTATACCGGTACTACCTATTTACCTGAGCTATAGGCTAGATGTTTACGTAACCTTGTCCACTTTTGGCTGGAGTACTAAAGCATAGGATGACTGTAGTGGGGGAGAGAGAGAGAGAGAGAGAGAGAGAGAGAGAGAGAGAGAGAGAGAGAGAGAGAGAGAGAGAGAGAGAGAGAAAGAGAGAGAGATGGTAAATTAAAGATGGTATCAAGAAAGGCTTCTCACCAATAAGATGATGAACCAGGTCACACACCCCCCATCCTCCAACCCCTTCCCCACATTCTCTTTCACCCCCTCCCCTTCAAAATAAAAAAAAAAAAATAGCCTGTTTAATATGCAAGTCGCCCCATCACTACCATTAGATTCTCTCTGCATATCCACCTTAAGATGCCTCGACCATTGTCGGTTCTCCTCGACCGGCGGTAGATACCCGCTCGTCCGTGCATCCCAAGAAGCGACGATAATTATTCACGACAGCGCCCTAGTACTTGTGGTAAATAGTTAATGGGATTTTACTGGTAACGTCGAAAGCGAAGAACGCTCAAGAATGCTAAGTGAGTACCAGATGTGGATTCAATAGTCGACTGTGATCGGAATGCATCGATTTGAGTCGCCCGAGTCCGAAAGCTAATAATTTTGGATTCCATGCTCGCCGAGTGCTATGGAAAGCTTACTCGACACCTACTGGGGCTTGACTCGGATATCTCTCTCTCTCTCTCTCTCTCTCTCATTTTAACATTTCACCTGACATTTACAGTGACCGCAGTATTGTAATGTAATTGCGCCATTTTCTTGCTACATAATCTTTCTCTGAAAATAAACTCGGTTACTAAAGTTAAATACTATTATTGTTGTTATTATTATTATTATTATTATTATTATTATTATTCAAAAGATGAACCCCCACAGGAACCAATGACTTGAAATTCAAGCTTCCAGTGAACATGGTGTTCATTTGAAAGAAGCAACAGGTTATATATATTTTTACAATTAAGCTACAAAGTTATTCTAAGCTCGCTATTCCTGGATTTTCCCATATTTTTTCAGACTCCTCTTTGAGTTGTTTTATAATGATGAAAAATAAGACGGCAAACAGGAGTTTCGAAAAATCCGTGTACAAATATACACGAGTTATTTTGATACGAAAAGCTATATAACTGCAATTTAGAATACTTCTAAATTACCTGTAGTTTCAAACTCTCTCTCTCTCTCTCTCTATATATATATATATATATATATATATATATATATATATATATATATATATATATATATATATATATATATTTACATATGCATATATATTTATATATATATAATTTATATGTACATATATATATATATATATATATATATATATATATATATATATATATATATATATATAATATACAGCTTTCTTTTCTCTGCCTAGATAATATACACTACAATTTTGCAACATACCTTAAGAGTCTCGTGTGAGCAGCGGTGAGTCACAGCGGGGCCTGAAAAACCAACGGTGGGTAAGTGACCTTAAAGAAATAAGTGAAAATGCAGTTAATATCAATAAAATTGAATAACTGAGAGAGAGAGAGAGAGAGAGAGAGAGAGAGAGAGAGAGAGAGAGAGAGAGAGAGAGAGAGAGGTATATCTTAGTTTAACCGGACCACTGAGCTAGTTAACAGCTCTCCTAGGGCTGACCCGAAGGATTAGATTTATTTTACGTGGCTAAGAACCAATTGGTTACCTAGCAAGGAACCTACAGCTTATTGTGGAATTCGAACCACATCATAGCCAGAATGAATTTCTATCACCAGAAATAAATTCCTCTTATTCTTCATTGGTCGGTCGGAGATTCAAACTCGCGGCCAGCAGCGTGCTAACTGAGAACGGAACCTACTCTCCCAACTGAGAGAGAGAGAGAGAGAGAGAGAGAGAGAGAGAGAGAGAGAGAGAGAGAGAATGAAAATATATTAACATATATATGTATGTATATACATGTATATAGATGTGTGTGCAGTGTGTATATATATATATACAGTATATATATATATATATATATATATATATATATATATATATATATATATATATATATATATATATATATATATATATATATTACGTGTGTGTGTATGTGTGTGTGTGTGTGTTTGTGTGTATAGATATGAGTGTGTGTGAGTCTATGTATATAAATTTATATATATATATATATATATATATATATATATATATATATATATATATATACACACACACACACACAGAACAAAAGCATTATTGTGTCCGCAAAGCGAAACTGAAAATGGAATAGAAAAGATATCAATGCGACTTCAAATGGTGGTCCGAGTCAATAAAGAGCTACAATAGCTTAGAGGACGTAGGTCATAAAGGCGAAACTCCTACTACAGCGGGGCGCACGTCACGCCTTCCGAACGGCTGCCAAAGGCCGGGGCCTCGCGGGAGAAGAACGCATTTATGACAATATAAAAGACCCGAGTACGAAAGTATTGTGGCATTTGTAATGTCGGATTCTATTTACGAAAAATCGGAAAATTTTTTTTTCTATATGCATATTTTCATACCGAATAATAGATTTTTATGATCTGTTATCGTTCCGTGGCTCCTGCTAATGTACAACACTGCATATCATGAATTTATTGACAAACAATCAGACAGGTCAGTTTCACTGGGGCAAGTAATTGTGATGAAGCAGAGATGCATGTTTCATTGGTTATGGCATACTTTGTATAAAATCATCATCACCTAATGTGTGTATTTCTAATAATCACAATTTCTCAACTTTTGATGTCCTCACTTTTTTGCTGAAACCCTCGAATCCAACAGAACACGGTGTTTTCCTCGCGTGTGGGATTCGAACTTACACACACACACACTAAGAGGAGCGAGGTTGCCGTTGACCCTTGTGCTTCAAAGAAGAATAACGACTTATTTCACCTGATACTTAGAAGTATCTGCCGCATTCAGTTTCATTTTGCTAAAGCCAAAATAGATCCTCCCTCACTAGTACTATGGCCTAATGATCTGCGTTTTTTTGTATGTAGGCAGAAACAGACTGTCTTGTGGTCACATTTACCAGGTATATATGTTACAGTAAGATTGTGAAACCAGGGATTTCAAGAAATCCCTGAAATTTTCAGGGAATTCGTTGAAATCACCAATTCACTTCGGGATATTTGATCCCCGAGGGCTAGTACTAAATACGACGAAACAGTGATTCATCTACACTGTTTCGCCATGTATATTACTAGCCCCTAGGCCTAGGGGATCAAATGTCCCTAAGTGCATTTGATCCCCTGAGGGGCTCGTACTAAACACGGCGAAACAGTGTAGATGAATCACAGTTTAGCCGTGTTTAGTACCATCCTCTCGGGGATCAAATGTTCCTAAGTGAATTGGTGATTTCACGAATTCCCTGAAAATTTCAGGGATTTCGTGAAATCGCTGGTTTCACAATCTTCCTGTAACATATACATTTATATGTACTGCCAAGGCCCCATCAGTGCTTCATGTCTTAAGTACACGCAACGTCAGCAATAAAATCCACCTTATTGCATGTACAAGAATGAAGGGTTTCTCCATTCGAGTCATGGCGGGAAATGGTCGGTCAGTCAAGCTTCGACGAGCCCAGCTCCGCCTTCTCTCTGTAACTGAATCTGTCAGTATCTCAGTAGATTGCACTTGATTAACTACTGATGCCTGTTTATTCTTGCATATTCTTCTACCAGAAGTTTAATTAAAGAGTTTAGGAAAAACAGTTGGAGTCACCTTCCCGCCAAACCATAGGCCTAACCCGGTTTTTACTTACCAATGATATAATTTTTCCTTGCTTGTACAGATAAGCAGTGTTAGGAAGCTAGAAGCCCGGAGATCAGTATTTGCTATAAATAATTGACAACGGCACAATATATAATTACGAATAAAACACTACGGTTGATTTTGATGGTATTAAATAACAAACTCCACCCTCCACTTTAGCACCTCGTACTAACACCGCTAGGCTTTCAGAGATACATTTGTGTCACCGCTGGACGAATTTCATGGCATGCTGTCATTACTGACACAATTATTATCATTATCGACATACCTACCAGCAGCCCAGTAATCGTCAATTGTCGAGTCTGCTTTGCGTGATCCTTGTCAAAGATAAAAAAAATAAAATAAAATAAAAAAGTTACGTCTTATTTCACAGACTAGACTCATATTATGTTTTGCTTACCTTCAAATACTCATCCTGCAGGACCCCGTAGATGGCAAAACATGCCTCTGGGATTATATATGAGGGACTCTATTTAGATAAACGAAGACAATATCGTGAGGAGGTGTCAGAACAGAAACCAGAGTTTGCCTCAAGTCTTGCACCAAGATTTCCGGTATCGGCTTCTTTAAGATCTAAATTCCTGAAAAGGTTGAGTTACGGAAGGCTTCGACGAAAAACAAAAGGTGATAATATTCTTAGGCAGTTCTGAGAGTCCTCTTCAGGTTTATGTTTATCAGCAGCCCATCCTTTAAATCTCTTGCATACGCTGCAACGACTGCTGAAATCCTAACATGGTCAATGTGCGTTTGGGTGTGACCATGAAACAATACGTCTACTTCCTTTCAGTGATGATTGGGGACTGGTGACGGGGGTGGTAGAGTGCCTGAAATTTCAGCGTTGCCATATGTATGATAATTGCATTTCATTAAATGAACAACAGTTTTGAAACTTACACTAAGACTCAACAATGTACGATCTGCGAAATTCTTTTCGGTGAATGCTTTTGTACAATTTTTTTCCCAATACGCACGACTTTTTAAACGTTTGATTGTCAGAGAATGTTATGAGTTTCCAAACAAAATTAACTAGCGTTCCCGGGCATATTTTTGAAACTACAGCTTGTTGGTGACACGACTGCTGATGACAGATCCCAACCGCCAGTTTTAAAAGAATTAGGAGACTCGAATGAATTAAATTTACTGAACTTAAAGTTTAGTTAAGGAATGGTTAAGGTTGTTTTCAAAATAAAATTCTGATTTATACTTTAAGTTGAAGCCGGAGTTATTACAACGATACTGAGGATACAAGTGTCAAACAACAGTTTCGTAGATTCCGCCAAAATTGTTCTCACCATCGCCGTCTTAGCTGTTGGTGAGTTCAGAGGTCCACACCGCACGCCTTATTCCCCGTTCCACCTTCGTAAATTTATGGGTTGCCTTTGAGCAAAACTCCGTGCTGGCGCAAGTCTAGATAAATCTGCACTACAACTATTTTTCCCATTTCTGATTGGAAGTATCGTTTTATTCGGCTTTGTTGCAGAAAGTTACTGTTTGTTTAAGTCGCAAGTCAGAGATGGAGTTCATGAAATGACTGAATTAAATATTTTTCTCCAAAATCTATGGTAATGATATATGAACTCTTTACTTTCTTTTCTCATATCTTTCTAGAATTTTCTTAATCAATCAAGTACAGATCGTGAGATTAGTTTTTAGTCTAGGGTAGTCTTATAACTTTTACAAACATATTGTAACTGTGTGATTACCTTTTACGCTCCTGGGAAGTGCAAAATACTGCTCTGCATAGCAGATAAGACTTCTGAGTTTCCCTTGAACAATTTGCAGTTTATGTAAACATAGTACTACTATAAACAAAGTACTACCACCTTCACGTGCAATTGTACGACATTTTTTCGCTTTTCAGTACAATACTGAGGTAAAACAAAACTGGTTTTGCCGTTTCCAATCCTGAGTTCTGGCTAGGCTGCCTGATATCAAAACAAGCGTTTGCGATTTTCAGCTACGTCTGAAGAACAGTGCTGCACCAGTTCAAATTCTTTGATGTTCAGCCCCTTCATAATTTTTTAGTCTAGGAAACTTCTAGGCTACTTTTCTTTATCTAAGATTTTCTCCAATGCTTTGCTTCAGCTTGGCTTCCTGTTTTTTATACGGTTCATGTTGTGAGACGGCAAAGTCTTGACCTCGGTATAGGCTATACGGTACACGGTCTTCAAAAAATGTGACTTTCAAAATAGGTGACTTCCAAGGTTAAGTGACTACCAAAACAGGTGGCATCCACGTTAATTTCACGATAAGTAACTCCCAAAACAGTCAACTTTAAAAACACGTTACTTTCGATATTAGGTGACTTCAAAAAATGTGATTATCAAAATAGGTGACTTCCAAAAACGTGACCTTTAACAATTGGTTACTTCCAAAACAAGTGACTTTTAAAATAGGTGTCTTCCGAAAAAAGGTGCTTTCTTAAAGAAGTGACTTCCAAAATAGGGTACTTTTAAAAACTGTTATTTCCAAATTAGGTGACCACCTTAACATGTGACTTTCAAAATAGATGCCTTCCAAAACAGGCTACCTTCAAAACATGTGACTCTCAAAATAGGTGACGTGCAAAACAGACGAGTTTCAAAATAGGTGACTTACAAAAAAAAGTTACTTCTAAGACAGGTGAATTCATAATAGTGACTTTAAAGACTTTCAAAATAGGTGTCTTCCAAAACAAGGCTTTCAAAATAGGTGACTTCCAAAACAAGACTTTTAAAATTGGTGACTTCCAAAACATGTGATTTTCAAAATAGGTGAATTCCAAAAAAGGGTGACTTTTAAATTATGTTACTTCCAAATTAGGTGACTAATAAAACATGTGACTCACAAAATAGGTGACTTCCAAAACTGGTGACCTTCAAAACTGGTGAATTCCAAAACAGGAGAATTTCAATGCAGGTGACTTCCAAAGCATGACTTTTAAAACATGAGAGACTTCAAAGCATAACACCAAAATAGATGACTTCCGAAAGGTATGACTTTTAAAATAGGTGACTTCCAAAGGGGAAATTGAAGAAAGCCTTCAGATGAACTTGCTCACAGTAATAATAAAACGTTATTAATATTTCCATATGGAATAATGATCAAATTCAAATTTTTATATAAAAAATATTCTCATTAATTACAAATCATTCAGAGAGAGAACTGATCATGATACAGAGCCTGTGAGTTTTCTTCGCCCTGGGGGAGACGCGAAGCCGCGACATCTGAGTGGCATTCCACAACACTAACCGCTTTACTAGCGGACCAAAAAGCAGAAAATGATTTGGTGCCAATTTGATAAGCAACTTGTAATGGTTGTTATTAGTCTTGTTGATATATTAGTATTATTATTTTTGCTGTTGTGGTTAATCAGATCGTACCACGTGCCCAGAATCAAAAAGGTTAATCCTTTGTTCGAATCTACCTCAGTTGACTAAAGCTGCATGTGTGCAACAAGAAAACTGCTTTCATTAGTATGTGGAAAATACCATAAAAATTTCCGTAAGACAAATATATAGTACAGATCATGAGACTTAAATACAGCACTTACGTTTCACTTTACTGATAACTGTACTCGAGAAAATTTCTGCCCTATTATTTATATATATATATATATATATATATATATATATATATCTATATATATGAATATATTAATTATATGTATCATCAGTACCACACCAGTTATAAGACTAACTAGAAGACTATTCAAGGAACTATTAAGCTTCAGGTGACGTCATGTTGCTTCTGACTCCTAATCCTTCCTCCTCTTCCTCCTCCTACTCTTCCTCCTCTTCCTCTTCCTCCTCATCCTCTTCTTCTTCCTCTTCCTCCTCATCCTCTTCTTCTTCTTCCTCCTCCTCCTCCTCTTCGTCCTCCTCTTACTCCTCCTCCTCCTCCTCCTCCTCCTCCTCTTCCTCTTCCTCTTCCTGTTCCTCCTCGTCCTACTCTTCCGCCTCTTCCTCTTTCTCCTCCTCCTCCTCCTCCTCCTCCTCCTCTTCAACCACCTCCTCCCCCACCTAACGTCCAACGCAGCAAACGTAATACTCCGGTTCCACGAGACCAGTGAGTTTCATGCACCAGACATATGTATCATCAAAGAGAAACCATCATTTACCTCGGCACAGATTTGTACCGTTCATCTCGTTAATGCCCCAAAGACTAATAGCACACCCCCTTTGGGTAAGCGTTACATTGCACGATACCCACATACCAAAGAGGGGATAAATTGCTCTGGACTGGGTACTGGATAGCCTTCTTTGAATTGGGAAGCTGTGTTTGGTGCGTTGCGCTCTCTCGAACACCAGGCTCAGATTTCAAGTTTTTTTTTTTATTTTATTTAATCTTTACTGTTATCCGCCGAAGGTGAGCGTGTTAACCGGTACTGATTAATAATTCTAATTAGAAGAGTATATATGGATTTTTCCACTTTGCAGTTTTAATTTCTTTTATTTTTTTGTGTGTGTTAGTCTTTGTTATTAGCTGAAGTTGGATAAGTTCATTGTTCGCGATCAGTGAGTTCGTTTTATAAAAAATAGATGAATAACTTATTCTTTGAACTTGGAGAAGATCTACGGTAACTCATTCTTCCTCATAAAGGAATTCGACGTTTTTTGTCATCATATATTTCTTTGATTGCATATTTCACAGATTCATAACAGCAGGGACTCTTCAAGCTATTAGTACCGTCACTGTACCTCACGTGGTACACTGTAGACATTGCTAAAGGGCGTTTGTAGCGTCCCTTCGGGAGGCTACATCCACCTTTTAGCCTTTTACTTTGCCGCCATTTCCACCTCTTTTTGTCAGCCTTGCTGTCCAACCACTCCAACTTCCTCTTTTCATTGCATTAAGCGCTGATTGACCTAAGGTGCTCCATTTGCTCGGCTTGACAACCTAAATTTCATTTAAAAAAGCAAGCAAAGAAAGAATGAAAAGTGAAGTAAGATCAAGATAGCTGCAAAGAATTGCAAGAAAAGATCGAGATAACTGAAAAGAACAGCCAGAAAAGATCAAGATAACTGAAAAGAACTGCAAGAAAAGATCAAGATAACTGAAAAGAACTGCAAGAAAAGATCAAGACAACTGAAAAGAACTGCAAGAAAAGATCAAGATAACTGAAAAGAACCTTTGCAAGAAAGATCAAGATAACTGAAAAGAACTTAAGAAAAGATCAAGATAACTGAGAAAGAACTTTGCAAGAAAAGATCAAGATAACTGAAAAGAACTGCAAGAAAAGATCAGATAACTGAAAAGAACTGCAAGAAAAGATCAAGATAACTGAAAAGAACTTAAGAAAAGATCAGATAACTGAAAAGAACTGCAAGAAAAGATCAAGATAACTAAAAGAACTGCAAGAAAAAGATCAAGATAACTGAAAAAAACTGCAAGAAAAGATCAAGATAACTGAAAAGAACTAAAGAAGGAAAGATCAAGATAACTGACAAGAACTGCAAGAGAAAGATCAAGATTCTCAAAAGAACTGCAAGAAAGATCAAGATAACTGAAAGAACCAGAGAAAGATCAAGATAACTAAAAGAACTGCAAGAAAAGATCAAGATAACTGAAAAGAACTAAAAAGAAAAAGATCAAGACAACTGAAAGAACTGCAAGAAAAGATCAAGATAACTAAAAGAACTGCAGAGAAAGATCAAGATAACTTTGAAAAGAACTGCAAAAAGATCAAGATAACTGAAAAGGAACTGCAAGAAAGATCAAGATAACTAAAAAGATCTGAGACTCGCTGACCGCGGCAATAATTAAAAGATTTTTATGGGAAGGGCACTGAGACGGGCAAGTCTACTAAGAACAACACTAGTTCTGGAAGGGTGCTGGTTCTAGAGAACTTCATCCATTAGGTTGCCACTTGAAAAGTCGGTGGATAAACAGTATATCAATTGATAAATGGAAGTAAAACAATTTTATGATAAATTATACCACTATATATTATGAAACTGGGAAGATTTTTTACTATTATATATACATGTATAGATACATATATATGTATATATATACCGTATATATATACATATATATTATATATATATAAATACATATCATACATATATGTATATATGTATAATACATATATATACATATATACATACATACATATATTGTCTGTGTGCGTGCGAGAGGGCAAGTAAGTGGTTATCTTCTTAAAAACATAAAGTAAATTCTTTCACTTTCTAACTTCCCTTTAAAACTGTGTTTGAGTTAGAAACTTTGAACGATTCAATTTCCTTTAATTCCCAAAACTGATAATTATATCCCTCCCTAAGCACTTATTATGACCATCAATTTGTGCGGATTGTCTAATTAAAAAACGTTCTCTGACAGCGCATGCATTAATCGTATCATCATCAGAAGTAATGATAGTAGTTATGATGATGAGGAGGTGAAGGAAAAGGGGGCGGGGGAGAAGGAGGATATATAATTATGATGATGATATCTCTTATTTGATTTACTCAGATTTCTTCTCTTACAAAGGGGCGAAATTTTAAGCTTTTTTTTTTTCTTACGGAAAATTCATTATAAATATCACGAGGTTACAGACAAACGTTACTAAAGAATACAAGAGAGGGAAAACAAATAATAAAAAAAATTATTCCACGCTTATAACGAGCTGCAGTCTGTGCGCCCTCCGAAGCTCTCTCGAGCCTTTGATGATACCCGGGAATATTGCCACTAAATGTTCTTTCCATCACTAAGTAATTCTAGGGTTGAGACGAGGAAGCCGAAAGGATACTCTCCTACTCCCTCGGAGACCTCCTCCGAAGGACCTCTTGAACTCAGCCATCCTCGCCCGGACTCCTCTGGTCCTTCGAGGACCTTTGCTAAACGGCGTCCTCGTCCGGAATGGAAGGATCTCGACAAGGATACCGAAAGAGTACCTCATTGCTCCCACGGACCTTGGAAGACATCTTCCTAACGGCCTCCTGGGCTCCGCTATTCTTGTTCGGACTGGAAGAAGTTCCTGTCAAGTCCTTTTTTTTTAGTTTTCTGTAAAAGAAAACTATTGAGATGTCTATTTGTCTGTCCGTCCGCACTTTTTCTGTCCGCCCTCAGATAATAAAAAATACTGGAGGGCTGGGAGGGCTCTGGGGTGGTATGTTGGTCAGCAACCCTCCAATCATCAAATATACCAAATCGCAGCCCTCTGGCCTTAGTAGTTTTGATTTTATCTAAGGTTACAGTGAAAAGTTAACCATGATCGTGCGTCTGGCATCGCAACAACACAGGCCACGGCTGAGAGTTTCATGGGCCGTGGCTGAGAGCTTCATACACTATTATACGCTGTACAGAAAACTCGATCGCGCCGAAGAAGCTTCGGCTCATCTTTTACTTGTTTTGATTTTTTTCTCCCACGTAATAGAAACGAGGCGCGGGTGAGCAGTGAAGATATCTTACCTCTAAAAGAGTAATTTTCTATTTGACGCAAATGCCCGGCCGAAATTACCATCCTGGCGGTCAATTGCCTCTCATGAAAGTCCCGAGGACATAACACGGAGCTCGCGATGCCCTTAAAAAAAATGAACAAGCTGATGACCGGCGCACGAAGCACTGAGATACTTATTTTCATGACGAGGTGTACAACGGCTCTCGACGGCTTCGTCGCAAAACAATTGGCAGCAGTTTTCCTTTTGTTGCAGTTTTCGCTCTTCTTTTTTTTCCCACGTTCTTCCTCTACTCCTTTTTTATGTTTGTTCTATGCTGAGCCTTGAGATCAGTAAATGCATAACTCACTTATCAATATATTTCCCCAAATCCTTCCCTCCCATCATAAAAAAATAAATAATTTTTTCCTGTTGAAATGGATTTGCCATTATGGAAATACACACGGAGGATAAAAGTGAGAAAAGAAAAATATTTCCGACGGAAAAAAAAAATATTTTACTTTTTCACGTTTTATTCTCCTGACTGTTAGAGAGAGAGCGAGGCCGATCGTGAGCTCGCTGTTCCTAAATTGTTTTCTTTTCAGGCTGGTTCTTTTTTTATCTATCTCGATCTTTCTGTCCCCTATTTTTTATTATTTACTATTTTCATTTTTCCTTCTTTTCGTTCCTGATGTCATGATGGATTCCTTGTGAAATATGGAATATATTAATTAAATATAATAGGAAGGATGCCACTCGAAACGTATTGGTAATATACAGATATTTTCCGCTTTTGTAAGAATTTGAAATTCGGGCAATTTTGTGATGGGAAGCGACAAAAATAGAGAGTGTTTTCAAAAAAAGTACTGAAATTGGTGGTGTCCAGCTTCACAGCACTTGCTATTTTGTCACTAGATTAATTTTAGAATGAATTTTTTTTTTTAGTCTTTACAGAGTTCATTGTATAAATTGGCATTAACACACACACACACACACATATATACGAGTATATATATATATATATATATATATATATATATATATATTATATTATATGTTAACATATAAACTTATGTTTATATATACACATATATATAATATATATATATATATATATATATATATATAATATATATATGTATATATATATATAAATATATATATATATATATATATATATATATATAATATATACATATAGTTATAGGTTATATATATATATATATATATATATATATATATATATATATATAATATATATATAATGTATATATATATATAATATATACTGTATATATATATATAACATATATTATATATATATATATATATATATATATATATATATATATATATATATATATATATATATATATATATATATATATACTCAGTAATTCTTACTGATGACAGGAAGCACAAGCAGAAAAGTAATTTGCCCACTTTTAGGCCTCACACACTGCAAAGATTAAACGAACAGAAAATTAGTGAAGCAATTTTATGAAATATTTCTGTAAAGACGAATGAGTACAAAAACTACAGATTAACCATTGCAGTACTGAGAGAGAGAGAGAGAGAGAGAGAGAGAGAGAGAGAGAGTTATAAATCAGGCGAGAGAAAGAACATCATGAGGTTAAATAATCCCCAAATCCCATCCAAGTATGCGGAGTCATGAACCGAATTAAGATGATGAACAAAATGTACAGAGCGCCAGCTAAATCCCTCCCCTCCCTGCTCCCTCCCACCCCCACCCTATAACCCCTTCCCTCACGGTAGTACTCCGGGATCCCTATCTGTTCTCTCTCTCTCTCTCTCTCTCTACTCTCTCTTAACGCCTCCCACTCAAGCACAGTTGAGGCCAAAAAAAAAAAAAACAGAAAAAGCTCTAAGTTTTTAATCCTCTTAAAAGAGTGTAGCGGAAGTCAACAGCATTATCGCAGTCCAACGTTAAATATAATGATGCCATGCTTGAAGACGTGTCAAGGCTCTCCGGCCATCTTTGTAAGTGAGTCCTTCGCTGATTTATTCAACCAAGTTCAAGCTTTATCTGATATTTGTATTCATTTAATTGGTTCTCTCTCTCTCGCTCTCTCTCTCTCTCTCTTTCAGGCAGTCGTGAATGCAACCAGATGAAATTCTCTTGTCTAATTAATTTCCAAAGAGAGGCCTCACTCAGTGAAGAGGAGTTCTGAACTCTGCTAAGACTGGTCTAAGACTGGTCTCAGTAACGCCTGTGCAATTTGACGTGTGACTTGTCAGTCCTCATTACCTCCGCCATTAGAGTCATGATGAGGTCCTGGTTTTACCCGTCCTGTGTCCACGTCAGTGTTAACAACAGATCTCGGTGCCTGATAAAAGGGATCGACTGAATATGTGTCACCCCTCTCCACAACAACAGTTCTTGGTGCTACTTATCGCGAAGCAAACCTTCCAGCTCTTCCATGTTAGATTACTAGTCGCCATGGAAACCATTTTGTTTTTCATTGTGTAACTGCTAGTCGCCATGAAAACTATGATGCTTTTCATTGTGTAATTACTAGCTGCTATGAAAACCATCTTGCTTTTCTTTGTGAAATTGCTAGTTGCCATGAAAACCATCTTGCTTTTCATTGTGAGAGTACTAGCTATCATCAAAACCATCTTGCTTTTCTTTGTGAAATTACTAGTCACCATGAAAACCATTTTGGTTTTCATTGTGAAATAACTAGTTACCATGAAAACCATCTTGGTTTTCATTGTGAAATTACTAGTCGCCATGAAAACCATCTTGCTTTTCATTGCGAAACTACTAGCCGCCATGAAAATCATGATGCTTTTCATTGTGTATTTACTAGTCGCCATGAAAACCATCTTTCTTTTTCATAGTGAAATTACTAGTTGCCAAGAAAACCATCTTGGTTTTCATTGTGAAATTACTAGTCGCCATGAAAACCATCTTGCTTTTTCATTGCGAGAACTACTAACCCACCATGAAAAATCATGATGCTTTCATTGTGTATTTACTAGTCGCCATGAAAACCATCTTTCTTTTTCATAGTGAAATTACTAGTTGCCAAGAAAACCATCTTGCTTTTCATTGTTAAATTACTAGTCGCCTTAAAAACCATCATGCTTTTTATTGTGAGATTACCAGTCGCCGTGACAACCATTTGTCTAAAAATGTGGAACTATTAGCCGCCAAGAAAACTATCTTGCTTTTCAATAAAAGATTACTAATATTTTCGAGAGGATTACTATCTTGGCACACTGTAGGCGGTACTAATGGCAATTTGCAACGTTTCTTGGGCCTTTAACTGCATATAATCGACTGTCTGCCTGTTTGTCAGTCTTTCTATACTCTTAGAAAATATATATATATATATATATATATATATATATATATATATATATATATATATATATGTATACATATACAGTATATATGATTTTAAGTCTTAAACAACATCTCAACAGCATATATATATATATATATATATATATATATATTATATATATATATATATATATATATATATATATTATTATATATATTATTATTTTATATATATATATATATATATATATATATTTATATATAATATATATACATATTTATTCATATTATTTTTCTATACATATGTATACATAATGTTAATGTTGCAATCGAATATGAGAGAGAGAGTGAGAGACAGTGAGAGAGAGAGACTCGTATGGGATGTATGGATATTTTCTATATACTATTATCTCAACATACACTTACATTGCAGTACAAGCAAATTTGGACGCATGAGAGAGAGAGAGAGAGAGAGAGAGAGAGAGAGAGAGAGAGAGAGAGAGAGATTTCCTCCTGCACTCAGTGGCTTTTCCGGTGTCGAGTGTAGTAGCTTGAGTTCGGGGAGACCGCAAAGTCTGTCCGAACACGCAAGAGGCTGTAAGGAAGACACTTACCGGCCAATTACCGGGTTTATTACAAGCATTAACGAACGGGTCGTGAGCCTAACTGCTTTGTTTGGAAAATGATTTGTTGGTTTATGCAGATCGTCACAAAAAACATCGATTACCTCGCTAAATATCCCGCCCTCATTTCGAGAATGCTATGTTGGTCTTCTTGGCCTCGCCTGTTTCAGGGTGTGGGCGATCGCTCGTTCCACGGAGCCTTTTAGTTGCCTCGGCAAGGTATTCGGCCAAATGGGTATTTCATTTCGAGATTCATCTGAATAGCAGCCTGAGAGCTAAGTGGTGCAATGAGCTCTCTATACTCTCATACCCTCTCTCTCTCTCTCTCTCTCTCTTCTTCTTTCTCTCTCTGTCTATATATATATATATATATATATATATATATATATATATATATATATATATATATATACACACATATAGTATATATATATGTTACATATATATATATATATATATATATATATATATATATATATATATATATACATATATATATATATAACTACATATATATATACTACTATATGTAGTTCTGACTGTATGATAATGCTGCTTTTGAAATCCTTTCAGACTAAAAGTTTTTTATGTGACCGCATGCATTACAACGTACAGTAATGATGCAGATTTCAAAACAATTTTGGGTAAATAGTTGTTATACGCCGAAACAAAAATACCCGCACACGCACACAACTGTGTGCACACACACACCGCATGCTGACACATACAGATTCAAATACTCACAAACAAACTGCAGGATCTGTGATCGATTTCTTTTTGTCTCTTCTGGATCGTCTAATATGAAAATAAGATCTTCTAGCCAAATCCCATGTGACAAAAAGAAAGAGCTGACCTATTTCTATTTTTCTTTTGCAAGCATAAGGTCGATCAATTAAAAATGCAATCTTATTGCCGATCCGTGTTTGACAAACTGAAGATATACTGAATCTAACCGAGAACCGAATAAAGTCTAGTAAAGGTACAAAGACCGTTTAGTCACTGGTTTTATTATTGCATGATGTCAATGTTATACTGAGGTGTCATTGCAGGTAAAACCAGGCGATGGTCCCTCTCTCTCTCTCTCTCTCTCTCTCTCTCTCACCTCTCTCTCTCTCTCTCTCTCTCTCTCTCTCTGCTCCATTTACATATCTGTCTACATACTTTCTGCCCTAAAATGGAAAACTGGGGTATCAGCTAAATTTTCGAAATTGAGAAATGCCACCTGTTGGGCACGTGAAACACTAAAACACAGTTACTGAAGCTTCAGAATGATTCTCCACAATGCTTTGTTTATTGGGTCCCATTTGCAGTAGCTGCAAAGTCAGTAGTAAGGCAAGGGAAAACTGCAGTATCTACCATTTTTCTCAGCTTTGTATTTTTGCAGATACTGCAGTTTTCCATTTTAGGGCAGTTTTCTCTTTTAGCACATTCTACTTCTATTCCTTGTTCCCAGTAATCCCGAGCTCTCCTTATAGCAATTTGTAAATTAGAGCTTGTAAATTAGAGCTTGTGAACCCACAACAAGACACTCGTTCAGAATTTCCTCTGTTTTTCACACTAATCAGGTCTTTGTAAGTTCTGTGCAGCATTATTTTTTAGCAGTTTACAGGTATTAAGTGATTTGCACTGCACTAATTTATCGAAATTCTTTCTTTTTGTTTAATCTATGGACTACAAAAAAATAAGTCCCTTGAAGTCTCGTCTTTTTTTAACCGGTTTATCCAGAGAAATTATAATTTACTTATGCAAGCTGTCATTCAGGACAAGGTGAAGAATTAAAGAAAAACTTCTAAAAGGTCATTTTTCATTTTTTTTAAAGAATTAACTTAAGATTCGGGTTAATCAACTTGCATAAGCTGTCAGTCTTTTCTAGATAAGTAGAATTTATCATTCTGACCTATGAAATACTTAAAAAAAAAAAGATTCCAAAAAGTTGTTTTCTTAGAGTTCATCTGCAAGTAAAGACGATTAACTTAACTGCACTGTCAATCAAGACAAGATTAGAAAAAGAATCGCCATTCAAACATGGCATACTCAAAAGAAAAAAAAAAATTCCCGGTTATTTGATTCATCTCATTATTCTTTTCTTATAATTTTTTTTTTTGGGGGGGGGAGGAAGGAAGGAGTTCATCTGACAGTTAGGAAGATTAGCCTAGGCACACAAGGAGGTTGGACAGCCAGGAGCTTTGAGAGAAGCTTCTCCAACTGGCTGCTTTGTCCGCCGACAGATCCATCCCGCAAGATTTTCCCAAGATTACAAGAAATGATTCAATTTGCAATTTGCAAGTCCCAGCGGGGAGACGATGCCCTTATTCAATCGCTTCTACTCGACTTCACGAGATTGCAACTTTGCATAGCAGCGTAATCATTATGCTGCAATGAACGCAAATGGCGCAGCAATCAGCGAACTGTTTTGGCGACTTAAAACGGCCGTTTTTATAGCAGAGGAAATTGACGTAAGTAAAGGTATAAACCGGAATTAGCAAGATCAGTTTTGGACGGTGAATGCCTCTTCTATTAGCGTAATCATTGTTATTCTAAGGTGCACAATCAAGTTGCGGATTCTGGTGTTTGTTACATGATGTCATGCTTTGACGAGAGAGAGAGAGAGAGAGAGAGAGAGAGAGAGAGAGAGAGAGAGAGAGAGATATTTGAGCCCTCCATATCTTTGCCTGGGTTCGTTGTCCAGGAACGTCCGCCAAGCTTCCTCTTCTCATAATATGCACCCGGATGAAATCTGTAACCCTAAGATCACTAGCCTCTGTCACAGTTTCTTTCGTTCTCTGATCAAGACCTGATACTCTTTTCCTGCCCCTGTTTTCCTGGATCTTACAAAAATCCTTCCTTGAAGAGGCAAAAAAGGTCTAAGACTTCCTCTGCGGTTAAACCCCCACCTTCCTTCCTTTTTCATTACTCGTTTCTTTGGGCCTGGGCTAGAAAAAGATAGTAGGTTGTCCGTCCCACTAGTCTCTGCAATTATGACGGCAAAAGTTTAAAATTTGGTTAAAGGAAATTCTTTGGTACTGTATGTATGTATGGTTATATATATATATATATATATATATATATATATATATATATATATATATAGTAAGGTGTTATATATATACATGGAGCGAATCAATGAATGTATGTATGTGTATATATATATATATATATATAGTATATATATATATATATATATATATATATATATGAATGAGAAGGTGAGGGCTTTTTATCTCAGAAGAGGAAAAAGTAGCTGAACTGATACTTTGTTGTCTATGCATTTCCAAGAATCTGATTAGGACTGGTTTAAGTTCTTTATGCACTTTCTATGTTTTCACATAAAACGGATAAATTTTCAGTGAAGTTTTCCTTGTAACTTTGCTAAAAAAAAAACTCATTTTGCAGGAACATGAAAAAGAGGAAACCCTCAAGCAATATTGAAGTATATACTGGAGAGAGAGAGAGAGAGAGAGAGAGAGAGAGAGAGAGGAGAGAGAGAGAGAGAGAGAGAGAGAATAAAGTTGAGTAACATTTATGAGAGGGAAGGAAAGAAGGAACCAACACAGTAAAAATAATCACCAACGAGAGAGAGAGAGAGAGAGAGAGAGAGAGAGAGAGAGAGAGAGAGAGAGAGACTTCCTTTGTCAATTCAAAGCAAAACCGAACCCCGGCCACTGACTGCTTTATTTGCTTGGCAACAAAGCTCTCCAATGACTGGAGCGCATAACTACTGTACCTGGGGCTCCGCGTGTGTGCGTGGAGGGGTCGCGCCTCAGACACCTCCCCCAGTCATTATACCTGGAAACCCCGTTCACGTCTAATGTCCCAGGTGTTCTGTCATGTTCATTATCCAGCCCAACCCAGCCGCGCCGTCTATACTCTATACCCCTCCTTCGTGGACATCCCCGTGGAATTCAGTAAACAAAGGCTCGGCGATGTCAATCGGCCTCTAAATGTCATAGCCCGTAGTTCTCGTCTAAGAACCAGTTAGATAATGATCGTGAACGAGCGGAGCCTCGTAGATAATCGAACTGGAAGCCGGGCCTCGAACAGTAGCTGAAAGCTCAGCCCCTCGGGGCCCCCCGCCATGAAGTTATTAGCGTTGGCCTCTGACGGCCCCGAATCTGGGTCTTAGATAAGAGAGGAAGCTTTTCGGGTAAGTATGGAGGAGCCTTCCTCAGGACTGGCTGTAAATCAGGGTCTTGGAGAGACGAGGAGGAAGAAGCCTTTAAGGATGAAGAAGGAGGACCCTTCATAGGCGGTTGGGACTTGATTGAGAGTCTTATCAGTCCTCTCCATCGCGGGTAAACAAGTGTTAGGCGAGTCGCGGATGATGATAGATTGTGATATGTGACAATCTCCGGTGAGGTAATGAGGGGCGTGCGGTGCTCACATCGTCAAGTCAATTACCCACTGGCTCATCGGGACCGAGATTGAACCTTCCAGTAATGATGGAAATTCCAGGTGTTGCTATCGAGAATGAGAAAGCTTAAAGGGACCAGCCTTTAACGATGGGAATTTTGGACTCTGTTATTAGAACAAAGGCTTTTCAAAAAGAGGAGGAATTTATAGTAGTAATGGCAATCCAGGGGGGACGTGATGGAAAAAAAAACTGTTAATAATGATGAAAATACATTTTTACTGTGTTTAAAAAAAAAAATCTTCCGGTAATAACGGAGTCAATATTAGTAGTACAAAACACTGATATTTATGAAAGTCTGTACATCTGCAGTTTAAAGATTTTTAAAGAGAAAAAAAAGAACAGTGCAATTATTATAACCGTTGCTTTACAGCAGGGAAATAAACGCATGCGTAAGAAAATTAACTGAGTAGAGTTGCAGTTCTGAAGATTAGCTGGATGCACATTAAACTGGGCTGAATAACAGGACTAACGACTGAATGAACATTATAGGGAATTAGTGTCAGACTGAGGTACAATTGTTTTCCTTGACATAAGCAATAATAGTCATTCGTACGTTTCAATGCTAACGTCAAAGTGTAGTGAGGCTGTGAAATTACATCTTTCACAGATATTTGATTTTCTCGAGCTTGGAGAGAGAGAAGAGGAGAGAGAGAGAGAGAGAGAGAGAGAGAGAGAGAGAGAGAACTTAATACTTGACTTTTACAGAGAAACACACACATATATAAATATATATATATATATATATATATATATATATATATATATATATATATATATATATATATATATATATATATATATTTACATTTATAAATGTGTCTGTGAAATTCAAGTATTAAGTTCTCTCTCTCTCTCTCTCTCTCTCTCTCTCTCTCTCTCTCTCTCTCTCTTCTCTCTCTCTCCGCTCTGAGAAAATCTAATATCTGTAAAAGATATAAATATATATATATAAATATATATATATATATAGTTATATATATATATATATATATATATATATATACATATATATATATATATATATGCTTAAAAATCTGAGGTGCAGATGCGTCAATAAACGTGAAAGCGCTGGTACTACTGAACTTCTGCCTGTCTTTTTCCTGTGGGAGTTAATATATATATATATATATATATATATATATATATATATATATATATATATATATATATATATATATATATATACATACATATATATATATATATATATACACATAAAATATTTATATATATATAATATATGTGTCTGTGTATGTAAGTATTACCCCAGTGGATATGCTAGCGAATAAAAAGATCTTTTTTCCCCCTAGAGAGACGACTCCAGTCGTTTTACCACGTTTAGTTTTCAGCAAGTATTTTTGGACGAAATTGCTAGCCATACGCCCTCATTTCCCATTCATTTTACCTTGGGAATCACTTACAGTCAAAGGGAACTACCTATGATAAGCACCTACCCTGACCTGAACTCCACCGTATGCCTTTTTAGGTGCGTGGGTGATACTCGACTCATCTTGATGGCTAAGTGGATGAGTCGACTGTGTCTAATGTGCTAACCCAAAAAGGTATGGATTCAAACCCTGTTTATGGTCAGTGCGTGTATTACATATAATAATCCTCGTCTGTAAGTTATTACTAAGGTAATGGGAATGCAATATTTCTGGGGTACTTGTGGCGCTGTGTAATATTAGTGATGTACTTTAACATACAAAAACATATATATATATATATATATATATATATATATATATATATATATATATATATATATATATATATATATATATATATATATATATATATATATATATATATATTTATATAAATTTCTGACTCACATCAGGATCACCCAGGTCTTTCAACTGAAAGGCAAGGGCGCTGCCCACTCAGTGCCATACAAAGTCATGCTGGGTCCGAAATTTATTTCTGGTTCCACACGTGCCTGTGGTTGAATTCTATATATATATACGTTATATTATGTGTGTATGTAGTATATATATATATATATATATATCTTATATATATATATATATATATATATATATATATATATATATAGTCTATATAATATATATATAGAGTGGACCCTCTGAGGTATTGACCTTCTGGAATGAGGCTACTAGCCCCATTCCCCTCATCCACTCTTCTCTTTGTGTATATATATATATATATATATATATATATATATATATATATATATATATATATATATACCTTATACACACACAAGTCATCTTTCCTCACTCTCACCATCGCTGAAGTTTACACCACACTCCGGCCATCTTTGCCTTTCTCACCTTCTAGTAATCCTCTCCCTTCCCACCTACCTCTCTTTCACCCACACCCTGCCCTCCCCAACGCCCCCACGCCCACGCTGACGTTGCTTCGACCACAACTACCACCCAGGTATAACTTAGCATTATGCAAAGCTCGGTCTGTGTTTCCGGTGTCTACGTGGCTGGGGGTAATGGCGGTTTTCTGGAATCTGGAGTTTGACTTTAAAATGGGGACCACTTCTCTCTCTCTCTCTCTCTCTCTCTCTCTCTCTCTCTTCTCCTTGTTACTTCTCATTCTTCTTCCCAGTTTCCCTTGTTTCAGTTGATTGTTTCCTCTGCATTTCTTTCTTAATTTTCTTGTGTTGTTCTTAGTGGTATGTTAGTAAACTTTTCTGTATTTCAACTCTTAATTTATCACAGATTCTTAAGAATGTTTTATCCCTGCATTTCTTGCTTCTTTCCCTCGTATTATTCTTCGTTATTTGTGAGTCACTTTCATGACTTTTCTTCATCATACTCAGTTTAGGTTCGAATTTATCGGATTTTTTCAGTGCATCTGGCGAGTCACCCTTATGCGGGGCCGTGCTTCTCACACCCTGCATTTTGCGCTTCTTATATGCTACTGTTTTACAACAGTTTCTGTTCATCACTGTATTTACTTTCTCCCTCTCTCCTCATCATTTTGACTTTCAGTTTATCGTGTATGATAAATATATCCACTATACGTACCCACCACACACACACTCATATATATATATATATATATATATATATATATATATATATATATATATATATATATATATATATATATGTTGCTATATATATATATATGTGTGTGTGTGTGTGTAATGTGTGTGTGTGTGTTGTATGTGTGTGTGTTTTTGTTGTGTGTGTGTAAGTCACAAAAGCCACCGACAAAGAAATAAAATGTGAAGGTACTGGTAGCTCTTTTATGATAATAAACTTGGTTTTATTAGTGATTTTTAGTATATATATGCATATATACATGTTTATACATATATGTATATATGTGTATGTATATATATATATATATATATATATATATATATATATATATATATATATATATATACTATATATAACAGAAGAAAACTATCCCCTTCATTATTTTTCAGTGCAGCCTTTCTAACCTCGACGTACAAGAATCGCTACCCAACACCGAAAGAAGACTGTACGCCGTGCTTGCAAATGCTCATTCACACTCAAATGCACGAACGCTCCCAAAAGGCGACCGTGCACGTCGAATCAGAATTCAGGAGACAGGTAGGCATCAGACAGAGTCATTTCAGGTGAGCAGAGGCGGTTGGCCTCTGCAGACATTGCCACCTGCGCATTGCGGACGGAGAAGGGCAACGTCCCTCAGCGAAGGCTTGTCCGCCAGCGGCTGTCCTCGGCGTTCCTTCCACCTTGTCTGTTACTTTTACTCTAACTCTTCCGATTTCTGTCTCGGCTATGATGCAATAATACCGATCATTAGCGGTCTGACGCTTTTTCCAAGCGGTCTATTGTGATGAACGTGCTCGGAATTCCAAAACACGGGCAGGCAAGGAGTACACGCGCTCGTTTTTTTGGGAGGCTTAAAACAACGGTATTTCCTTAGCGCGCTTTGAATCGCTGATTCGGTCTCGAAGTGTTGAACTTTAGTTTCATCCTGGGTCAGTAATTTCCAGTAGGTGTTGTCTAGATTCGCCTGGAGTCGCATCGAAAATGTCTTGGGAGTTTCATTCTGGTCAGCTTCCGTTCTGGCATTAGCATTCGACGTGCCCCATCTTGCAGACGAGCTGCCCATCTTCAAGACATTCAAAATAGCGTCCACTGAGCCAGAACTGATGCTCATGCTCTCGGGCATGTGTTAAATAGCCTAATGGATTATATCCATAACGAAGCGTTGACTCTCTCTCTCTCTCTCTCTCTCTCTCTCTCTCTCTCTCTCTCTCTCTCTCTTTTAGTGGAAAGACCTTTCGGACCGGCACTCAAATAACCAAACTAAGTCTAGACCCCTCTCTTCAAAAAAAAAAAAAAAAAAAAAAAAATACAAAAAAGGGGGGCCCTCATTATTCGAAAGGCAAATCTTTTTAAATCATTTTCTATCATTAACTATCATACATTGTTATGCAGTGCTGCAATGAGATTCTCAATTCCTTTAAAATTCATGAGGTCATTCTGATACAAAAAAAAAAAGAAGGAACTTAACTGTTAACGAAATTCTCTCTGTACTGGTACAGATTAAGTATGCGCATCACGTTTCTTACTTGTCTGTGATATGTTAGCATCATCATTCCTATAATATACCATGCACTGAATTCTCACCAAATTAGCAATTGACATACTAGCAATCGATCCTATGATCATAACGGCTCCAATTACCAGTGGCGCAGCCCCCTTACTCCTTCTAGAAGAGCACTGTGTATTTATATATTGAAGTAAATAAAAATATAACGTACTTAATATACTATAAGTACGATGCAATAGCAAAATTACCACGGAAAGTCTACGGGAAATAGACACCGCTTTTGAACGTGTGCTCTTCAAGATAACACTAGGCGACTACGTGTCGAGTTGCCAATTTGGACCTTGAATTGAATGACGTATTCATGAGGTTTTCAGACTAGGTATGTACGAGTATAACAACGATTTATCATTCACTAAACAGACTAAAATTCGCAAGGCATCTCAAAGTTGATGTATCGGAATGAGACTGATTAACTGATTACTTGGAGATTTCATTTCTCCCGCAACCAAGCTTTAAACTCTCCTTTGCTACGTTTTCTGTAATACAAAACTATTGTGACGGCTTTGTTCGTCTGTCCGCAACTTTTTCTGTCGGCACTTTTTCTGTCCGCCCTCAGATCTTGAAAACTACTGAGGCTAAAGGGCTGCAATTTGGTACGTTGATCATCCACCCTCCAATCCTCAAACATACCAAATTGCAGCCCTCTAGCCAAAGTAGTTTTTATTTTATTTAAGGTTAAAGTTAGCCATAGTCATGCATCTGGCAACGATATAGAACAAGCCACCAGCGGGTCTTGGGTAAAGATTCATGGGCCGCGGCTCATACGGCATTATACCGAGACCACCGAAAGATAGATCTATTTTTGGTGGCCCTAATTATACGCTGTACAGAATACTCGATTGCCCTGAAGAAACTTCGGAGCATTTTTCACTCGTTTTAATGAAGGTGGACTCTAAAGATAGTACTGATTTTATGATTGGCTGTATATAACAAAATAGTGTGAAATTTTTAAGTTCAGATGGATAAAAAAAAAAAGTAAACTTTCTGAACCCCTGTGGATTACAAAATAAAGGGAATTTTCTGAGAGGGACTGGACTGAAAGATAATTTAATGCTTACAAAGCGCCGTTGATTACAATGATAATTTGAGCTCTCTGTATGACAGAATGATACAAAATAATGCGAATTTTCTGGCAGGCAGTGGTTTGAATAATTATGTGAATTTTTTTAATGTCAGTTGAATAAAAACTAACGTGAACTCTGCGGACGGTAATGGATTGCAAAAGCAATGTTGATTTACTGAATGTTAATGGACTGAAAATTGTAAGAACTCAGTGAATGCCAGTAGATTACAAAATATTGGGAATTTTCTGAGAGGCAGAGAATTGAAAAATAATGCACGTTTTCTAAATGGAAGTTGCTTAAAATAAAATGAGCTTTCTAAGGTGCAATGGGTTCGGAAAATAATATATGTTTTCCAAGTGGCTATGAATTTAAATTACAAAATGATGATGTGACACTTATCAAAGCCAACGGATTAATGTGAATTAATTTGTGTGAATGTTCCGGATAACACTGGGTTACAGAATGTTATTGCTATCATAATTATTTCAGTAGATGAAACCTATTCACATGGAACAAGCACACCAAAGGGGCTATTGACTAGAAATTCTTTAAGCCTCCACAGAATGTTGGTTTCAACCTCCCACCGGAGACCCCACACTGCTCCAGTAACTGATCATGATACAGAGCCGGTGATTTTTCATCGCCCTAGGAGAGACGCGAAGCAGCGACATCTGAGTGGAGTTCCACGATACTAACCACTATACCAGCGGACCAGAAGAGAAATGCGTATCTAGTTCTGAAGTAAGTATTTGAAAGACGGAAGCATCCCGACGGCGTCTCGAGTTGAATTATGAAAAAATAATCTATTCGCCAGCTCAGTTTTCAGTAATCGGTTCTTCCAATTAGCTGAGTTTATAATTTTATGGAAGCCTTTAATGAAAGGTTATTATAGTTCACGGAAAACGTAATTTGATGTTTTTTTTTTCCATCGTAACTCCAAAGAACATTTTATGGGAAGAAGAACGGACGTTGCTCATGAATATTCTTCCTGCCTGAATATATTCACAAAGGTGAATATATTTACAAAGGTGAACTTATTCTCTGTTTCATATATATACCACCAAGAAGATGATAATTCCGGTTTTTTATCATTGTATTTACTCAAACGATTATCTATTACTTCCAAATTATTAATTCATGAAAGTTATTGCTCTCTGTTTTAGATAAATATAATAATTCAAATTATTATTTTTATGTAAACAGATATATTTATAAAAGAGTTAGTTCTTTGTTTTTTACAAATGGAATTATTCACTTACTGCATTCATAGTTTGAATGAACCTATTCAGTAAAGGGGTTTTGTTTTCTTAAGTATTTGCTGGATGAAACTTGTCAATACAATGATTTCTCCTCAGCGCAATTATTATTATTATTCAGAGGATGAAACCCATTCATATGGGACAAGCCCCCCACAGGGGGCCACTGACTTGAAATTCAAGCTGCCAAAGAATGCGGTGCTCATTAGGAAGAGGTGAGAGGAGGTAAAGGAAGAAGTAAGAGGAGGTAAAGAGAAATACAGAAAGAAGAGATCCCACTTATTAAAAAAGGAAAAAAAAATACATGTAAAGGGAGAGATTGAGGTTATATTACAATAGTAAATTTGCAATGAATGTTAAAAGGTTTGGCAATTTCACAACCAAGTGTTACCCTGTTGCGGCAATTTTGCGACCCACGTTGCACGGAGGTATAGTAACTTTGCAAAGCAAGTTACCCCGTCGTAACATTTTTGTAACACATGTTACACTAAACTTGCAACAATTTTACAACTATAGTTACCCTGTGGTAGCAAATTTGTAACCCATGTCGCACAGGCGTAGTAATTTTAAAACCCAAGTTAAAATTTTGGGATTCTTCCTAGATAGTGACCCCCAAGGGTTTTCTGGGGTCGTTATCTTGGACTAATATTTCTTGGGGGTCATTATCTTTATGATGTTTACAGTCTTTTGTTTATTTTTTTACGGTCATCACCAACAGGCTTGTACTAAACACGCCGTAAAGGTGGATACATTCCGGGTTAAAAACCCTTGGGGATCACTGTCAGGAAAGATCCAAATTTTGTAAAGCAAGTTGTAGTGAAATGGTAAATTTGCAAACCTGCGGTCAAAGCTAGGGCGTTAGCAATTTTGTAACCTCAGTTATTTTTGAAGGCAACTTTGTCATCTAAGTGGCATTATTCTAAGACTTATGATATCGGAATAGTGTATTCAAGAATACATGGAAACAAATTGAAAACTAGAAGGACTCGAGCGGACTGACTGGAAAGCTGACGGAATACGAGGAACACAATGGATTGGCTTGAATGAAAGAGCAAGTTAAACAAACGACCGGTTTATCAAAAGAAAAATTCGCTACGGAACCATAAAGAGGACTAGAGAAAAAAAAAAAAAAGAGACGTGAGTAGGTAAAGAAAATACAAAAGAAAATACCGAAATTTAAAAAAAATAAGAAAGATCGCACGCCCAGTTGATAAAGGTTAAAAACAAGATTGACGTGCTTGGAGCGTAAAGAAAACGTGAACGAGGAAAAAATGAAAGAATAATCACCGGCCTATTCCATGAACATAAAAATCACACTGATGCAATAAGCAGGGGAGAGAGAAAGAGGCCTCTTTCATCCGAAATAAAAATTAACGTGATGCGTAAGGAGCATGAGAAAAAGGAATGGGTTAAAAGAATGCGGAATAAAAAAAAAAAAGTGAAAATAGAAAAAACTGTGAAAGAATGATCACAGGCCTACTTCATATTGTGCCTATAGGCCCACCACCGCTAGGGACATCTCGCGGAGAGATTCTCACGCGCACAGTCGCCGCGTATAGACCAACCCTGTATGCAAAATAATTTTTTCCTCCTCGACCCTACGCGATCCTACCTGATTTTTTTTCCTCCTCCCTTTGCGTTTTCCATTAATTTTCCTTGATTCACCGGGAGTCAAACAAGTTGCGCATATTCAAATGAGGCCTACTTATCCTTAGGCCTGGTTTTTGGCGTGGTGAAAAGTTTTGTGGTGTTTCCCAGGGTTGGTTTAGCTATCTGGGTGGGGAGGTTGGTTGAGGGTGGGGGTGGGGAAGGAAGGGTGGGAGTCTGGTAGGAGGCTGGGTGGCTGTTGGAAGGACTTCGCTGTGCAGGTGGCTGGCTGGCGGTGCGATTCTATCCTTCTGGGCCTGTGAGTCCTACGCAAAAGGACACGTTTCTCAGAAGGCCCAACTCGTTCTTCTTCTTCTTCCTCTTCTTCTTCTTTTTTTTCTCTCTCTCTCTCTCTCTTCCCTTTATTATATCGTAGACATTCCAGCGCCGTCTTTTCATTCCCAGACTGACTGGGAATTCTGAATAGAGCTGAGCTAGGCTGGCGAACTGGAAATATTCAAATGGCATTTGCATATAGGCTTGGGAAATGTACTCCTCGCCGATACAAGTTTCAAACTTGGGTTTCCTAAAAAAGGAATCGTGGCATCTAAGTTCGTTGGAGCTTCCTTCACGTCATCAAAACTTTTCAAGATTGCTACCTTGTTACGCGAAAGGAGCCCCCACCCCAACCCCCTTCACCCCCACCACCACAACCTCCAGCTCCCTGCACTTCCCCAAAATTATACCTAAAAATGTGATATATATATATATATATATATATATATATATATATATATATATATATATATATATATATATATATATATATATATATATATATATATATATATATATACACGTACTGTCTCTGTTTGTTGGATATGTTCAGAAGTCCAAACCAGGCATGATTTCTCATGCCCTTTATCCTTTTGCCAAACTTTCAGAAAAGGTATAAACCAGCACTCTAAATCAACCCACTACCATATATATATATATATATATATATATATATATATATATATATATATATATATATATATATATATATATAGTGGTGGGTTGATTTGGATAAACTATTTATATTTATCATGTATACATTTATATGTATATATATATGTATATATATATATATATATATATATATATATATATATATATATATATATATATATATATATATATGAATGATAAAGCTACGTATGTTTACTGTACTCTCCTCTTTAGATAATGGCAAATACTGAGTATGCGCAGTCAGTTTCCTACATAAAAAACCCCAATGTTTAGGAAGTTGCAGCAAACCTTGGGAATCTGCTCTGTACCCCCCTGGGGCACAGTGAGTCTCTAGAATCTAAATAGTGATGAAGGATACGTCTTGGGACAGTGATAATGAAAAAAATGCCAAGAACTCTCCTGATTTGGGAAGCTAATCAACTGGCAAAGTGTAATAGTGTGCTTTGAACTAGTAATTAGGGTTGACATTATTATTATTATTATTATTATTATTATTATTATTGAAACAAGCCCACAAAAGGGACCACTGACTTGAAATTCAAGCTCCCAAAGAATATGGTGTTCATTCGGAAGAAAGAAGAGGAAGTAAAGGGAAATACAGAAAGAAGAGATTCCACTTATTAAAAAAGAAAAAAAATAATTAATGAATAGATAAACAGATAAAAAATGCATAAAATGCAAGAAGAATAGTATTAGGGTAGTAATGCACTGCACTTTCTCTTGAACTTCTGAAATTACAACTGCAATTACAGCCGTAGAGATACAGCCACATCCAAGATACAGTTGGAGTTCCCTTTATTTATTCTGTTGTCTCTCAAGCCTCATCTCCCGTAGGGGAGCAGTGCCGTCAGTGCACCTCATGCGGTGCACTGTAGGCATTACTTAAGGTTCTTTGCAGCTTGCCTTCGGTCCCTAGTTGCAACCCCTTTCGTTCCTTTTACTGTATCTCCTTTCATATTCTTTTTCTTCCATCGTACTTTCCACTCTCTCCTAACAACTGATTCATAATGCAACTGCGAGGTTTTCCTCCTGTTAAACCTTTCAAACCATTTACTCTCAATTTCCATTTCGGTGCTGAATGACCTCATTGGTCCCAGTGCTTGGCCTTTGGCCTAAATTCTATGTTCAATTCAATTCAGTTCAATTCAAGCCTTATCATGGACTGCTGCCTCTCGCAACAGATCGCCAAAGTTTATTGCAAGGCTCAATAACGTTTGATTTACCCGGTCGTGGGAATGAATTGCCTTTATTTAGATTCTTGAAGATGATAAAATAACTGGAATGGTAAACTAATTTTTGTAATGTAAGCTAGAATGTAATTTCTATACCATGTGTGACTTGTTAGTTTTCTGTAAAAGAAAACTATTGCGCCGGCTTTGTCTGTCCGTCCGCCCTCAGATCTTAAAAACCACTGAGGCTAGAGGCTGCAAATTGGTATGTTGATCATTCACCCTCCAGTCATCAAACATACCATACTGCAGCCCTCTAGCCTCATTAGTTTTTATTTGATTTACGGTTAAAGTTAGCCATGGTCGTGTGTCTGGCAACGCTATAGGTGCCAACAACACAGGCCACCACCGGGCAGTGGCTGAAAGTTTCATGGGCCGTGGCTGAGAGTTTCATGGGCCGTGGCTGAGAGTTTCATACAGCCATCTTCACTTGTTGAATTATGACATCTCACTGTTAATCCTGCCCTACATAATACCGCTTCCTTCGAAGCGCTATGGTACGTGTCTGAAATACCCTCCAAATACCCTTAACAACTCTCAAGGGTACAGACGATTGTAAACATATTCGGAGGCTATTATTTGCCCCTATTACCTTGCTAAGCACCTGGGCACAGCGATCGCTTCTACCCCTTTCGTACAAGTTCAGCGTTATCTCTGGAAATCTCCGGGAAATTCAGAACCGACGATAATTTCGGAGAGGTCATAAATCTCCTGTCCGAATCTAGTTTTCTTTTCTTTTCCTTTTTCTTTCAACAAAGATCTGGGAATAATTCGTTGATCATAATGGAAGTATTCGTAAATTCTGTGCTGATGAAACGAATGCTCTGCGAATTTTTAAACGAAGGTTTTCATTCTTATCCCAAATAATTTATGAGACTGCATTTCGTACGTAATTGGCCATAGTAGCTTAGATACCAATTTACGAAAATGAAACAATAAGTAGTTTTAATCAGAGAGATAGATAGACAGACAGGTAGATAGATAAAAAAAGATAAATATATATATATATATATATATATATATATATATATATATATATATATATATATATGTATATATATATATATATATATATATATATATATATATATATATATACAGTTTTATTCTTAAAAATCTAAACTTATAAAAATACCTGTGAGAAAAAATGTCACAACTGTACACCGTGATTACCACTGCTATGCACTAATAACCAAAACTAAAGTACTGTAATTGACATTACCTGGGAATTTCTTTCCCAGGTAAGGTCAATTACATTATCGTAGTTTTTTAGTTTTCTTTAACAAAAAACAATTGAGATGGCTTTGTTTATCCGTCTGCACTTTTTCTGTCCGCCCTCAGATCTTCAAAACTACAGAGGCTAGAGGGCTGCAAATTGGTTTGTTGATCATCCACCCTCCAATCATCAAACATACCAAATTGCAGCCCTCTAGCCAAAGTAGTTTTGATTTTATTTAAGGTTAAAGTTAGCCATAATCGTGCGTCTGTCAACGCAACAACACAGGCCACCAAGGCCGGCTGAAAGTTTCATGGGTCGTGGCTGAGAGTTTCAGTACAGCATTATACGGTGTACAGAAAACTCGATTGCGCCGAAGAAACTTCGGCGCATTCTTTACTTGTTATTAATTGCGTTCTTCTCTTTGAAATGATGTTCTCTTTCAGCAAATGACACCCTTGGCTTTTTCATTTGCATTAAATCTCATCTGAAGACAAGACTGCGCGAAGGTTGATATCGTCGGTTCCTCGACCAGTTTGTTCAAATTGTTAGGGGTCCTCTTGGGCCGAACAGGTGTTGGGCGGCTGGGGCTTCGTTCTCTCTCTCTCTCTCTCTCTCTCTCTCTCTCTCTCTCTCTCTCTCTCTCTCTCTCTCTATACATTCTTTCATACACATAGACAGACTATACAATTTCAAAACTGTAAATAGATATAGAATCTTCCATTATATACACTCACACACAATGTATATGTATAAATATATATATATATACTGTATATGTATATGTATATATATATATATATATATATATATATATATATATATATATATATATATATATATATATATATATATGTATATGTGTGTGTGTGTGTATATATATATATGAATAAACACACACATACACCCATGTATATATTCATACATATATAAGTATATATATACAGTATGTACAGATATGTATGTATGCATATATATATATATATATATATATATATATATATATATATATATATATATATATATATATGTATATATATGTATATATGTGTGTGTATGCATGCTATTATGGTATGTGCATATCATAATACCATACATGCACAATACATCATTAATTCAAAGGCAAGACATTAATTTCTACTTCACGTTACCTAGGGAATAATTGATGCTCACAGAGAATTTTATATGGTAAGAGCATCTACCCAGGCCAGTTCTGAAAAAAAACCTACACCTTTTTTTGGGTATGGTGCAGTGATAACAGTGACTTATCCATTCTCCCGTCTTCAAGGTAAAATGAGCTCGTTATTGAAGAGCATTCGTGGTTCAGAATCTGCAATATAAATAAGCACATATAAATTGGTGATATAACCATCATATATATATATATATATATATATATATATATATATATATATATATATATATATATATATATATATATATATATTTATATATATATGAATATATACATATATATATATATATATGTATATATATATATTTATATGTGTATATATATATATATATATATATATATATATATATATATATATATATATATATATATATATATATATATGAATATATACATATATATATATATATATATATATATATATATATATGAATATATACATATATATATATATATATATATATATATATATATATATATATATATATATATATATATATATATATTTATGACTATTTATCACATCATCATGATTCATATACAATCAAGCTAGTTAGTGTGTCACTGTAGTCCTGATTCCTCGTCAATCGCTAGTTTCGATCCCACGGGACGGTGGACTTATTATCATCTAAAAATTCCTTCCAGTAACATATATGAAAATATATTACTTCCAGGTAAAGTGATGGATATTAAAGGACGTTTTGTAGCTTTCTGATTATATATATTTATATGTATAATATATATATATATATATATATATATATATATATATATATATATATATATATATATATATATATATATATTTAGCCTACATGGTAGGGACTATGTTAGAGGTTATGGAAGGAATTGTAAAAACAAAAATTTAATCACGCCGCCTTGGATGGTATATAGTAGAAGGATTTTAATCGGGAAAACAAGACAGACAACAGAAGGAATGATAGGAGAAGAGCAGTGTGGGCTTTAAGAGAGAAGAATTAGTGCTCTTTTTGAAACAGATGGCCGAAAAATTTGATTGGAAATGGAAAACTGCTCAACTTGGCGCGAATATATACAAGTAAAAAATGCGGCGAAGTTTCTTCGGCGCTGTTGTGTTTTCTGTACAGCCGCTACAGCGTATAATCAAGGCCACCGAAAATAGCTCTATCTTTCGGTGGTCTCGGTATAATGTTGTATGAGCCGCCGCCCACAAAAATTTAACCACGGCCCGGCGGTGGCCTGTCATGTATCGTCCCCAGAAGCACGATTATGGCTAACGTTAATCTTAAATAAAATCAAAACTATTGAGGCTAGAGGGCTGCAATTTGGTATGTGTGATGATTGGAGGGTGGATGATCAATATGCCAATTTTCAGCCCTCTAGTCTCGGTATTTTTTAAGATCTGAGGGCGGACAGAAAAAGTGCGGACGGACAGACAAAGCCGGCACAATAGTTTTCTTTTACAGAAAACTAAAACGGTGTATGGCATAACTGACAGTTGTGTAAAAGTTGTTGAAGATACAAAAACGCGAGTGAGTGATTAGCAGAAATTAAGAAAAAATATGCAAACAGTGATTTGCCAGTAATTATGTGTATATCATACAAGCACATGCTGTTCAGGGATACCATACTTATACTGACTGAATGAAAACGTTTTTGAATATCCATCCAATACCACTTGACATTTTAGTATGCAGTTCGCAGGTCTTATCCATTATCCTTTGGTTCATTACTTTGACAATTCGCGAAAAACGCTTTTTGAATGTGATTATTACCTGGGGTAGAACCCAACTATATCTGGACACGATCATTCATACAAATTGCTTGTAAACCTAGCAGTCACCCTCTCTCTCTCTCTCTCTCTCTCTCTCTCTCTCTCTCTCTCTCTCTAAGGCACATAGTGGTAATTTAGACTTTCTTTCTCTCTCTTTCTCTCTCTCTAAGGAACATATTGATAACTTAGATTCTTTCTCTCTCTCTCTCTCTCTCTCTCTCTCTCTCTCTCTCTCTCTCTCTCTCTCTCTCTCTCTCTCTAAGGCACATAGTGGTAATTTAGATTCTCTCTCTCTCTCTCTCTCTCTCTCTCTCTCTCTCTCTCTCTCTCTCTCTCTCTCTCTCTCTAAGGCACATAGTGAGTGGTAATTTAGACTTTCTCTCTCTTTCTCTCTCTCTCTAAGGAACATATTGATAACTTAGATTCTCTCTCTCTCTCTCTCTCTCTCTCTCTCTCTCTCTCTCTCTCAGGCACATAGTAGTAATTTAGATTCTCTCTCTCTCTCTCTCTCTCTCTCTCTCTCTCTCTCTCTCTCTCTCTAAGGCACATAGTGGTAATTTAGATTTTCTCTCTCTCTCTCTCTCTAAGGAACATAGTGGTAATTTAGACTTTCTTTCTCTCTCTTTCTCTCTCTCTCTAAGGAACATATTGATAACTTAGATTCTCTCTCTCTCTCTCTCTCTCTCTCTCTCTCTCTCTCTCTCTCTCTCTCTCTCTCTCTAAGGCACATAGTGGTAATTTAGATTCTCTCTCTCTCTCTCTCTCTCTCTCTCTCTCTCTCTCTCTCTCTCTCTAGGGCACATAGTGGTAATTTAGATTTTCTCTCTCTCTCTCTCTCTCTCTCTCTCTCTCTCTCTCTCTCTCTCTCTCTAAGGCACATAGTGAGTGGTAATTTAGACTTTCTCTCTCTTTCTCTCTCTCTCTAAGGAACATATTGATAACTTAGATTCTCTCTCTCTCTCTCTCTAAGGCACATAGTGGTAATTTAGATTCTCTCTCTCTCTCTCTCTCTCTCTCTCTCTCTCTCTCTCTCTCTCTCTCTCTCTCTCTCTCTCTCTAAGACACATAGTGGTAATTTAGATTCTCTCTCTCTCTCTAAGGCACATAGTGATAACTTAGACTCTCTCTCTCTCTCTCTCTCTCTCTCTCTCTCTCTCTCTCTCTCTCTCTCTTATTTGGTAAACATGGCAAAGCACCACCAGGTAAATATCTGAAGAACCTAATGCCAACTCATGTCTCTCTCTCTCTCTCTCTCTCTGTCTCTCTCTCTCGCGTCAGTAGACTAAATAAGTTAATATGGAAGCAAAGCAGGCAATTCAGATAGGCCACAGACATTATTATTATTATAATCGTTATTATTATTATTAAAAAGACCGAATCTTATTCCTGTACTCTTTTGAGGCTGGCTTGAAGTATTCGTTCCTAAATGAGAGATGGAAACTGGATCAGCCAGCTGGGATGAGATCTGTTGGGGGTTGGGGGGCGGGGGGGGGGGGACGGATGAAAGATAAAACGCAGAAAGCAATGCAGGTGGGTGCCGAAGGGATGCTGGAAAGAACGTTGAATGTCACTGAAAGGCACACTGTAAGCGGTACCAGTTGTTCTATTGTTGCCTGTGATGGTTTTATGCTAACACGGGCTCCTGTCCTTCCGCACTGGTGGTTGGATAGCAAGGGCTCATGCCCAAAGTATAAGATGTTAAAGGGAGTAAGTGGACTGATGTGAACCTCTGGACTCGGCCTCATGTTAGAAAGCAAGACCTTTCAAAGAACGCAGACCTCTGACAAGGCTGTACAACCCACAGTGCCAAAATGCCACCTCCTTCCCAAGGTTGCTTTCCTACCTCTCCCAAAATCTTATCCCTTGTTACCAACCACGAAGTCCATCTTTTGATAAAGTAAAAAAAAAAAAAAGTATTCTGATAAGGTTATAAAAAAAAGGTGCGTCTTTTTTGCAAAAGTTATGTTAACAAAAAAATTTTGCCAAAAAAATTACCACTTGCTATCACGAGGTCCTAAATTTTGGTAGTTTTCATAAAAATCAGCATATAGCATTTTTAATAATTCTAGCAACAAACTGAGACACAAGAAAACAAAACATAAAAAAAAATGATCCAAAAGTATGACCTCCATAGTCAAAGTAAAATTAGACGTAAAATTTCTGGGCATTGTTTGTCTCAAAATTTTTTTTATGAAACTCTCAATGAAAGAGACTAAGTATTCTGAAAGAGACTTCCACAAATTCTCGCTGTCACCTGAAGCAACATTATAATCAAGTAAAAAATGCGCCGAAATTTCTTCGGCTTAATCGAGTTTTCTGTATAGCGTATAATCAAGGCCACCGAAAGTAGATCTATCTTTCGGTGGTCTCGGTATAATACTGTAGGAGCCGCGGCCCATGGAAATTTAACGGCGGGCCGGTGGTGGCCTATCGTATATCGTTGCAAGAATCACGATTATGGCTAATTTTGACCTTAAATAGAATAAAAACTACTGTGACTAGAGGGCTGCAATTTGGTATGTTTCATGATTGGAGGGTGGATGATCAACATACCAGTTCGCAGCCCTCTTGCCTTGGTAGTTTTTAAGATTTGAGGGCGGACAGAAAAAAGTGCGGACAGACAAAAGTGCGGACGGACAGACAAAGCCGGCACAATAATTTTCTTTTCAGAAAACTAAAACTGGTTAAAAGAATCGTAGCTCTTTTACGGGGAACTGCTGACCCGCGAAGCTGAATTCTTAAAAGCTAATTTACATTGGTTATAAATACATCAGGTCAAACTGCCGTCAGACCTAGTCCTCAAAAATAAAAAAAAACTGCCATTTTACAGATGATGATTAACCAATTCCAACGTTAAAAGCAAATTGAAGTTATATTTCATGCCCTCAAAAATCACGATTATTATTATTCTTATTAAAAATATTCATAAAAAAGAGACAAAAATCCTGTACATTTCCGCAGAGACCAAGAAGAGGTTTATTGATAACATCAAATAGCAAGTATTTTGTGTAAAACATATTATTGTACTGGAGTTTAAAGTATGAAGAAGAAAATTAATACATTGGCGTTATACCGAGATACAATTATCTTGACAAGGAAAGCCAGGTGAGAAATTAATATCTTTTTTATAGACGTGAAGATCAGTTGGGAGGGCAATTAAAACATCCTTTTCTAGCCCAGGCCCGAAGGATGCAGGGTATGAAAGCCACGTAAAAGAGAACTAAGTATTAAGAGTAAAAATCAATATATTTGAGGATTATACCGAGACAGAATTTTCTTCACAAGGAAAGCCAGGTGCGGAATTTTTCTTTTAGACGGAGAGACCAGTTGGACGGGCAATTCAAATACGCCTTTCTAGCCCAGGCCCGAAGGATGCAAGTTATAAAAACCATGTTAAATAGAACTGCGAGGAGAGTTCCGAAAATTACTACCGGGTTGCTAACGAAAGACTCTTGGTTAATGTACTAAGTCACTGCAGCTGGCATAATTGCGGTTGCCTTCAAATACACCCCACACGAAGCGGTCGCTACACTCAACACCCCCAGGAGTTACTCCAACTCCACTCCTTGCCTAATATTCCACTCTTTACCATATATTCCACTCCTTACCTCATATTCCACTCCTTACCTCATATTCCACTCCTTATCTTATATTCCATTCCTTATCTCATATTCCATTCCTTATATTCCCCTCCTTACCTTATATTCCACTCCTTACTTTTCATTCCACTCCTTACCTTATGTTCCACTCCTGACCTTATATTCCCTTCCTTACCTTATATTCCACTCCTTACCTTATATTCCACATCTTGACATATGTTCCACTCCATACCTTATATTCACTCATACCTTACATTTCCCACTTACCATATATTCCTCCCCCTTTACCTCACATTCCTCATACCTCATTCACTCCTTACTTTATATTCCACACCTTACTTTGTATTCCACTTCTTACCATATACTCTACTCTATACCATATGTTCCGCTCCTTACCTAATATTCCACTCCTTACCGTACATTCCACTCCTTACTCTTTCGTTTACCAATATCGTACTGTCAGCGGGTAATGCTAGGGTACATTATTATCTTTAAAATGTAAAGGTCCCACTCTCATTCTTTTAATGTCTCGTTCATCATACGACTTAGTCTGTGTACTGTTCATAATATGAACGATGTCTGCTCTCTGAAGGCGATTAGTTATGTTGAATGGATATTTTGGTACTGTTGAAATCATATGAACTGATTATTGCACAGCAAGCATGCATTTTTAGCACACATATGTACACACAAACAGAATATGTGTATGTATATTTATATACGTGTGTGTGTGTGTGTGTGTGTATGTACGTATGTTTGTGAGTGTGCTTAGAAATAAAGAATAAGTGTTCATGCGCGTGCCAGCTGGTGATTTTAAAAGATCATGCGATAATACCAGTTGTTTCTATCAATATATTTTAGGCACGGAGATGACACCAGATCTAAGTGAGTAACTTTTCCACGCCACCCCATAATAAGAATAGTAATAAAATTAACAATAATATTGATAATAATGATGATGATGATGATGGAAGTGAAATCAAGATTCAGTTAACCAAAGAGAAACGTTACAGAAACATTAATAAAATCACTCACAGTTAATCAAAGAGAAATATTTGTAACATTACTGACTGGAAAACTACGGAGGAATTTAACTAACAAGGATAAGAATTAACCACAAAAAGGACGCACCAGGCCTCCCGACCCAGGGAATGTGATGCAAAGGATTGGGAATATACGTTAGGACTGGAAGGCAGTGAGGGAAAGAGATAGAGAGACAGGGCGGAGGAGGAGGAGGAGGAGGAGGAGGAGGAGGAGGAGGAGGAGGAGGAGGAGGAGGAGGAGGAGGCAGGGGAAGAGAGGGGTATTGAGGTTGGAGACATAGGGGGGTAGTGTTGGGGGTGGGGGTGATAGGTGGGAGCGAAGCTTGGGATACTAAGGGCCACATCGGCTGATTTGAATACAGCCGAAGTTCCCGGCCAGGTCCTCGCCATATGAATAGGGAGGCCATGCAAATTAAGGTGACCCCTATCTTTTCTACCTTTCTCCATTCCTCCTCCTCCTCCTCCCTGCTGGCCCACCCATCTCTCTCTCTCCTCACTCTCTCTCTCTCTCTCTCTCTCTCTCTCTCTCTCTCTGGCTCCCAGAGATCCATAGAGTTGGTGGGTAAGGAACACAAAACCTGTGTGTATATACCTTTAGACGAATTCGGTGCCTGTCTTTTTATTCACCTCATGCGTTATGCAAATTTGGGGAAATCGCTCTGTTAGTCATTTTAAATTTCTCTCTCTCTCTCTCTCTCTCTCTCTCTCTCTCTCTCTCTCTCTCTCTCTCTCTCTCCTTGCACTTTAGCATGTGGTAGAATCCAAATGAACTGGACAAAGTTGGTAAAATACCAACGCAACGGTGATATAACTGTGCACTGACATTTTTTTTTTTACTTAAATAATGTAATATATATATATATATATATATATATATATATATATATATATATATATATACACTTAGCGTGTAATCACATGTGCTTTTGTGTGTACGCTCATGCATATTATATAAGTATATATATCCCTATTTTATTAATTTAGTGTTTATTGTTTATATATATATATATATATATATATATATATATATATATATATATATATATATATATATATATATATATATATATATATGTAAAGTAAATAAATACAAAAATACATACAGAATATACACACATATACACACACACATACACATATATATATGTATACATTACATATATACATGTATATATATATATATATATATATATATATATATATATATAATGTATTTATCAAAGAATAGCAGAGCTAAAATTATTATCTTGAATGTACAACCAATCTTCGTAATCTGACAGTACTTCCACTAATACTTCAGCGCGTAAATTACGTATGTGTAAATGTATGTAAGGCCGTAAGTATACAGTAAAAATGCTAATATAATGATTTTATGTTGTTTGAAGGAATATAAGTGAGGGTGACTTGATCTTATGGACAGCTGGCCCACCCATAGGGGAGTCTTGGTTGATCATGAAATTACGGAAAAAAAATAAGACATTAGACTTTTAAATAATTTTTCTTTCTGGTTGCAGAGCCCAACCACAACATCTGACTTTTAAATCAATTTCTAATAGGCGCAGAGATCAGTTATGATTTCTTGAAGTTGCTTTAGAAGAGCGTTCATTTCCACTGTTGAAACAAGGATAAATTAGTCAAAAGCCTGACGTGAATAACATACAAACAAAACATCTTGGTGACTAGCAGCTCTCTCTGTCTCTGGACGGTACCGTAGACTGTTCAAGCTTTTTTCCTTTTTTGGGAGGAACCGTGGTCGGTTTTAGGTCTGTGCTTATTTTGTGGACCGAAGTCTTCTTCTGAACTGCAGAAACTTTCATGACTGTGAACCGTATTCAGTTTTCCAGACCACAGTCGATTTCTGGGGCTTAGTTATATTCTGGGCTGCTGTCATTGTCCAGACCGGACACAGTTTCTGGACCATGGTCAAATTATTTTGTAGACTGTAAGCAATTTTCGGACCTCAGTCATTTTCTGCACCGTATTCAAATTCTGGGCCGTGGTCAGTTTTAGGACTATAGTAAATTTTCGTAGATCGTAGTCATTTTCTGTACCAACGACTGTTAGGGTTTTGTCTCGTTCTCTCCTGGATCCAAGACCCGTCGAGGACGCCCCTCACTGCCTTCTCATGCCTCGCTGTGATCCACTGCCACTCACACCATATTTCTAAGGTATGTTGTAAGTTTCACCAACTTCATTTATTCTCTTTGCGAATTAGAAGCTCAATCCTCCTCACTTATCTTGTAGTTGAGACAGAAGCTGCCCTACATCTGTCATTGACCTTATAGATGGTCAAGGAGACACATGCCAATGGCTTCTAATTTTGTTCGGATCTTTATTGTTTTTTATTCATTTTAGTTCTTGGTTTTTAGCTTTCTGAAAAGAGAACTATTGTGCCGGCTTTGTCTGTCCGTCCGCACTTTTTCCTGTCCGCCCTCAGATCTTAACAAGTACTGAGACTAGAGGGCTGCAAATTGGTATGTTGATCATCCACCCTCCAACCATCAAACGTACCAAATTGCAGCCCTCTAGCCTCTGTAGTTTTTATTTAATTTATGGTTAAATTTAGCCATAATCGTGCTACGATATAGGATAGGCCACCACCGAGCCGTGGTTAAAGTTTCATGGGCCGCGGCTCATACAGCATTATCCCGAGACCACCGGAAGACAGATCTAGTTTCGGTGGCCTTGATTATACGCTGTAACGGCTGTACAGAAAACTCGACTGCGCCGAAGAAACTTCGGCGCATTTTTTTTACTTGTTTCATTTCGTCACGCTACTACTGTCGGCCAGTCAAAATGTCTGAAATCAGTTTGTTGTAGTCTTGTATTTCTTTCAGTGAAGAAGAATTTCAAATTGGCTAGACTTAATGAATTCAATGGACTGTTTCCAAACGTTCCGGTTGAAATTACTAAATTTGATTGAACATTGGTCTAGATAGATAATATCTAGCTGAGAGAAGATTAAGCTATCCTGACTAAGGCGAGGGAGGGAATTAATTCCATGAAGCCCACATAAATGAATGACAAAAGAGACCTAAACCCATGGAAAAGAATGGCATAAAAAAGACCTAAGCCCACAGAAATGAATGACATAAAAAAAGACCTACAGACTTTATTATTTTTCACTACAAATACATTCATACAAAACTCACGTGCAGACTGATTTTCATTCATAACTGCGCCAGACAGTAGAGATTCATACGAGCAGTATACACCGGGGGTGGAAACGACGCGAGCTGTGAATTAAGCACCTGATGATTAGTCGATTGTGTTTGATCTCAAGAGTTGGAAATGTCATAGGGCTAGCAACTCCATCCCTAAAACTGTCTGAAAACCGTAATGCTAACACCCTGTGGAGTCATACCCTTGTAGAGGGGAAAAACGTCTTTTGAAATATCTCTCTCTCAATCAATATATATATATATATATATATATATATATATATATATATATATATATATATATATATATATAAATATATATATATATATATATATATATATATATATATATATATATATATATATATATATATATGTGTGTGTGTGTGTGTGTGTGTGTATGTAAAATATGTATATTTATATATCTGTAATATATATAAATGCATACATACATGTATATACTGTATATATACATACATACATACACATATATATATAAATATTTATATATAAGTGTTTATATATATATATATATATATATATATATATATATATATATATATATATATATATATATATATATGTATATATATATGTGTGTGTGTGTGTGTGTGCGTGCATGTATACACACGTCTGCATTTCATAAATTGTTATCAATATAATGCTTTCCTTGCTAAAAAGTATAATTTGGGAGCTCTCTCCTGCAGGCAAGGCCTATAAACTATCATCGTCGTCATCATCAGTATCACCTCCATCATCACAATTGCCTTTACTGCTATGCACCAAAACAAATTTGAAAATCTTTGTTTGTCTAATTTTTTTTTTTTTTTTGACTAGTAAAACTTGCTTCGGGATCGTAAACATTTGAACCAATCGCCTTTTGATTACAGACATAATTACCGCATCTTCATAACTCTTTCTGGGTTTAATAGCTTTGTAGAACTTATTACCAGACGTGTTATTTGCGCTTTCATAACTTCATCAAGTCTCTTGTCCTCGTCGTGTAAAAGAATGGAGTTCTTTCACCGGCTCTGATTTTCCTCTTGGTCTGTAGTTTTATCATCTTTTATGTTACTCTTCTCTTCGCTCTGGATCACATTCTTCATATTTCATTTTTCATATTTAGAAAATTCTATACAGGAATTTTATTTGCGGTTACTGTTTCATTTAACTCCAAGCATAAAACGACAAACTCTCTTTATTTACAACTGGATTTATCATGGCACGTATAAGAAAACATTGAAAATAGATTCATCGTCGATTGCCTACTTCTTTTTGTGCTTGCTGTATTTTTATATATTCCAACTTACTCGTTCATTATCTACAAACAATACAGAAAATACAGTTTTTAACTCCTATCCTAGAACCTGCATCACGTGAAATCGGTCACATTAAGATAGAATAGGATGTATTAAAAGGCCAGCGCTTTGGGACCTGATGGTCATTCAGCGCTGAAATGGAAATTGACAGCAAAAAGGTATGAAAGGTGTAACAGGGGGAAAACATCGCACTATGAATCAATTGTTAGGAGAGGGTGGAAAGGAAGATGGAGGAAAGAGAATATGAAAGGAGTTACAGTGAAAGAAATGAAAGGGGTTGCAGCTAGGGGCCGAAGGGACGCTGCAAAGAACCTTAAGTGATGTCTACAGTGAACCACATGAGGTGCACTGACTGCACTAACCCCCCTACGGGAGTCACAGTGAGAGGCTTCAACATGACACGAAATCTCTCGAAAAACAGTTTTCCTCCTGTGAAGTCTGAGTTCTTATTTAGCTACTCATTATTTCCTTGGCCTCGGAGAATCAATCATTCTGAGGAAAATGGACTTAATGAAGCAATATTGCTTCTTGGCAATTATACGAGAGTCATAAACTTGTGCACATAACAGAGCTTGCTCCAGAGAACATAATTTAAGTGAGCTTATGTGATAGGTCAGGAATCTACGTAACTCCAGAGGCAAGCTTTCGATCTAAATGTATCCGCCCGCTTACTTACAGAGAGGAGAACGCACGCATGCCCACACACACGCATGTAGGCTATATATATAAATATATACACAGACACATATATATATGTGTATATATAATACACATTTTCTCCTTAAGTTGTAATTCATCTGATTTCAAGCATCCCATATTGATTGAGTTGCTTGCGTATACCAAGTACAAAACACAACACACACACACATAAATCCTCTCTCTCTCTCTCTCTCTCTCTCTCTCTCTCTCTCTCTCTCTCTCTCTCTCTCTCTCTCTCTATATATATATATATATATATATATATATATATATATATATATATATATATATATACATATATATATATATATATATATACTATATATATATATATATATGTATATATATATATATATATATATATATATATATACATATATAAAGCACATACTTTGCTCATACACACATACGCACAATATATATATATATATATATATATATATTATATACATATATATGAATATATATATATATATATATATATATATATATATATATATATATATATATATATATATATATATAACACTTGAGTATATCAGAAGTATTTCAGGCAGTTTTACCCTATTTACTTTGTCTGTACTGTAGCACAATGCTCAAACATCTATCTCTGTCGATGCAGCACCCACGCCAACCACAAAAACAACAACAAAAAAAAAAAAACAAACAAACGGACAGACACGCACGGACGTTGCCCAACCAACCGCAAGTCATGAGATGAAATGAAAATCATTTTTCACGGGGCAAAATGAAATGTTATTACATCCCCTCTGCGGTTAACATGACTAATCATAATGAAACAAAATGTGCGTCCATGTTGGCCGGGGAGAGAGAGGTAAGGCCCGCTTCATAAGCCAAGTCCTGCCTTCTTTTTTTTTTTCTTTTCTATCTTCCAGTGTTTATTCACTTGTCAAAGTCTCTCGTTGCTAAGAGACTTTTGTTTTGCCTATCGCTTTCAAAAGTTACGTCATCTTCAACTTCCTGCGTTCAGCTAGTCCGCTGGTATAGTGGTTGGCGGGTGTGTGAATGCCCTCAGATGTCAGCGGCGGCGTCTCCCAGGGCGATGAAATATCACTGGCTCTGTACGTCAGTTACTGCTGCAGTGTTAGGGGTCTGCTGCGGTGGGAGGTTGAAACCAACATTCTTTGGAGCTTAATTTAAAGTCAATGGCCCCCTCTGGTGGGGCCATTCCGTAGAATAGGTTTCATCTACGGAAATATTAATAATAATAATTTACTTATTTAAAATGTAATGATGTTCATCCCATTTTTCTTATTTACTTATTACTGTGCGTGAAGATGCTGGGATCTGTCTTTTACTGTCTTTTCGTAGTTGTTTAACTTTATTTATTCAAGTCGTGGAAAATTACTGAATTTATTGTGCTTAACATTCTATGTTTGATTTGATCTGCCATTTATTTTACGATATTCTTCAATGTATATATATATACATATATACAGTATATGTATATGTATATATATATATATATATATATATATATATATATATATATATATATATATATATATATATATATATTTTTATAAATAATATTACAGCTGTTCGCCCTCAATAACATTTTGATTGTAAATAATATCAGCCTGACCAAGACAGGAAAGCATTTGTCTGCATTAGAGCGTCTTCAGTTCAAGCTTTAACATCCGTTGAGAAAGGAATATAGCATTTAGGCATTTTTAACCCCATAGGAGAAATTTTCCATATTCAACTTAAGAATAGAGTGGTCCTAAAGTCCTTTTTCCTTTCTACCTGTCTCTCGTGGCGAATGTTTTTAATAGAGCATAGACGCCTAAGGCATGACTGTAGGCCTGTTTTGACCCAGGCCGGTCAGGGAACTACAGAGAGAATCCAGCCGCCGTCCGGCAGACGTCTGGAAGGTGGCCCTGTCCCCTTTCTTTTTCTATTATCCTATTAGTGAAGTGAAGAAGCATTGCAAGACCCCTCAGCGGTGTTGGTGTGCGCATAACGTTCGTCCTAAGGTAAAGTCGCTTTTTTTGTTCAAAACTTCACCCATTCTTTTATCTTTTTCTGTATTTCGCATTTCTTTTTTTCCTCCTTCATCCCCACTTACTGTATATGTGTTTACGAAGTCTAGATTAAGCCTATTATTATATTGTTAGCTCCAACCCGTTATTCCAGTAAAATACCTAGGATTTAGGTAAGCAAAATCAGGTTAAATCTCGATGCTTTTGTATGCCTCGCGTCTGAATGTTTGGAAGAACCGTTGCGTTTAAAATCAAATTCATCTCAAATATTCTTGTTAAGGTTAATTACCCTTAACTTTGGCGACCTTGGCTAATTAACGACTGTCTTTGAGGTTAACTTTTAGCTCAAGTGGCAGGTTACGTGTAATCTTGGTTTGCAGGCCGTAAAAATTACGTAAATTGAATAATACATGATCCAGCAGACTAAACACCTCATATATATATATATATATATATATATATATATATATATATATATATATATATATATATATTATATTTCTACACACACACACACACATATATATATATATATATATATATAATATATATATATATAAATATATATATATATGTTACCGGGGTCTAAGCGATGTCAGGCAGGGCAGCCGATCGAGACTACGGTCTACCCCAAAGCAAATCAAAGTCCTTCAAGAAGCTGCATCGTGCTTACCCCATACAAAAAATGGGAAAAAGCACGTTTAAAAAGAAGAAGAAAGATTCTCACAGTCACTGAAAAAGCGTTCATTGTTTTATATTTCGTCACGACAATAACATGGCAATAAGTAAAAAAAGTGGTGGGGAATGCGAGAAAGGGCATCACTTTATTTTGTACGGTCTAAGTAGACCAGACTCAGGAACCGCAATAACCAAGCAATAACAATCCATCAATAAGCAACCATAATGATTGGGTCTGCAAACGACTGTGATCAAGACAAAAGCCGTACCTGCAATTAAAGCCATCCCGGACATAGGTGGTTTGCCAAGCAGACGTTGGGTCCCTCAACTAGTGGCAGCAGCAGCAGCAGCAGCAGCAGCAGAAGAAGAAGAAGAAGAAGAAGAAGAAGAAGAAAAAAATATATAATGTAGTGACGTCAGGGGAAGCGCGGGCTGCGATTGGCTCACGGTACGCTACGGTAGAGATCCGCTTTTCGATGTGGAGGGCATTCGCATGATAATACTGCGGCTTCTGGTAACGATGTGAACAATTAGGAAAGATGACAAACATGTCGTGAGCCGAGTGCAACATGAATCTTAATGTTTTACCTGCTCTAAATGAGGAACGGTTTGTTTACATGGAGTTGAGTGGCCCTATCTATTGCAGTCCATAGTTTCCAGTCGTGGAAATAGGTGGGCGAGCCTCTCCCATTCTTGAGGATTAGAGGGGAGGGGCATGGAGAGGTGGGGGAGTTGTTTCGTCACCCATACAGTCTGTGCCAAGATGTTCTTACGGTATGTCTTGGTTTTAAGTAGTATGTAAAGTAATCACCTTGCTTACAATGTTTGGCTGTTCTGAAATCTCATGTTAAATGCTTACGTTCCGTCCATTCCTACTTTTAAAGTCTCATGCAAGATATTAACACATTCTGCTCATATAATCTTACGTAGTTTATTTATCTTGTGTCACATCAACTTTCCCGCAGTTTGCATTGAAGATTCAGCCTCTGGTATATCCTTTCTTATAGTCTCGTACTAAGTATTCACCTTGCAGCACTGGCTAAGAAAATTATTCATTTCGTACCATATCATACCTCTTTGAGTCTTCCAGGTATAATTTTCATCTTATTCGTGCATTCATTTGTGTGGCATTGTGTGAAACATCTTGAAACATATCTCACTTCGTTGTGGTTGCATTCAAGATAGAAAAACCACTCACATGACCTCCTTCTGCGCAGATTTATCTTCATTTGCGCAATCAATAACCTTTCGCTATATCTACTCGTGAAGAGAATAGGGAACGAACATCACGCGGTCGAAATTTAGGAAATTTAAAAGATTCAGGTATAGTTTATAGAGCAAATCCTGTTCAGGTTAGTTTAGGGCCCTGAACTGAATTAAATTGAATGCAATATTTAGGCCAAAGGCCTGGCACTGGGACCTATGAGCTCATTCAGCGCTGAAACGTAAAATTGACAGTAAAAGGTTTGAAAGGTGTAATAGGAGGAAAACCTTGCAGTTTGTACTGTGAATCAATTGTTAGGAGAGGGTGGAAAGTAAGTGCAAGAGAATATGGAATGAGGTGCAGCAAAAAGGAACGAGAAGGGGCTAGTGGCCGAGGCACGCTGCAAAGAACCCATGGAGGAGTAGTTTAAGCTCTGGTGCAAGGGTTACCAACCTTTTGAAAGTGACGAGCACCCAGTGGTTTTCCTGGGTGATTACGAGACCACCTCCATAATTTTGGGAATTTTAAGCAGTCCAGTTTCTATGATTCGTCCTCGAATGTCACAACAAAATTAGATGACCGGCACAGGAGATTCACAAATAAAATTTATAGAACTCTGATAATTATAACGAAGTTATTAGCATTACCAAATTCCGCACATTATACAAATAAATATATGAGGTCATAAAGTTCATATCTTTGCCTGTTACGATAACTAATTATTTTTCTTTAAATACTGAATGATAAATTGTAAACCTAATCGCAAACGATGATTTATCAATGGATACATTCATAAATAAATTTCATAATTTTGCAAAAGACCTTTTTATAGTACCTCTGATACGAGACATGTGAGCTCAGTGCACAAAAGAACCAAAACAAAATCTATGTTGCACATTGACAAATAAGTCTAGGGATCCACATGGAACACTGTCATCAGCTCACTGGTTATGCATTGTCTTCCGCGATAACTGATGAGCCCATGCAAAGGAGTAGTGTCATCAGTGCACCTCACGTGGTGCACTGTAAGCATTACTTAAGGTTCTTTTCAGCGTCCCTTCGGCCCCCAGCTGCAACTCCTTTCATTCCTTTTACTGTACCTCCTTTCATATTCTTTCTTTCATCTGACTTCCCACCCTCTCTTGCACTTGTCTCACAGCGCAACTGCGAGGTTTTCTCATTTTACACCTTTCGAGCATTCTTACTGTCAATTTCCCTTTCAGCGCTGAATGACCTCATAGATCCCAGTGTTTTGGCCTTTGGCCTAAATTCTAAATGCCATTCTATATGTAGATAACTGATGAGAAGTCTTTACACGGCGAGCATCATATCTTTTATAAGCGTAGACCCACAAACGTTGCTTGCGAGCTCATTTCTAACCACTGAAAGAACACTACCAGACCTAGCTGGGAAAATTATAGTAGTGGTCGTGAGCAACAGGTCAGGGACCACTGCTTTAGGGGAACAAAAAGAACGAAAGAAAAAACTCTTGTATATGAGCGTTCTAGAGCTGTAAAGGAAGGATGAGAACCTGTGACGTCAGTGGGTACGAAAGATCTTCAATTTCGAACGGGCATCTGATAAAAGACAACCCAGTAGTCCAAAGGAATCAGTCAATAAAACATTATTATTATTATTATTATTATTATTATTATTATTATTATTATTATTATTATTATTTCAGTTGATGAAACCTATTCACATGGAACAAGCACACCAAAGGGGCCACTGACTTGAAATTCAAGCTTCCAAAGAATGTTGGTTTCAACCTCCACCTCAGACCCCACAATGCAGCAGTAACTGATCATGATAGAGCCAGTGATTTTCATCGGCAATACGCGAACCCGCGACATCTGAGTGGCATACCACCACACTAACCACTATACCAGCGGGCCAGCTAAACGAAAAAGAATCAAGTAGTTTTATCGAACTCATCAGCAGAGCAAACACTTTCACAAGTACATGTAATGAAGTGAGATACTCAAAATATAATCACTTATGTTATGTCGGTCGTTCCAAAATATTAGTAACCTGACCTGCACTTGCAGAGAAAAGATATCCCAGCAAAATGAGGAAAAACAGGACACGGGGAGGCGGAGAAGAGTGAGGAGAAGAATAGGAGTGTTCAAAGACTGCTGCGTTTTCTAAAACCCATCTTTTTCTCACAATGAACTGCTTGCTTTTAATTGACTCAAAAATTCATTATTCAGTCATTGTAACGGTGACAACACTGATTGTCAGATACCCGTACCACTGCTGAAACTTACGACAATGATTAGACGTCTGATCAGAATATCAACGCCCGTAGGCGGGGTAGCGCTGTCACCACGCGGTGCACTGTAGGCATTACTTTAAGGGTACCTAGCTGCAACCCCTTTCATTCCTTTTACTGTACCTCCATTCATATTCTCCTTCTTCTATGTTGCTATCAAGTCTCTAATATTTGTTTCATAGTGTAACTGCGAGGTTTTCCTCTTACGCCTTTCAAAACCTTCTACTCCCAGTTCCGTTTCCAGCGCTGAATGACCATAAGTCCCAGCGCTTGGTTTTTGGCCTAAAATTCTATATTCCGTTCCAGAATGGCAACGGGCCAGAATGAGTTAGTAATTTGAAAATTGCGTATGAGCATTGCATTACTTAACAAACAATGATTAATCAAGCGTTTTTCTTTCACATAAGACACAGCTAAAATCTATTTACCTGTGAAGACATTTATCTTCGCTAAATAGATTCAACGTTCTGCAGGCATTTGCTGAGAGTTTCATGACATTTGAGGTTACCAAACTGCTGTCGTAATTGAAGGTAAGGTCCACTGTTGCTAACTATAAATACCTACTCATCACGAGGGAAATGACTTACAGTTTTAGTTTTGCAAAAAGAAAACGGTTGAGATGGCTATTTGTCTGTCCCTGTCCGCTCATTTTCCGTCCGCCTCAGATCTTAAAAACTACTGAGGCTAGAGAGCTGTCAATTCGTATGTTGATCACCCACCCTCCAATCATCAAACATACCAAATTGCAGCCCTCTAGCCTCGGTAGTTTTCTTATTTTATTTATGGTTAAAGTTAGCCATGATCGTGCGTCTGGCACCGCTATAGGTGCCAACAACACAGGCCACCACCGGCTGTGGCTGAAAGATTCATTGGCCGCGGCTGAGAGTTTCATGGGCCGTGGTTGAGAGTCTCATACAGCATTATACGCTGTACCCGAAAGCTCGATTGCGCCGAAGAAGTTTCTGGCGCATTTGTTACTTGCTTTATTTTTCCCTTTATTTTCTGTGACGTGTGATGTTGGGGGGGGGAGGGGGAGACACTTCCACCTATCTTGTTTGCAAGCTGGATGTGCTGCATGTTATCATGCTAGGGGACTTCAGAGAATTACGAAGACATTTTTTTATTCATCTTTTCATTTATTTATTTTTCGAAGCAGGGGATAGGGGGTGGGGGGGAGTTATCTTCCCACCTTTCTATGCTGTGTTTGTATTTGCATGGATTAAGGAAGTCGAATTTAGGTGATTCCAGTGCATAATCATGACGTTGAAAAGACAGGTAAAACTCTGTAATTTTTCAGAAAGAAGAAAAAATCGTGTTTTCTTAAATATCCTTTCTTGCAATATAAGGCTTAAAAGTTAACTTCAAAGGATTTTTTATTCGAGCATTGTCAGCATCTACATAGGTACTGTATTATCACGAACTATCTCAAGATATTAGGTATGAAAATTTTTGCAATAGTTTTTTACTATATAATTAATTCCATTTACTAAACTGATATTTGATCTATTCATAACATCAAAAGACGTAAACAAGCTTCAGAATTATTGCTTGGCAATGGGAATTTATCATGAATGACTCTATTTCACTTTTACAAATTGCTGTTCAGATAAAAAAAAATAACTTGCTGTAATCTGATTACTTTAATATACTTCCATTTCTTGTTCCGAGTACATTCCATTCTTCGATAAAAAAATACTGCAGTTACCTGATAACAATTCTAATACCTCCAGTTACCTGATAATAATTCTATTAATTCCATTTCTCGTCCAGGTTCATTGCATTCTTCGATAAAAAAAAATACTGTTGTTACCTGACAATAATTCTAATACTTCCATTTCTTGTTCCAAGTGCATTGCATTCTGCGATAAAAAAATGCTGCTGTTACCTGATAATAATTCTAATACTTCCATTTCTTGTCCAGGTTCCTTTGCATTCTTCGATCAAAAAAAAGAAAAATACTGCTGTTACCAGATAATAATTCTAATACTTCCATTTCTTGTCCAAGCACATTGCATTCTCCCATAAAAAAATACTTCTGTCACCTGATAATAATTCTAATAGAATACTTCCATTTCTTGCTCATTGTGTTCATCGTTATAGATATATTTGTATCTGAAACTCCAGCTGGGTTCCAAGCTTCCCTAATAATTACAAAGTTAACCCAGTTTCGGTGAATAATAGCCTGGTTGAGCTCGCAATATACCTTTACATTCCTGATGAATCTCTCCTGGAAATAATTTCTTTATTCAGGTTTTGATATTAAAAACGCCAATCTCAATTCCGAAATTACAACCAGCTTAAGTGTAATTGTCACGCTACGTGCTTCTCTTTCGGGGCAAAAGAAAATTACGCGTAATTTATCATCCCTCTCTCTCTCTCTCTCCCCTCTCTCTCTCTTAAACTAATAATTGTATAAAAATTTCATGGGAACGCAATGTTGTTTGACCTATACCCAAACATTTTTTCATGCCTTTTTAATATGTTTTAGAAATTTGCATAGAGTTGTAATGATTTTTTATTCTACTTCACATCTCATGAAACACGCACGCATGCGCGAGCGCGCACACACACACACACATACATACGCACACACACATATATATGCCTCTATATATATATATATATATATATATATATATATATATATATATATATATATATATATATATATATATATATATATATCTAGATAGAAACTGGGTCAGTGATGGGGCTCTAGAGGTGATTACAACGGTTTTCAAACAAATCAAATGTGATAAAAAGAATTTTAAAAAAAATCAGCCTACTTATTATTCTGAACTATGAATCACCCTAAAGAAATGTTACTAATAGAGAGCAATTTTCACCATTACTATTGCCTGGTGCCAATTCATTATACTAAACGAGCTTGTCATGATTATGCACTGAAATCACCTAAATTCGACTTCTTTAATCTATGCAAGTACAAGCTGACAGTAAAAAAAAAGGTGGAAGACAGCCCCCTGTCCCCTGCTTCGAAAAATAAGTTGAGCTTAATTTGAAGGTCCAGATTAATAATTTCACAATATCGAATGAACTTGACATTAGAGGCCACTCGTGTGAGCGAGCCGTTCTGGCATATTGGCAGCTTAATCAAACAGTTACAGATATTAACAATAACCTATTCACCTAAGGAATGCATTCTTAAAACTATACATACATACATACTACGATTAAATGAGAAATATACACACGCATCCATATGAACGCATAAATGCAGCAGCAATTTTACTACAGCCACTGCATCAATAAAAAACATTCATAATTACTCATACATCTTTCTCGTAAGAACAGCCGGGAAGGTTTAAATAAATAAAAAAACACCACGTAAACATATAACGTAAAATGCATCCACTCCCAAAACATACGGTCATTCTAAAACATGTGCAACGTATCTCTAATTACATGCCTTCAATGCGCAGCGGTTTGCCTCAGATTTTCTACTTGTCACAAGGCAGGTACGAACAAATGGTCCCTTAAGCACATGACTGCCTCAGCTCGCCATTTGTCATGGACTCTAACAACCTCTCTTGGTCTCCTAAATAAACACAAACGGCTCGGGGGAAGTTGCACTCATTGCACACACCGTGCAACACCAATCCTTCAGAGATATTGGCGTCATTTGTCTGCGATCGAGACTGGAAATCGCGAAGATCTCTCGCGCTCTAGTGATTTTTCCATATCAGCGTTTCAGAGGCTCCGTTCATGGGGCGGTAATTCCAGGGTTGTGAGTCATCGTGAGATACTTACAATATTCCGCAGTTGACGCTCGTCATCGAAACCGCCACTTGAAGGCTGACCTTGGATAGTTAACCCGAGTAATTATCTGTCTCCTTAACGGCATGATCAGGTGGTGAACCAGAGTGGTGACTCAGTGGTTGTTTTGGCAAACCGAGTTCGTTTTGGGGACGGTTTTCGTCTTGCCGTTGAACGCGGCGTACTCGGCGTACTCAAATTGGTACCCTGGCCGGGACGATTCGTCATCAGCGATCTGTCTCCGCCATTAAGGTCGTTTAGAGTTGTCGTTTCTCCTTAATTATTAAAGGAAGCGGTTTCGTCAAGTCATTTGCTGCTGATCACGTAATTCTGTAGGGGCTAATACCCGGCGAGCGTCTCGTTGCCTGAAACACACACGACCAATTACACAATCAACATAATGCGCAGATGTGTGAGGGTAAACACACCATTTTGGCTGTTTGTATTCATTAGTATTAGATTAGCTATAATTATGTAAATTATTATGCCGACAATCAGCGAGACCAAGTGAGCTGCTGTTCCGATGTCCCAAGAATGCACTGTACCATATTGTTACCTCCTGAAAGTTAATGAAAATGTGATTATTTTAAGGCTCTTTTCTTAAGAAATCATGATTTTTTTTTCAGAATCAGTCCAAAGGCATGTTCCACTGTATAGTGTGATGACAATTTATTTACACAAAATCTTATATATTTTGAATCTTCCGTGGTGAAGCAAAGGACCGTATAAATTTCGGCGAGAATATATAGCCACCGTTATTTCAGAATTGAATGATTGTTATGGTTTTGGACCGATGTGTTTGTCAGCTGTGACGGGCAGAAACACCATCCTTTAGGAATACCTGTACACCTTAGAGTCCGAATCATAGCTTCCGCGTTCTCCGAGACGCAACTAAAGTCTATCCTTGTAATTATGGGTTTAAAAATGGGTACAAACAACAATAGCTTTCAGCTAACTCGCCTGCACTTCTGTAAAGAAAATGACAAACAGCGTTTAAATCTCCAGAATCATAAGCAAACGTGAAATGTTTTAGGTAACGCGAGAGCCTTAAGTGAAATCTCTGGAGACATGAGATGTTCGCTGCATGTTGTGGAACTTGTACTTCGTTGCTGATTAACCTTTCCTTCGGGTACGAGATGCCAGATCATTCACAATCAGTCAATGCCTTTTTGCAAAACAGTACGCAGATTGCTAAGTAAACTGCCTCACAGGCAGATGTAAAAACTTGAAGGTAATCAAGCTGGAATGAAAGATGTATCTATTTCAAAATAAATACTTAACGTTGAAGAACATGCTAGTCGAGAAAAATGTAAATTCTGACAAACAAAAAGAGGCCCCACCTAATGGGCCAACTAAGAGCATTTCAAAAATACAAAAAAAAAAAAAAATTACAAAAACCTCTCTTTGAAACTGCTGGCGAGGTTCTCTGAAGATAAGCAAGGAGGATATCAAAATTGCAGAAGTCATTCAAGGTCAAGGTTCGAAACTGCCAAAGTTACTCAAGGTCACAGTTCAGAGACGATCGAAATTGTTGACGTTATTCAAGTCCAAGGGTGAAAACGATCGGAGTGGCTGAAACTATTCAAGGTCACAGTCAGAAGGCGATCGAAATTTTACGGAGGTTATCAAAGGTCAAATCCCAGAGAAGATGAAAATTGCCGAATGTATCGGAAGTCAAATTCCAGAAGAAAAGCAGATAAGAATGAGCGATAAACAAGTAACTAGATGAAGCGTGCTTACCCAAATTTTTGTGCCCACGTTTTACATGCCCCAGGACGACCGCCCCCGCGACCTAGCTTCTGATCACTAGATCCAACACATAAGCCTCTTGGGCAGGAGCTTGCCAACTGGACAATCTCATAATACCGCCATTTCTTAATGTATCATTATAGTTGAGGAGAATGATGTCAAAGAAAACCTGCAATTGTTACTGCATATTGATTATCAGGCACTTCGCTGTCTAATAAGCTATACACGTATATATGTACGTGTATGTGGGGGTAAGCGTTCTTGTATTTTTTAGATAATAAACGTGAACCGTTCAAACGTCCATCTTCCATGTCAGAGTAAATCGGACGCTGGTACGAAATCAGGTAAAGATGAACTAGACACAGGTCCTATTGTGACTGTCGACTGACCCTCGCTTCTATGTGGTTTCGTGTCACGTCACTTTTCATAACTATTCTATTTTCCCCTTTAGCTCCACTTCTTGCGTCTCTCCTGTTCTCATTATCGTGTTCTTCATCTCTCATTACTTCAACAAGCTCCTTCCTCTGGATTATTTTCGTGTTTCTTCCCCTCTTTCTCATCCGTCACACTTTACTTCCCTGTCTTCACCTTGTTATTTCACTTCACTTTTTACTCTGCATTTTATCGTTCTTTCTGGATTCCCTTCTCAGCTTCCACAAGCGTTTTGGTTTTCCTTTTTCGTCATATTCCTTTACAGGTTGATTCCTCTCTCTCTCTCTCTCTCTCTCTCTCTCTCTCTCTCTCTCTAGCTTGAAGTGAATCCCAAAATAGAAGGAAGAATATTTTATTATTTTCTTCTTGCTACCACCACTAATATTACTGCAACTATATTCTCTCTCTCTCTCTCTCTCTCTCTCTCTCTCTCTCTCTCTCTCTCTCTCTCTCAACTTGAAGTGAATCCTAAATGTTGTGAACATCCATTACTTTCCTTATGTTGCTACCACTACTGCAAGTGTCTCTCTCTCTCTCTCTCTCTCTTATTTATATATATATATATATATATATATATATATGTATATATATATATATATATATATATATATATATATATATATATATATATATATATATATACCTGTTTCTCAGTCTGTAAGTAGGGCCTTAAGGTACAATGAAGAATGCTGCTCGTCCCCGTTCTCTCTCTCTCTCTCTCTCTCTCTTCTTCCTCCTCTTCTTCTTCTTTTTCTTCTTCCTCTTCTTCTTCTTCTTCTTCTTCTTCTTCTTCTTCTTCTTCTTCTTCTTCTTCTTCAGATTACACGCCGGAGACTCTGACAATCGCCACTGCAATCCTCCGGGTTCTCGTTCATCAGTCAAACTGCTGACACACTATTCCCTTCTGCGTGTGAATTTAATCTCACCTGAGCGGAATCGGGAGGCCGGACCCGTTCTGCGGTCGAAAGCGGCGACAATTGAGTTGTTAAGAATAATAACGAGTAACGCGTTTCGTCTTTTTCTTTTTTTTCTTTTATTATTCCTTCTCCTCGGCTTCGCCTCTTTATGCATTTAAAGTTGTCATGGTTGACACGCAAATCATACAGTTTCCTTCTTTATGATATTGTGTTTTTGTGTGTGTGTGTGTGTGTGTTTTTTTCCCCTGGGCAGGCGGTAAGATGAAAGAAGAGCGGGAAATTCGGATTAGAATAAATTGTACCTGTTTGGTCGTGAGTTATGGGTCGGGCCTCGTGAAATACTCCGTCAAATGACGATAATCCGAATGAGGATTCGACAAGGGGCCTAATTTCGGAGTCTTTGCGAACGTGCATATGTTCATACATAATTGCATGTTGTGCGCATTTCTACGCATATTAATCGAAACGCAACGATGCAAGCGTCAAAAAAGTAAACTTGAAGAGTCATAAAGCCTGTATGAAAATACACCACATGCATATAAGAATACTCTGCGTCAATTTGTATGTGTTTTCTTCTCCACAAACAAAAGAACTACGCCGAAACAAAAAAAAAAAAAAAAAAAAAAACCTGTCTCAGGAACGGAAATATATATTAAACAATTTGCGAATGCGAGATTCATGCCGGTATTTTTGGACCATAGCCGTCGTCTTATATCAGTGATCAGCGATTTGTAATTAGGATGAAAAATAGGAGAACTTTTACGATTAGAAGAGGAATTCAAAATTGGACTTATGTAGATTGAAAGAATGCTTGTTTCCTGTGGTAGACAGGAGAGAAAAACACGCCTCTCAATCTCTCTCTCTCTCTCTCTCTCTCTCTCTCTCTCTCTCTCTCTCTCTCTCTCTTTAGTACATAAAGACACACACAAATATATATATATATATATATATATATATATATATATATATATATATATATATATATATATATATATATATATACATATATGTGCGTGTTTACGTATGTATGTGCATGTGTGTATGTGTGTGTAGGTGAGTAGCTACATCATGTGCATTCTATATAAGCGTTCCTTTACATAATTACATACGCTTGAAACTGTGCATAAATACATGTAAAGGCAAACGCCCTTACGTACCCCGGGTCCAAACCCCCCAAAAAAAGGCGGGGGGCGGCCAGGGGATAGGAAAATTAAAATATTCAAGGAAAATGGAAGCAGGAAAAGATGTCCAAAGTTAGCAAGATTATGGAAATGGATCAGAGGCCTAATGTGGACCTATGAATCCCATGATCGAATCCATAATTTGTTGGCCAAAAATAATAGTCAAATTTGAACATTGGAGCTTTTAAAGGACAAGGAGGGAAAGAATGAATCTCCACAGTTTCTCTCAGCTGGGTCGTATAGGCCTATAATAGGAGTTTATTCCTGCGCAGGAATTGCGGCATTTACTGAATTGGAAGAAAGTTTTGTTGTTGGGACGAAATCGGAATAAGTGTTCTTCAGCTTTATCTCTTTACTTAGTTTTAATGGTTTTTTCTTAAAATTTATATCTTGTCCATTTCAAAATTTAATTTTGACACAATATTCTGAGATACATACGAGTATAATAATAATAAACGAGTAAAAAATGCTCCGAAGTTTCTTCGGCACAATCGAGTTTTCTGTACAGCGCATAATTCTGGATGAAATTCTCAGCCTCGGCCCAGGAAATTTTCAGCCACGGCCTGGTGGTCCCCTGTGTTGTTGGCACCTATAGCGGTGCCAGACGCATGATCATGACTAACTTTAACCTTAAATCAAATAAAAACTACTCAGGCTAGAGGGCTGCAGTTTGGTATTTTTGATGACTGGAGGGTGGATGATCAACATACCAATTTGCAGCCCTCTAGCCTCAGTAGTTTTTAAGATGTGAGGGCGGACAGCTAGACAAATGGTCATCTCAATAGTTCTCTTTTACAGGAAACTAAAAAGACTTGTGCCACTTTATTCTCCGTTTTTTTTTTTTTGATGACTGATTTTAGTTTAACGTTCACTGATAAATTATTATAATAGTATTATATATAAAAAACACCGTTAAAAAATCAATATTTTAGTAAAAAATATTGATGCTACTGTCATATGAATTCATATTACTGTACCACTGAGTCAGATGCTTCTTTTATAATAGGCAGAAACAGGAACGTCGTAAAGTTAAAGAAGTTGGACAGAGGCTGATGAAAGAGACCACGAAAGCAAAAGAAAATTAAAAGGCAAAAAGCAAATCCACCCGGTGGCCAAATGGACACTGTAGACAGTGCACCAGTTATGGAACATCATAGCAATGGTGTGAAAAAAGTTATGTTATATATCTCGTTTAGTAAATAACCTTTTCAAATGTTTCAGATGAGGTTTCTACCCTATGCCGTTTTTAACCTGAGATGAGGTTTCTAACCTAAGCCTGTTTTTTTTTTACCCTAGCGGTGACTACCACAGCCGTCTAACTACCAGGTGCACAATTCATTGCACAGAGCAACATATGGAACAATCAGTTTTTTTAACGAAGAACGCCTCACTTATCCTTTCGTTCTTTTATCGATCGTCAGTTGGGGACCTTCGCTTTGCAGGCGAAGATTCTGCCAACCACAACGCGAGGGCATATATATATATATATATATATATATATATATATATATATATATATATATATATATATATATATATATATACATATACATATCTTCATTACCTTTTCTTCACCTTTGCTCAACAGCGAAAGTGTCCTATTGCATGTTGCTAAGCTCTTCTCTCTCTCCTGTTTTCTCTCTCTCTCTCTCTCTCTCTCTCTCTCTCTCTCTCTGCACATATCTATTCCACCAGTGTCTCCTTTCTCCTTTCCTTGTCCTTCCCCTTCCCCAGTAAACCCGCCGTTTATCCGAGGCGTGCCCCAATTACGTCTCCGTCAACCCGGGAGGCACAAGGGACATAATATCCTCCCGATATTCGCCCTTTAATAAAGAATTGCTCTCAAGTGGTCTCAATACCAGAGATGTCACTCGCTCCTTAACATTTTCGAATCCAGAATTCATTTTTGGGGGAGAGAGAGAGGCAATGAGGTAAGAAGGGGAGGGGGTGGAGGGGTGTGGGGAGGTGAGGGAAGGTGGGGGCGGGGTGGGAAGGGGGTAGACTAAGCAGGCTAATAATTATCGTCCGGAGAGAGCGACGGTCCCTCCATAGTCTCCTGACGTTGCTTGATGGATTTGTTTTAGTTATCGGAACGATCGTTTATGGAACCTCAAATTACGATACTTCCTCGTCCTCCCAGGCACCCCACAAACCCTCCCTCCCCACCCAGTGGCTCCTCTCTCTCTCTCTCTCTCTCATTCATTCATATATATATATATATATATATATATATATATATATATATATATATATATATATATATATATATACTTTATATATATATATATATATATATATATATATATATATATATATATATATATATATATAATAAGAAGGTAGATTTCTTTCTCTCGCTCTCTCTGTCTTATTATTATCATTAAAAAAATATTTTTTCTCCTTGTTATCCCCTCTATCTCCCCTCTCACTTTCCCGAAGCATTGTTTCGATTATACATTTCCTCCTCGTTTCGGTCTACGGTTTTTATTCTCTCTCTCTCTCTCTCTCTCTCTCTCTCTCTCTCTCTCTCTCTCTCTCTCTCTCTCTCTCTGTGCTCCTTTATATATATTTAATCGAAAGTTCATTTCGTCATCATTTTTCTTTCTTCTAATTTTCATTTAAATTTTGAATTCTCTCTTTCTCTTCTCTCTCTCTCTCTCTCTCTCTCTCTCTCTCTCTCTCTCTCTCTCTCTCTCTCTCCTCATGTTTGCATGTAGTTTTCTACTTACAATAACCTGTTCCCTGTTTCATATAATATGATGATTCCTTTTACATCAATTTTACCTCTAATAGCAATCAATGACGCCCAACCAATAACATGAAAAGAAATGTAAAAATTCTATTTCTTGAATTATTCTGTATTTTTATGCACACCATTGAAATCTCCAAATGAAAGTTAAGTAAATTTGAAATGTGTGTTATTTACCAATAAAACTATCAAGAACATTTTAGCTAATGAACAATGTTCCATTTAAAAATGTCAATAAATTTATCAGTTGTAAACATTTTCCTCGTGAAACCTGTCAAGTTGATTTATTCCTTGTAAACACCTCCGCAGAGTGTTGTCAAATAAATTTATCACTTATGAACTATTTCCCAATGAAACGCGTCAAGCTGATTTATCGCTAATAAATCATTTCCCAGTGAAACCTGACAAGTCGATATATCACTCATCAATAATTTCCCAATGGTACCTATTACTTATAAAAAATTCCTAATGATGTGTGTCCATTAAGTGCATCACTTAACGTACAATTCCCCGAGGATACAGTGAAAGAGCAAACTCTCTAATTGAGGAACTGATTTCATCTAATTAAAACATATTGAAAATGACTGTCCCTATAATATGAAATTTTAATCTATTTTTTTTTTATTTTATTATCGGTATTGTTTTGCATGTACCATAAAAATCAATACTGGAGTACTGAAATAATTTTGCAATTGTATCGTGCTTGAATTATGTCAGTTACAATATCTTGCTTAAGATTTTATAATAGTTAAACTTGGAGTTTATTACCGTGTTATTAAAAATGATGCACAGAAACACACACACATATATATATTATATATATACATTTATTTATATATATACAATATATATATATATATATATATATATATATATATATATATATATATATATATATATATATATATACATAAGCATATATATATATATATATATATATATATATATATATATATATATATACATATATATATATATATATATATATATATATATATATATATATATATATATATATATTCACTGAGTCTTTTTGAAAATCCCCTCTCCCCAGCTGCAATGCTGTCCGCCTTCATTCGATCTAACTCATGTCTTCCCGTGTATCTGTCTAACTTCTTTAACACTCCAATTTCCACCTCTTATTTCAATAGAAGTAATAATAATAAATCTACAAGTTCGACCAAATCTGATTCAAGTTCGTATTGACCAAACATCGAGATTCCGTTTGTAACCTCGTTCCTAGTTTTTTTTTTTAATTTTTTTTTTTTTTGTCTGGAAGTTTTATATCACATTCGATTGCAAGTGGCTTTAGTCTCATCAAAAACTTCTTTCCACGTTTGCAGAGACTCTTGACGATGTAATAATAGTCTTTATTTCGGCTCAGGGCCATATACGTGAGACATACAAAGTGGAGACAATACAATGCCTCAATGTCCCACATATTCTCTCAACGAAGCTGCCTTTGTTTTCAATTGATACTATATTGCTGCCATGCATTTATCTGTTCTTTTACACATAGACACATGCACACGTACACACACACACACACACACACACACACCTAATTTTTTGCTTAAGACACTTGCCTGTTTATCAAGATATGTCGGTTGCAATACTTGGTGAAGATGGAGAGATACTGACATGTTTCATCAAACCCGGTTCTTCCTATATTTACCTAATCAGTGAATTATAAATAGTAATTAACTGACTTCTGTGGCCCGCAGTCAGTGTTTAGTTTCATGATACTTGTGGTATCATACCGAAGTACGTACCATGCTAAGCATCGGAAAGGGAACGCTTGCAGGAGACACCTATTTGATATGGAATGAACGTTATATATATATATATATATATATATATATATATATATATATATATATATATATATATATATATATATATATATATATATATATATATATATATACATACATATATATACATATAGTTTGTATATGTATATATACATATATATACAGTATATATATGTATATATACATACATATATATATAAATATATATATATATATATATATATATATATATATATATATATATATATATATATATTATACATATACATAATATGCAAGCCGTATAGGTAAGAAGGTGGTGTTAGTAATCCTAAGAACGACGTCTGCTATTCCGTACTATCTTTAGAGCAAATTTATTTCAGCAACTCGACACAAGAGTTCATTAGCGAGAAAGTAAAATGAAAAATAACAAAAAAATAAATCTGTGACATTTGAAACACTAAGCATCAAAACTACGGGTAACAAGAAATATGAGTTGTTGAAAGAATAGATTTCAGTAATAAAAATATAAAAAAAAATGGAAGGAAAATATGAACGAAAACCGTAGATAAAAAAACAAAAATTCATGAAAAAAGAAAATTCTACATTATAGTCATGGAATATGGACGTAAAATGAAACAAAACCTATAAAAAAAAAAGAAAATGCCTGAAAAAAAAATGTTTGTTGACTTGACCTAAACTCAAAAAAAAAAAAAAACATACAGATAAACACAATAATAAAACAGCGAATTCCTCGCAAATAAGAGAGGTGAGACGACAATACGAAGAAAATTCCTTTTTAAAAAAGGGGGACGGGGCGTCGGTCGGTCATTAACTCTACATATGCGTCGTAATATCTGGGTGGTGTCGAGATTGTTCGTATCCACAATTGCTGATGAAATATGGACTTAGCACATTTATTAGTTATATTGATGAATAGAGATTTTACGGAGCTGTGTTGCTCCGCGTATGCAGAGAGAGAGAGAGAGAGAGAGAGAGAGAGAGAGAGAGAGAGAGAGAGAGAGGTTTTCTTGTTGTTGATTCAATGAATTTCATATATCTAGTAGCCGTTAATTAACAGCGATTTTGGGTGAAGCTATTGCCTCGTGTGTGTGTGTGTGTGTGTGTGTGTGGAGAGAGAGAGAGAGAGAGAGAGAGAGAGAGAGAGAGAGAGAGAGAGAGAGAGAGAGAGAGAGAAAGGTTTTCTTGTTGTTCATTCAGTGAATTTCCTATGTCTATTAGCTATTGATTAACAGAGATTTTAGATGATTCTGTTGCCTCGTGTGTGTTGTGTGTGTGAGAGAGAGAGAGAGAGAGAGAGAGAGAGAGAGAGAGAGAGAGAGAGAGAGAGGTTTGCTTGTTGTTGATTCAATGATTTTCATATATCTATTGGCTATTGATTAACAGAGATTTTAGGTGAATTTGATGCCTCGCGTGTGTGTGTGGAGAGAGAGAGAGAGAGAGAGAGAGAGAGAGAGAGAGAGAGAGAGAGAGAGAGAGAGAGAGAGAGGAGTAATTTTATGGTACTGGGTGGATAATTTGTATTTAATCATTTAATTAGTTATTGATGACTAGATTTTACGTAATAATATGTTTCCTCACGTGTGCATTGAGAGAGAGAGAGAGAGAGAGAGAGAGAGAGAGAGAGAGAGAGAGAGAGAAATGGAATTTGTTTGTTGTCCTTGCCGCGGTCAAGAAGAAGAAACAATGAGAGAATAATTACATGTAACAAAAGACATTGCTTTCGGGTGTTGTCACACTTTTGTTATACTTCTGTTTCTCTCATCTGTTGTTTGCTGCTTCACGAAAGGAAAAACTAAAGTTAAACAAAATTTATTGCGTGTTTTATGAATAAAATTTGTCTTCTGGTGCTGCATCGTATATTAGCCCAAGCTGGTTTAAAAATAAGTAAATCTTCGTAACCTTTTTTTGTACGTGAATAAAAACAAATAACCTGATTTGTTGATTTCTGACAAACTTCGTCCGATGGACGGGGATCACAATGACCACAAAATTCATGCACTTATTTTGGCATCTATCACCTACGCTAAAATTCCACCCAGTAAAAAATAAATAAGAAAAAAAGCAATTCGACTCAGGTCTCCAGGAATAAAAAAGAAGAAAAATGTTGACAAAAATACAAGATCGACCGAAACGCATCTAAATGCGTAGTCTGAAGATTTCCTTTTATTATCGTCAGTGTGAATGTCGAAGCCAGGCATTATCTGGGTTTAAGATTTCATGATATGGAATCAGATTCAATAATGGAGTTAGAGGTCGAATGATGATGGTGATTTTTGTATATGTATTTACATTTACCCTTATTTACAAGACTGCGCTCTCGCTGGGCTGGTTTTCATTTGTTTTCTCGTGCCACAAGAAATAACGGTCATATGAGGGATGGTAAAGACAGTAAGTCTCGCCCTTTGAGACGTTACGTACTGTTTCGGATTTCGGAGTATCGTGCCGCAATTATACACACTGTTGTTTGGCGGCCATTGCTGTTATACAAATAACAAAAACTATATGGACACACAATATATATTTTGTTTAATTGCATAAAGATTTATAACTGATTGTATATTGCCACGCAATACACATACATTATTATATATGTATGCGTATATTTATATATATATATATATATATATATATATATATATATATATATATATATATATATATATATATATATATATATATATATATATATACTTATATATGTGTATATATATATATATATATATATATAAATATATAAATATATATATATATATATATATATTTATATATATATATATATATATATATATATATATATATATATATAATATATATATATATATATATATATATATATATATATATATATATATATATATATAATAAAGAAAAGGGTTCAAGGCAGAGTTAACGGTCCTTCCTTGTGGAAACCGAAGAGTGAGTGAAGCGTACATAATGCGACTCGAAAGCCTAACGTGCCAGTTAAATGCTGTCTTCTTCTTAACCACTTCACAGAGAATTTTAATCTAGAAACACTTTGTAAACTTGCAAAAGACTGCTTGATGATGGCGAATTATTTTTCCTCAAGGCCGGTGGTGATTAAATGCGCAGACACAGACGACCTTGAAGGAAACCGCTCATCATTGCCTTCTGAGCTGATCTGGTTCCAGGGTAGGCCAGCCACTGTGATTACCATCACACAGTAGTTTTCACTCTGCGTGAGTTATTATTATTATTATTATTATTATTATTATTATTATTATTATTATTATTTATCATGAGCATGTGATAATTTCAGAAAGCGTAGCACGCTCCAGTTCCGGAACAAGCAACTGTGTTAACTCTAGAACGACTACCGTATGGAAACCCTAGAACAAATAGCCAGTGCCAGTCCAGTACAAGCAACCTGTCTTTATTCTAGAATGAAGGCGTTTCCTAATCAAAAGAGAAGTACCATTGTATCACATGGACCTATTACCTCTGAAAAAGAGTGACATACACTAACTCGAAAATGCATATGCACTGACAATAGAATGAGTAACACATTAATTCTTGAATGAATATGTACTGGCTCCCGAATGGATAACGCATTAGTTCTTGAATGAGTATGAGCTGACTCTAGAATAGGTAACACAATACTTCTTGATTGAGTGTGCAATGACTCTAGAATGGGTAACACAATGCTTCTTGATTGAGTGTGCAATGACTCTAGAATGGGTAACACAATACTTCTTGATTGAGTGTGCACTGGCTCCAGAATGGCTAACACGTAAACTCTTCAATGGGTATGCAGTGACTTTAGAATTGGAAACACTTTAATTCTTGAATGAGTCTGCACTGACTCTAAAATGGGTAACACAATCATTTTTGAATGAGCACTTAATCTGTAATTGGTAAAACATTAATTCTTGAATGAGCACCAAGAGCTGACCATAGAAAGCACAATACTCAAGAGGGGACAGCGGAAATCACCAGATGACACAACAATTAACGGAAAGCTTCCAAGCAGACAGAGGCCAAGCAAAATACTTCTCCCGGAGAAGCTCGTGGATTTCTTCCGTTAGTAGACGTTGCTTCAGCGCCCATCATCGTTGAAGAAGAAATGATATTGGGTTTATGCCACTCAGATTCAAGCCACTGACGCAAAGATTACAGGGCGGAGTGACAAGGAAATGACTGCGTCTTTTTCGGCCAAGTGGCCCAGCAAAACGGCTGCATGAAATTCCAAGGGCTTGCATATTCACGACCTGTTTAACGGCGTTTTCATGCTTTGTAAAAGAGAAAGCAAACAAGGACTGCTTAAACTTGCAGCAGGAGTTTGAGATGTGGCGTGATCGGCAACTAGTCACAAGTCACAGCGAGGCCGAAAAGGCCTTCTGAAAAATAGTTGCTGAAACTTTCAGCAGACGTTGGGAATTTGATGTGATCAGCAATGGGTCACCAGGAGGCCTAAAACTTAGTGAAAAAAAAAAGAGGAGGCCTAAAACCTAGTAAAAAAAAAATTCTCATTTTTGATACTGTCTTCTATGAAACTTGAGCTAGGCTTGATGAATTTGGTGCGAGCAGCACCAGGGTCAAAATGAGGCACGTAGTGCCAGTAGAATAAATAAATGAATGCATGCATGTGTTATGCATCTATATATATATAGCTAGATATACATATATATATATATGTATATATATAGAAAGATAGATACACACATACATATACATATGTTTGTGTGTATTTATCTTTCTATATATATATATATATATATATATATATATTTATACATACAGTACATACATGTATATCTATATATATAGATAGATAGAAACAGATATACATACATACATATATATATACACATATATATAGAAAAAATAGTTACTCACACACACACACACACACACACACACACACACACACATATATATATATATATATATATATATATATATATATATATATATATATATATATATATATATATATATATATATACTTTATCTCATTGCAGGGGTTGAAGGTGTTGTCTTTCTTGTCTTCATCAAATATTCTTGAGATGAAGTTGCTAACCCACAAACTTGCCCCATGTTCGTCCTAGATACTTATGTACTAACAATTTGTGGCTTTTATTGGCGTTCACTTCACTCACTAGACGACCAGAGAGAGAGACTAGAGTAGATTGGGATGACTGAAAGTACACCTGCATGTTTAATACTTTTCGAGATCTAAATAAAACGTGGATTCTGTGAAATCCTTTCTTTCACTCTGCAGTGGGATTTTAGGTAGCCGCTATTAAGTACACTTGATAGCCACTGCAATGGCTTTTGCTGTAGCAGCCTATGCGGTAGCCACTGCTGTGGCATTTTGAGTATATGCTGTGGTGGTTGCAGTTACTTACGAGGTAGGCGCTGCTGCGACGTAAGAGGTAGATGCTGCGACTGGCATATGAGTAGACGCCGCAGGGGCTCATGAGGTAGCTGCAGCAATACCCTGTGAGGTAGCCGCTGCATTGTGTTACAAGCTAGCCCCTGCATTGTGTTACGAGCTAGGCTCTGCATCGTGTTACGAGCTAGCCCCTGCATTGTGGTACGAGCTAGCCTCTGCATTGTGCTACGAGCTGGCCCCTGCATTGTGGTTCGTGCTAGCCTGTGTATTGTGTTACGAGCTAGCCCCTGCATTGTGTTAGGAGGTAGCCGCTGCTGTGGCGATGCAGTGGCCTCTTCAGTGTCTCCTACTGACTACTAATTTCATTATCGAGTCTTCACCTTGGATCTCATTTAGACCGCTGGGTGAGTCCCTTTCCGTTTGTCTGTTAACTATAACTCTCATTTTTAGCTTGTCCCTCAGAAAACGTGGCAGCTATCAGTTGCGTAAAGTGTTTAAGATTACTTCTTTTCCCTCCATTCCTCTGTTGATTTTTTCTTATTTTTCACTTTGTCTCCGAAGAGTCTCATACCCAAAGATGAACCTGAAGGACTTCGCTTTACCGAGGTCCTGGTCGCTGGCTGCTGTTCACTATATTGAGGTTGGGAGCGTTATTATCCCCCATTACAGAAGGAACAAGAACGCAAAAAAGAAAAAAATAAAATGGTCTCTTGATGGCCTCTTGTAAACACTATAGTCAGCATGCAAACACTTCTTCCATCACCATCCTTGACGCTTCTCTCACGACCTCTCACTATCACCGTCACAATCACTGGCATTCCAGTCACGTTCGACTCACTATCGTTATGAACTGTCTCCCTGCTTTTTCACACGTACTCGCGGTGAGCTCGGCGTAGGGAGACGTATAAAGACAACTGCGTTAAAAAACAACAACAATGGGAAAGGCAGGAGGAAAGGCACCTTTGACCTTCAAAAGTAAAATGTTATCGACTAATATAACAAGTAAAAAAGGCCAAGGAAATAATAAGTAACTTAATAAGAACCCAAATTTCACAGGAAGAAAAAATTAACATGCCAGAGAAGAAAAGAAACACGTAAAAAATGCACCGAAGTTTCTTCGGCGTAATCGAGTTTTCTGTACAGCGTATAGTGCTGTATGAAACTCTCAGCCACGGCTCATGAAACTCTCAGCCGCGGCCAAGGAAGCTTTCAGCCACGGCTCGGTGGTAGCCTGTGTTGTTGGCACCTATGGCGGTGCCAGGCGCACGATCATGGCTAACTTTAACCTTAAATAAAATCAAAACTACCGAGGCTAGAGGGCTGCAATTTGGTATGTTTGATGATTGGAGGGTGGATGATCAACATACCAATTTGCAGCCCTCTGGCCTCAGTAGTTTTTAAAGGAATAAAATTCTATTAACAGGAATCCAACCTGGAGCTCATGGTATTTTTTTAGCGATAATTTTTTGGTTTGAACTTATTGTCTGATTCACGTAAGGGGTGTATAGTAAAAAAAAATTTAATGCGTTCTAGCCTGGAACATCTAGGAAATGTAACATTTGCCAAGTTACGACGTCAGAAAATTCGCAATCAATCAATCAATCACATCAACATCTGACAGCAAGATTTTAAAATTCACTCGTAGAGCAACGCTTTGCCATAAAAGTTTCCTCGTGGGAAGTTGTTTTTCAAGACTCCAGAGTTCCCCATTATGAGTGAATGAGTGAGTGTTGATTGACTAAAGATTATCTGGCGTCCTTGAATGCGAAATGTGTCCTGGTTTGCGACACGGGGTTTCGTCGTCATCAGGCATTCTCATAAAAATGGAAGAGAGTCATATCAGCACGAACAGCCAGAGGAGTACCGTGGAAAGCATGCTTCAATACAGTGTGCACCTCAGTTAACGGTTTTACTTGGCCTTCTGTACCTAATTTAGAAAGTAGTCAGTCAACTTTCTTTAGGGGAAATATTCCACTTCAGTTAACGGTTTTACTTGGCATTCTGTACCGAATCTAGAAAGTAATCAGTCAACTTTCTTTGTGGGAAATATTTCACTTCAGTTAAGGTTTTACCCGGCATTCTGTACCGAATCTAGAAAGTAATCAGTCAACTTTCTTTGTGGGAAATATTTCACTTCAGTTAAGGTTTTACCCGGCATTCTGTACCTAATTTTGAAAGTAATCAGTCAACTTTCTTTAGGGGAAATATTCCACTTCAGTTAACGGTTTTACTTGGCATTCTGTACCGAATTTAGAAAGTAGTCAGCCAACTTTCTTTAGGGGAAATACTCTTTTTCGAGAAACCAGTTTCCTAACAATTATAGGTGCTAAGTTTGCGACTCTGTTGAGCCATATAGATACCATTTTTTAAAACAATTCCGGCTCGCCCAAGCTAGCCCCAGTGTATTCATTGCTGATCGAGTGACTGGCACTACTGATTAAAACAAGTGGAACCTATGCGCTTATTAATTCAAGCAAGGAACGTACCCTGTTGCCTTCTTGTGCCTCATTGTAACCCATTCCACTCACATCAGATGAATAAGGGATGTTATGCGCCTCTAACTTTGACACTAAAGATGAGGGTGTTAGCAATATGCGTTTACCCAGATATTTATGAGTGATTTCTGCTAAATGGTCCTTTTCGGCTCATTCACCGAAACTCGTAGTCCCATGCCTTTCAACCCTGCCCCCAACCCCCACTTAAGGACCACCACAGTCGACTAACAACCAGATTTATGATTCACTGTTTAGGTCAACAGGGCCACAATGGGATTTCACAGAGAGCGTCTGAAAATGAATTGGCTCTTCTGCTTTCATGAATTTCAGGGTAGTGAAGAATAATTGCACAATAGTGTCATTCCCATTTATAATCATCCTTAAAGATTAATTAGTAAAATATAATCAAAATACTTTCTTCTCTCTCTCTCTCTCTCTCTCTCTCTCTCTCTCTCTCTCTCTCTCTCTCATTTCTGTCTTTCCCACGGTGGGTAGCCAAGGAACCAGTAGTTTTCGATAGCATGCCTAGTAACAATACACCTCAGATCGTTACCCTTTACCTTCACGCCATTAATGTTTAATTCATTCCTACGCAACTGTTAATCTTACGCAAGCCGATCATATAAAGCATAATGCGTAGGGGACATTCGCTGTTAACGAAAAAAAAAACTTTATCAATAATAGGGTTATCCTGGCGACCGACTTCGTGCAGATAATTCACGGGCAGTAATTCGAAACACGAAATTGAAAGAAAGATAAAATGTTTGTGGTTTTCCCACTCTCCGAGTCACATACTCTCTTCTCCCACAAAAAAAAAAAAAAAAAAAAAAAAAATCGAGAAAAAAGAAAAAAAAGACAGGTTACCGGGGAACTTCCTGGAGCGCCCAAAGACAATTAAATAACACAATAACACGGTTCGCCTAACCCCCCATTCATTCTTTATTAGGCAATTAGTATAAAAAAAATGGAAAGAAAGAAATGTGACAAAAAAAATACGCAGGATTAATGACGAAAAAAGGGTGAATAGTTGGGTTATCATCCTTCTACGATTCTTCTCAGGAACATTTTCTAAACACAGAACGAATTCTAACATGCCATCAGTATCATCATCGTCATCATCATCATCATCAAATTCTTCATCACTGAATTAGGAGGAAAGCAAAGACGTCCTGGGGTCTTCCGAATAACAATAATTAAAAGAAAAATCTATCTTATTTAAGAACATAAACTCATACATAAACAGCGTGCAGATAAAAAAAAAGTACAAAAACACAATTACATGAGCAGCTAAATAAGTTGTTTTGTAGTGAGAGGGGCCTCGTGCATAATAAAAGCAACTGCAATGAAGTCAGGGATTGCATCTACCTTCCCCATCAACCCAAGATTTACAAGATCTAGTTTAAGGAAAGTGCAAAAGAAGACAGAGATTAAGACCCTTCGATATCCTGAAACGGCGGTGGTGATAAGTAAAAGGAACCGTAAATGTCAAGACAGTCCTGAAGAAATGAATGAAAGACCACTTGGACCGTAGAAGTGGGAAACCGCAGGTCTCCAAGAACCCAGAGTGTGTGTGTGTGACTGTGCGTGCTGCTCAGAGTCTGAAATGGACCAATTCAAGGCATTCGACAATAATCGTCACCACGTCTGCCCTTCTGCCCAACCAGTCCCACCGGTCAGCCATTCCCCTCTCTAGGATGTGGTCCTCCTTAGGGTACCAAGTTGGTAAAAAAAAAAAAAAAAAAAAAAAAATTGGAGGGCAATGTCGAAAGCGGCGTTTCAGTGTTCCTGTTTCTTTACTGGGGTTTTGCTCGACACGAAACCCTTCCAGTTTATAGACATCGAGTTCCTCATTACGACTTTGTTTTCTACTAATTACCCGACCTCAAGTACCGACCGGAATGCCGACTAGCCACTAGCGTAATGGGTCCCAAGTGAGGGAGATGGCGCCCTGGTCCTCCCCGCCCGCCGCCCCCACCCCACATCGCCATGTACCCCCAAAACAACCTCCTTCAGAAAACCCCCACCAACGCAGCCTTACACATTTCTCTTTCCTTTGTAGTTTTCGTTAATTATCAGTTACTAAGAAATTTAGTTTCCCTTTAGAATATGCATTTATATTTCGACATCTTGATTACTTTATAGTGAATAAACACGAAGCTAACACGACTCTCGTAAAGGAGGTTTGCTTATAGATTCATATTTCGAAAACAGTATTTTATTTCAGTGCTTGAAACTCAGAGAAACTCGTCCTCTTGTAACAAGACTGATGTATTAGCTACAGTCTGTTAATGATTTTGAATTTAACCAGCTGTTCTGGCTCATTTCAAATCTGTCAAAAAGCCATCCTCCTTATACACTATTTTTTTTTCCTTTTTAATAAGTGGGATCTCCTCTTTCTGTATTTCCCTTTACCTCCTCTTACTTCTTCCGAATGAACACCATATTCTTTGGAAGCTTGAATTTCAAGTCAATGACCCCTGTGGTGGGCTTGTTCCATATGAATAGGTTTCATCTACTGAATAATAATAATAATAATAATAATAATAATAATAATAATAATAATAATAATAATAATAATAATAACGTGACGTTGATTGAAAAAAACCAAGAAGAATGTATCACTCACTGACGTCGCAATACCATGGGACACCGGAGTATATGAGAAAGAAAGAGAGAAAATTGATAAGTATCAAGACCTGAAAATCGAAATAAGAATAATATGGAACATGCAAGTTGAAATTGTACCCATAATCATGGGAACACTAGGCACGATCCCAAGATCCCTGAAAAGGAATCTGGAAAAACTAGATGCCGAAGTGGCTCCAGGACTCGTGCAGAAGAGTGTGCTACTAGAAACAGCGCACATAGTGAGAAAAGTGATGGACTCCTAAGGAGGCAGGATGCAACCCGGAACTCCATACTATAAAAACCACCCACTCGAAAAGGATGACTGTGATAGTACAAAAAAAAATTGATATTGTAAATTTGGTCGTTTTTTATCACTGTACAGCCATGCTAAGTGAAGAAGGCTGCGGTAGACCTGTCTAATTGGTTTTTAATGGACTCTGAGCATTTGGCTTCCAACAGTTTTTCCTTTTCGGTGGTGAAGCGTTTCCTGTGCAGGTAATACAAACTCTCTGACAGCCTCTTTCGCCATTACCGAACAGAGCAGATTTTTAAAATGTTCACTGACATAATTCATCCTTTCCTTGTGGTCTCAGGATTTTAATCAAATACAGTCCTCTTTCTATGTAAAATGTCTAACGCAGCTACTATATGTTCCCTCGTGATGATTATCAATTACGATAATAATAATAATAATAATAATAATAATAATAATAATAATAATAATAATAATAATAATAATAATAATAATGATGATGATGATGTACAAATCAGCAGGCAGGTGCAAAGTACAAATTAGGCAAGAAAGAATGAAAAGCTGCTGTCAAATGGCACGTAAAATAATAGCAAATGTTACTGAATAGAAATGACATTGAGACAATAAGAGACGCTGTGGTATGTTTTAATAATTAATAGATATAATAAACAACAACATAGCTGGTGCTAATATAAAAAAACGAAAAGAAACATAGTTAAATGGTATATGAAACATGCGATCACATGCATAACAGGACGCAGGTGTATCAGCCGACCTTCAAAAGGGGTAAATGACAAGCCAGAAAAAATAGAACAAGAAAATAGAAAGAATAGTAATAATAATGCAAATAAGACAATTACTAAAAAAATGTGTACAAAATGATGGAGTATACACACTGTTTGAGGTTGTTCATCTTATATAAAAAAGTTGTCAATATGAAATAGAAATCTTATATAACTTCTCCAACAATTTTTAGTTTCCTGTAAAAGACAGCTATACAGAGATGGCTATTTGTCTGTCCGTTCGCACTTTTTCTCTCCGCCCTCAGATCTTAAAAACTACTGAGGCTAGAGGGATGCAGATTGGTATGTTGATCATCCACTCTCCATTCATCAAACATGCCAAATTGCAGGCCTCTAACCTCAGTAGCTTTTATTTTATTTAAGGTTAAAGTTAGCCATGATCGTGCGTCTGGCACCGCTGTAGGTGCCAACAACACAGGCCACCAACGGGTCGTGACTGAAAGTTTCATGGGTCGCGGCTGAGAGTTTCATGGGCCGTGGCTGAGAGTTTTATACAGCATTATACGTTGTACAGAGAACTCGATTGAGCCGAAGAAACTTCGGCACATTTTTTGCTTGTTTATATTCTTCCCGCATGGCTGTCTAATATGCTTTGAATAACCATAATGCTAAAATGTCTTGTCCTGGTGACGCACTGGGCAGGTTCCCGTGACAATAATTTTCATATTATCGAGCAACAGGATAACGAGATGTGCCAGTAATACGTCTTCGGATCTCTCTTTAGTTCTTCATTGGAGGGGTGGGTAGAGCTCTCGGTTAGCACGCTGTTGGCCCAGAGTTCGACTCTCCGGCCGGCCAATGAAGAATTAGAGGAATTTATTTCTGGTGATAGAAATTCATTGCTCGTCATAATGTGGTTCGGATTCCACAATAAGCTGTAGGTCCCGTTGCTAGGTAACCAATTGGTTCTTAGCCACGTAAAATAAATCTAATCCTTCGGGCCAGCCCTAAGAGAGCTGTTAATCAGCTCAGTGGTCTGGTTAAACTAAGGTATACTTAACTTTTTTCGGGTATAGAAGCTCCCAAGGCAACATCCACAGACGCTACAACAGTATAGGACCTGTGAAGCAGCAACGAGGTTTCTCCGTGACAGAAGACCAGTCTCCTTGCAATCATGTTGCCATTTGCGCGGTCGCATCTTTTGGGTCGTCCACGATAATGTGCCCCCGATGCGGGAATCCACGTAAAAATTCCAGACGGTGATTCCCGAGGAATATTCGTGGTTCTTCAGTGCGTTTAAATGGTGTAGGAATTTAATTGAATATAGAATTTAGGCCAGAGGACAAGCACTGGGACCTATGGGATCATTCAGCCCTGAAACGGAAATTGACAGTAAAAGGTTCGAAAGGTGTAACAGGAGGAAAACCTCAAAGCAGTTGCTCTATGAATCAATTGTTAGAGAGGGATGAAAGAGAATATGAAAAGAGGTACACTAAAAAAAACGAAAGGGTTTGCAGTTAGGGGTCGAAGGCACGTTGCAAAGAACCTTAAGTAATGCCTACAATGCACCGCACAAGGTGCCCTGACTGCACTAACCCCCTGCGGAGTAAATGGAGTAGGGAGCAGTGACATGCACAGAGTCTTGGTCTCGTTCAATATTCTGCTAAATTCATCTCCATACCCCAGAGCAGGGATCATTAACTTGCTGGACACAACTTGCTGTGATGGAGAGATCACATCCCTATCTTCGGCGTAACGGAGACTGTTTATTGTTATTCCGCTGATATTGCATCCGATCGGGGGAGAGAGTTCAGTTTAATGTTCGAGGCATTTGTATTATAGATATCAAACAGATACGGTGAGAGAACGTCATCTTGACAAAGTCCTCTGAGGAGATGAAGTTGTATTATGCGTTATCCAATTCTAAACGCCCCGTAGGGGAGTAGTGCCGTCAGTGCACCTCACGGGGTGCACTGCAGGCATTAGCCTACTAAAGGTTCTTTGCAGCGTCCCTTCGGCCCCTAGCTCCAACCCCTTTCATTCCTTTTACTAGACCTCCATTCATATCATCTTTCTTCCATCTTACTATCCACCCCCTCCTAACAATTGTTACATAGTGCAATATCGAGGTTTTCCTCCTGTTACACCTTTCAAGCCTACCTACTCTCAATTTCCTTTCCAGCGCTGAATGACCTCATAGGTCACAGCGTTTGACCTTTGGCCAAAACTCTATATTCCATTCCATTCCCATTCGAAACAAAACCGCTGCGTTGAGAACAAGCAATATGATAAGGCGTACTTCTTATAAAAAGCTTAAAAATGTTTCAAGTAATGTATCCTGTCAAATGCAAGAAAAATGGGAGGCCATCACAGCCGGGTGATTTATTACTAGTAAATTTCTTATGACATCACTGATGTCACTTAGTGTCATAACATGGGCGAAATGAGATCAAATGTTATCAGCAAGGAGTTTATCTGCCACACTTCGGAAGCCTTCTTGATCGTCTATGCAACTCAGAAGGAGCTAAATAAAATGATTGTCCCGCATTCTTGCAATGGCCTCTTCTTCGACGGCTTCTCCTGGTCTCTGTGGTTTGGGGTATTAGTATCATTTCAGAGACGAGGGCAACAGCCAGAATCCATTTTTCTAGACGATGCATCTGTTCTTTGTTATTTTTCATTTAATTTCGTTTACTTGCTTTTAATTTCTCACCTGTTTCGTCAATATTACAAAGTGGTCTTCTCTCAGGCTGCCAGTTTGCCTCAGCACTGCAAAAATTTCTCGGGGATGTGAATAAAGTTTTCAACCGGATCAAGGTCTAAAGGTTACATTATAGGCCTTGAGCCAGACTATTTTCAATTCTGATGCCATTCCAAAGGACATGGCTTCCTAGTGGTTCTTAACGTTCTAGCTCATGGCAAGGGGTCTTTCATTGGCGGGTTCACAGCAGGGGGGGGGGGGGAGATGGAATACCGAATGTCACCTGCAATGCGATTGTGATTGTATGCTGTTGGAAAATCGAATAGCGAACGTTGCAGTTCACAATGGATTCACACTAGCGTTGAGATGTAATGCAGTGGTCCAGACTTAACGTTGTAAATGTACTTACTGCGCTTCGTAAATATGATAAGAGGAAGGTGGAAAGTAATACATCGCTGATTTAAAGAGAGTGATTTCGACAGGAGCGAGTGGGCTCATAAAACTGTTCCTTGGGATAGGCGCTGAGGTCCAAGTTTATACAGATACGATCACCATATCAGTGAAATCGTGAATAATGCTACGCAGCTCACCTAGAGTCACGCAGAATTTATCAAAATTTAGTGGCCCTCCCAGGGTATATGAACATTAATAATCAGGCTGCTAAAGCGACTACGGCCCCTTTGAATTCCGATAAGTAATCACTTTCTCTAGGTTGTACAATGATCTGTGCCATAAGAAAGTTTGGCCCTCTTGCAGTAAAAATATGTTGGCATATGCGTTTGTATGTGTGTGTACGCGTGTGTGCGTGCGTGTAGTTTTCCTTTGTTGTCTAATGCTCCTGTTTGCCAGAATGTCTGTGTGCATCTCGACATCTTAAAGTGCTCCACGCCACCTTCTTTTTATTTAAATGTTACAAATGATGTGCCATTTCCTCATCAGCCTCTCCTCTCTCTGTCTCTCTCTCTCTCTCCTAAATTTCAGCTCCCTCTTGCTATCTATACGAGTATGCACGTACAGAAATCAGTATCTCTCTCTCTCTCTCTCTCTCTCTCTCTCTCTCTCTCTCTCTCTCCCATCCGTTTTAGCCTATTCAGTTTATTTGTATTTATGCTCTCTCTCTCTCTCTCTCTCTCTCTCTCTCTCTCTCTCTCTCCCCTTTCAGCCCGGTGAATGCGATGCTGATGTGACGAATCCCGGACACTCAAGAGCGGGAGTGGAAGTTTATCGGGTCGGGTTGTTAGTAAAAGTTGTTGGCGTTGTGACTGCTAAAAATATTTTTCGTCCTCGGAGATTATTCGATGGAGAGAGAGAGAGAGAGAGAGAGAGAGAGAGAGAGAGAGAGAGAGAGAGAGAGAGAGAGAGAGTTGTGTGTGTTTCTCATAGGTGGAGAAAAGCGACCATAAGGACATAAGGAAGAAGGCGAGAAGTGAATGGATGTACGGAATAGAGGGAGGAATGGAATAACAATGGGTTGAAGTGAGATAAAGCAAGGAAAAGAAAGTTGAGAGAGAGAGAGAGAGAGAGAGAGAGAGAGAGAGAGAGAGAGAGAGTTGTGTGTGCCTCTCATAGGTGGAGAAAGGAAGAAGGCGAGTAGTGAATGGATGTATGGAGGAGAGAAGGAGGAATGGAATAAGTATAGGCTGAAGTGACAAAGTTAGGAAAAGAAAGTTGAGAGAGAGAGAGAGAGAGAGAGAGAGAGAGAGAGAGAGAGAGAGAGAGAGAGAGAGAGAGAGAGAGAGAGAGCTGTGTGTGTTTCACAGGTAGAGCAAAACGACCATAAGGCCATAAGGGAGAAGGCGAGAAGTGAATGGGTATATGGGAGAGGGGGAGGAATGGAATAAAAATAGGTTGAAGTGAGATAAAGCAAGGAAAAGAAAGTTGAGAGAGAGAGAGAGAGAGAGAGAGAGAGAGAGAGAGAGAGAGAGAGAGAGAGAGAGCTGTGTGTGTTTCACAGGTAGAGCAAAACGACCATAAGGCCATAAGGGAGAAGGCGAGAAGTGAATGGATGTATGGAGGAGAGAAAGCAATGGAATAAGAATAGTTGAAGTTAGATAAGGTATGGAAAAGAAAGTTGTGCGGGCAACGTGACTGTAAGGAAGAAGACGAGGAAAGGGAGGAAGCCTAGGAAGAAGCTGAATACGGCAAGAAACAGATTAAATATAAGGTAGCCAATCAACCATAAGGAGGAGACGAGGAAAGAGAAGAACGGAATATGAAAAAGATACGTTAAAATAAGGTATCAAAATAATTGACGAATTAGATTTTAGCAGGGTCGAGACGGAAAAGAAGAAAACTAAAAAAGAACAAGAAGAAAAGAAAAAATAAATGAATGGAGAAAATATAGGACGCAACAATACGAAGCTGAATGAGAAACAAAGCCAAAAAATAGGTGACCAGCTGCCAGGAAAATGTTCTCAAGGAAGGAAGTGAAATTAAATAGAATAATATGGATGAAAGGGAAAACTAATGAAAAAAAATTAGGTGACATAAGATACAGAAAGAGATAAATTGACGTTTCACTGAGAGAGAGAGAGAGAGAGAGAGAGAGAGAGAGAGAGAGAGAGAGAGAGAGAGAGAGATTACCAACTGGAATGAAACTTGGTTTAGGCAACCTTTCTCTCCATCAAGGTGATTGCTGTCATATGGTTAGATTTCAAGTGCAAAAAAACAATGAAATGATTGCCATTTAATCCATCATTATTATTATTTATTATTATTATTTCAGTAGATGAAACCTATTTACATGGAACAAGCACACCAAAGGGGCCACTGACTTGAAGTTCAAGCCTCCAAAGAATGTTGGTTGCAACCTCCCACCGCAGACCCCACACTGCAGCAGTAACTGATCATGATACAGAGCCAGTGATTGGCATGTCACGACACTAACCACTATACCAGCGGACCATGCTACAAAACTGCAAACTTAAAAAAAAAAAAAATCTTTCTCTGAATTGAGGAATACAACAATCTCTTTCAAACCAGTTATATTCGTAAAACGTCATTACGTTACTGAATAAAAAAAAAGCAGAGTTATTTACACACATGATCAAATAAGTAATGCTTTACTTGAAGATTTAAAAGAAGGTATGTTAATAACAAAAAGGTGAATATAATAAATCCTTTTTCGTCACAACAACCCGCGGTTTTAATTCTTTATTTCAGTGTTTTCAAAGATTTCCTTTTTTTGATTATATTACAATTTTTATAATTAGTCAATAAGCTATTGTAGACTGAAAGGGCGATCTACAAACAACTGAAACGGGTTTTAGAAAGCTTCTTTTACATTCAGCTAATGAGACTAATTCAGTTCGTATTTCCTCTTTTTGTCTGAGCTTGCGGCTCCTCATAATTATTAGACTAATTAACTGATAAGCAATTAGCTCTGAGCTGTTCTCAAGACAGAATGACTCACTCTCCTGATAAGCGGCAATCTCCTTATCTGGAAGTGGACAAGTTACGTCGTCGGAAGCCAAACATTTCATTTTTGGACATAATACCCTTATCTGATGCAGACTACTTAACATTTCATTGTTGAGGCTCATTATCAAACCTCGGGCACGTTTTCCTGTGGGGGGTTGGGGAGCGGAGTGGGCGGTGTGGGGCACACACGAACTCCACAACTGTTAATGAAACATTTTAAAAGGTTGGATCTCGTATCAGTTTTGGGTACGGTATTAAGACCGTTGTCAAATTCCCCCCGTGGCTCTTTGTTTCAAATGTTTTTATTTCAGCGATGTAATACGGTTTTATCAATTTATTTCGGCGATGAAATACGGTCATACCAGTTTATTTCACCGATGTAATACAGTTTTATCAATTTATTTCTTGGATGAAATACGGTTTTATCAATTTATTTCAGCGATCTGATACGGTTTTATCAATTTATTTCAGCTATGTAATACCGCTTTATCAATTTATTTCAGCGATGTAATACGGTTTTATCAATTTATTTAAGCGATCTAATACGGTTTTATCAATTCATTTCAGCGATTTAATACGGTTTTATCAATTTATTTCAGAGATGTAATACGGTTTTACTAATTCATTTCGGCGATGTAATACGGTTTTATCAATTCATTTCAGCGATGTAATACGGTTTTATCAATTTATTTCAGCGATATAATACGGTTTTATCAATTTATTTCGGCGATGTAATACGGTTTTATCAATTAATTTCAGCGATGTAAGGCGGTTTTATCAATTTATTTCAACGATGTAAGACGGCTTTATCCATTTATTTCAGCGATGTAATACGGTTTTATCAATTTATTTCTGTGATGTAATACGGTTTTATCAATTAATTTCAGCGATGTAAGACGGTTTTATCAATTGGTTTCAGCGATGTAATACGGTTTTATCAATTTATTTCAGCGATGTAATATGGTTTTATCAAGTTATTTCAGCGATGTAATACGGTTTTATCAATTCATTTCAGAGATGTAATACGGTTTTATCAAACCATTTCAGCGATGTAATGCGGTTTTATCAATTCATTTCAGCGTTGTTATGCGGTTTTATTAATTAATTTCAGCGTTGTTATGCGGTTTTATAAATTAATTTCAGCGATCTATTACGGTTTTATCAATTCATTTCAGCGATGTAACACGGTTTTATCAATTCATTTCACCGATCTATTACGGTTTTATCAATTCATTTCAGCGATGTAATACGGTTTTATCAATTAATTTCAGCGATGTAATACGGTTTTATCGATTCATTTCAGCGATGTAATGCGGTTTTATCAATTCATTTCAGCGATGTAATACGGTTTTATCAATTAATTTCAGCGATGTAATACGGTTTTATCAATTAATTTCAGCGATGTAATACGGTTTTATCAATTCATTTCAGCGATGTAATACGGTTTTATCGATTCATTTCAGCGATGTAATGCGGTTTTATCAATTCATTTCAGTGATGTAATGCGGTTTTATCAATGCATTTCAGCGATGTAATATGTATCTAACAATTCATTTCAGCGATGTAATACGGTTTTATAGATTCATTTCAGCGATGTAATACGGTTTTATCGATTCATTTCAGCGATGTAATGCGGTTTTATCAATTCATTTCAGCGAAGTAATACGGTTTTATCAATTCATTTCAGCGATGTAATGCGGTTTTATCAATTAATTTCAGCGATGTAATACGGTTTTATCAATTCATTTCAGCGATGTAATACGGTTTTATCGATTCATTTCAGCGATGTAATGCGGGTTTATCAATTCATTTCAGCGATGTAATACGGTTTTATCGATTCATTTCAGCGATGTAATACGGTTTTATCGATTCATTTCAGCGATGTAATACGGTTTTATCGATTCATTTCAGCGATGTAATACGGTTTTATCGATTCATTTCAGCGATGTAATGCGATTTTATCAATTCATTTAAGTGATGTAATACGGTTTTATCAATTCATTTCAGTGATGTAATACGGTTTTATCAATTCATTTGAGTGATGTAATACGGTTTTATCAATTCATTTCAGCGATGCAATGCGGTTTTATCAATTTGCCGTCGTTCCTGAGCTTCGGTAGATTTTCTGTCGGTTTCTTTTTAGTTCTCATTATTTCTGTGTAACAATTTGCAATGGGTTGGTATTGACAAACAAAATGCGAGGTTTTTAAGTTTTCATAATAATTTTCGCATAATTTTTTCACATTCAGAGAAACCACTGGTAGCAACATTAACAAAAACAGCGACAATAAACGGCACGGGAGCTACAAAAGTGGTGAAGTAATTGATATACTTATGGGCAATATTATGCCTGCACAATTTAGGAAAATATCATATATATAATAATTAGCATCCGAACTACGCACACACGCAAGCATACAGCGGACCCATACACATGCGCAAGCACACACACACATATACGTGCATATATATATATATATATATATATATATATATATATATATATATATATATATATATATATATATATATATATATATTGTATGCACAATTTTCAGCATCAAACCGCTTCCTGACGGGATATATCTGTAGATAAAAACAGAACAAAGATCACGGCCAGACTCGTTTTCCAACTGAAGAATCATGGATGAGCCACAGGTACTGAGCCAATACTCACTGTGCCATTAAGATGAATCTCACGAGCAATTCAGACCTTCCTCTCGAAGACCTCCTCCATTCATGCATCCCTCACTTTCTGGGTACTTGTCTTCTCCTCCTCCTCCTCCTCCTCCTCCTCCTCCTCCCTGCAAGTGCTTTTATGTGTGCATGTAAATAAAAACAAGTAAGAAATGCGCCGAAGTTTCTTCGGCGCAATCGAGTTTTCTGTACAGCCGCTACAGTTTTTATATAAGCAAGGCCACCGAAAATAGATCTATCTTTCGGTGGTCTCGGTATAATGCTGCATGAGCCGCGCCCCATGAAACTTTAACCACGGCCCGGTGGTGGCATGTCCTATATCGATGCCAGACGCACGATTATGGGTAACTTTAACTCTAAATAAGATGAAAACTACTGAGGCTAGATGTCTGCAATTTGGTATGTCTGATGATTGGAGGGTGGATGATTAACATACCAATTTGCAGCCCTCTAGCCTCAGTAGTTTTTAAGACCTGAGGGCGGACAGAAAAAGTGCGGACCGACAGACAAAACCGGCACAACAGTTTTCTTTAAGAGAAAACTAAAAATCAGAATGCCTAGAGATAACGCAAAGCTTTACTGATATACTAGCTTTAAACGTCACGGGCGATCATCTGATGTATCACAGCCAAGAGAGCGAATGCCCAGACATATGCAAAGGAACGGGCCACGAGTCGGAATCTAAATCCTCGTTATCACTGAATGATAATCCGGAAATCACTTCAAACATAAAGACGTTACTTAATGAAGTCGCCAAGGATGCACACCGCAATCTCTTCGGCTTTTGGAGACGCAACAATTGCTTTTGTTCGCATTAGATGCCGAGCTTAGGGGGCCACAGGTCTTGCCTCTTAGCAGAATAAATAGCAAGTGTAAGAGGTATAAGGGAGGGGAAGGAGGGAGGGGGGGAGGTTAGGGGTATGAGAGAGGGGAAGGGGAAGGGAGGGGGTCAGGTAGGATATTAAAGTTGTCGACGAGAAGTTTTAGTAAGTAAAACATGATTCTTTTTATCTTCTCTCTCTCTCTCTCTCTCTCTCTCTCTCTCTCTCTCGTTGATTTTTTCTCGCCTATGGAAATGTGAGTAATAGGTCCTAAGTGCAGTGTTTACAATGGCGATACTTTGAGATTGCGATCCCTTCATTTGCCTAATCCTCTTCCCCGAAAGAGTTTTATCTCGGCCGGCTACAGACCTCAGAGGCACCAGCGTGCCCAGGAGATGATATTATCCAGGCTGGCTCTCCAGTCAGGAGATGAACCCTGTGGTCACGTCGCGTCGGGTCGAACGCTTAACGAAAATGTTTCGTGAAGCGAGAGGGCATCGGGGTACTTGGGCTAAAGCAAATGAATGGGTAAGTGAATTAAGTTAATCTAGGTACGCGTAATAGGATGAGGGAGCTAATGAAGGGCTGTAGACATATGAATGGATACAGCGTGGCCATTATAAATACAGATAACTTACAGGTTGAAGAGGATGGCCTTACTTTTTGTTAAACTCTGTTACCCTCACGCCTTTCTCGACTCAGCCTGCGGACTCTAACCAAATTCGACTTACCGCCACGTAATTAATTTACTTCTTATGTCAACAGAGGCGAAATGGAACTTAAGGAACCTGGTCAAAGTTGTCGGCCCTGGAGCAGGGAGCTGGGGGTTTGTACCACTTAATAACTCACCTGAAATATATGTATATATATATATATATATATATATATATATATATATATATATATATATATATATATATATATATAATGGTAATATTTTTACATACGAAGATACATCATTCAGAAGCATTCCGCACAGGAAATTGAAATATGTAAATGGTTAAAAATTTTCAAGAGTTTCGTCCGCCAGCGGACCTCTCCACGGAGCGCTTATTAAGAAGTACATTGGCGGACGAAACTTTTGAACATTTTCAACCATTTGTATTTTTTCATTTTCATATGTGAAATACAACTGAATTATACGTATATATACTTATATATATGTATGTATGTATGTATGTATGTATAACTGAATCACGAAAAGATGGAACATGTAAAACCCCTTAAATATTTACCTCTGTTTTGGTAAGTCTACTAATTCTTCAACTGCGTTAGTATCCAGGTACATATTTTCCTTTATAATCTATATCTGTCATTTATACCGACTTTCTTTGTAAACTTATTTCTATATTTCTATCAGTCTGCTAAGTAAAGAACAGTAAGTCGAAGGGCCTAGCACCACTTCGTCGTTTCTCTTTCCTTCGTGGCAACACACATATATATATATGTGTGTGTGTTTATAAACGTATATGTATATATATATATATATATATATATATATATATATATATATATATATATATATATATGTATATATTATTTGGGGGGACTATTCAGCTGGATGGTAAATGGTTTTTTATTCGTGGGTACAAGCTTGATAAAACAGTTCATTATTATCAAGCATCCGTACATTGTACGGATATTTGATAATGGACTGTTTGTCCAAGAAAGCTTGTAATTTTGAACAAAACTCCATTAGATACCATCCAGTTTGAATGAGGTCCTTTAGTAATTCTACTAATGCAGAGAACAATTGTGTATGTGATAAAGTTAATATATGTATATATATTATATATATATATATATATATATATATATATATATATATATATATATAATATATATATATATATATATATATATATATATATATATATATATATATATATATATTTATAAAGCAGTGTATATTCGTTGGTCAGCCTAGGGCCAGCCTCATTAAACATTGCCATCTACATAATCATTTAGAATAAAGGTGCCTTAACCCTAGCTTTAGAACAAGACGTAACGTCCCCAGGATAGGGACTTGCCGTCTCGAACCTCTCTTACATTAATATAATTTTTTACGGTATGGGCACAGTAGTATACAAGATATAATTACATGTATTGTTTGGCAACGTATTTATGTAAATCGACGCTGGAATTTTCTTGACGTGATTCATACCATCCTCAACCGCTGATTGTTATCAAATATTATTAGCGTCCCTGAGAAAAACTGGTTAAGAATGGATGCTATACGATTTACCAGCTTTTTTTGGTCTAACACCTAGTTTCCTAATCCTGTCACGTCCAAATTACAAAAGCATCAGTAATAATAATAATAATAATAATAATAATAATAATAATAATAATAATAATAATAATAAAATCCGAGTGGATCTGATCTTGCTTGTCCTCGCCCAGGTGACAGTAGGGGAGACACGACACAGCCACCCACCTCCTGCAAACCGGTCTGTCCGCCTCGGGTGGGGGTTGGGTAGGTAGAGGAACGGAAGGGCAGGGGAGACATCAACCCTCCTCCTGCAAGCCTCTTCGTCCGCCCCCGGGTGGGGGCGGGGTAGATAGGGGATCGGGAGGGTAGGAGAGACATCAATCCTCCTCCTGCAAACCTGTTTGTCCGCGTAGGGTTTGGGGCGGGGTAGGTAGGGGATCGGGAGGGTAAGGGAGACAACAGCGCCGAGTTCCAGCGCAATAATAATAATACACACACAATAATAATAATAATAATAATGTAAGGATATAAAACGGCAGTTCTACCCAAAAATACAGAAATAAAGAACTTACTCAGTTTGAAAGGTTTGAAAGAAACATAAAATAAGCCAAAGAAAATGTTAGGAAATGACTAGATTGCATTCACTTAGCAAATCTGACAAAGGTTTAAACACAACATCACGACCCACAGAGAAGCACATGATGAATGAGATAATGAATTCTTTTTTCTTACCTCTTACCGTATTCGCTCAGAGGTTTAAAAATATTTATAATCATTCAGAAGATATGCAAATTACATAAGGAAAGCGAAGGAAGCGAAAATAGATGCCGAAATAATATCTCGACAAACAGGACTCTGAACAGACGTCGAACATGAAAGGTGTAAAAGAGAGAAGACAAGTAAAAAAATGCGCCGGAGTTTCTTCGGCGCAATCGAGTTTTCTGTACAGCGTATAATGCTGTATGAAACTCTCAGCCACGGCCCGTGAAACTCTCAGCCGCGGCCCATGAAACTTTCCTCCACGGCCCGGTGGTGGCCTGTGTTGTTGGAACCTATAGCGGTGCCAGACGCACGATCATGGCTAACTTTAACCTTAAATAAAATCAAAATTACTGAGGCTAGAGGGCTGCAATTTGGTATGTTTGATGAAAGGAGGGTGGAAGATCAACATACCGATTTGAAGCCCTCTAGCCTTAGTAGTTTTTAAGATCTGAGGGCGGACAGAAAAAGTGCAGACGGATAGACAAAGCAGGCACAATAGCTTCCTTTTACAGAAAACCAAAAATGGACAATAACAGCCACATTTTAACAAATATATCCGCTAAACGAATTGAAATAAAATGTTTAACCAAACTTGCGCCTAAACGGTATGTTACCTGATGAAAATAACTAAAATCTCATCTTGAAAATTAAATGTTATTTTTTCAGCTAAGGTAAGGTTATGGAAATGAGTAAGTATCTTGGTAAATAAATGTAAGAAAATGTTATTTCCCATGAGCAAATATCAGAGGCTGGTGGAACTTCACAGATTTAACCTTGAAGTATCATTAACACTTCCTATCTGTTCACATACAGTTACCAAACGGGATAAGCAAACGTGCGCCTTGACCTCCCTTAGGTCAGAGGAAAACAAGGAAAATAAAAGAAAACGGGAGGGGTGGGGGCGCTTGACCCCCTGGGGAAAAGACAGCTCCGCTCCGCGAAGAATAGATGGTTAATATTATGTGGGTTGGTGAAAGGAACTGTGGGAAGATGACTAAAGCTTGTGGGTTGAAGGAAAGAATCATTTATGAACAGCTCAGTTTGAACTGAATTGAATAGAATATAGAATTTAGGCTAAACGCCAAGCACTGGGACTTGTGAGGTCATTCAGCGCTGAAACGGAAATTGACAGTAAAGGGTTAGAAAGGTGTAACAGGAGTAAAACCTCGCAGTTGCACTATGAAACGGAAAATGACAGTAAAAAGGTTAGAAAGGAGGAACGGGAGGAAAACCTCCCAGTTTGCACTATGAATCGACTGTTAGGAGAGGGTGGACAGTAAGATGGAAGAAAGAGAATATGAAAGGAGGTACAATAAAAGAAACGGAACGGGTTGCAGCTACAGGGGCCGACGGCACGCTGCAAAAGAACCTCAAGTAATGCCTACAGTGCACCGCACGAGATAACTGACGGCGCTACCCCGCCTACGGGGAGAGCTCAGTTCGAGGGTCACTGATTCCCACCAGGCGAATGCAAGAAGATCTTGGCTTCGAGAGATGACGCAATGTTTATTCCCCAAACAAAAGTTCTGTTGCTCCCCGACGGACTCAAGCCAGCATCTGGCATTGCTTGTGCAGGCAAAAGGAGCTGGCTTCCACTCTTCAGATAAGAGTACCTTCATTTTCGCTAAAACAAACACTACTGTTTATTGTTTGGGGGCCTCTCGGGAGATGGATGGAGTGGAGGGCGTGGGGTGATCGGTGATACCGAAGTCTGCACTTAACGTAATAGAAGAAGAAGAAGAAGAAGAAGAAGAAGAAGAGGAGGAGGAGGAGGAAGACGAAGATGATGAAGAAGGATAAAACAGAAATGGTTGAATACGATCAAGGCTGCAAAAGTGATGATGATGCTGGAGAATGGGACGGGAAGAACGAGTAGAATTGTTCAGTGTTATTTCTTTGAAATCCAGATACTCAACGTAACAGAAGAAGAAGAAGAAGAGGAGGAGGAAGAAGAAGTAGATGAAGAAGAAAAAGAAGACGGCTAAAGCAGAAAAGGTTGAATATGATCAACGCTGCAAAAGTAATGATGATGATGATGCTGGAGAAAAGGGCAAGAAGAAAGAGCAGAATTGTTCAGTGCTGTTTCTTTGAAATCCAAATACTCTGCCTCACATTCTTTATGACAGTAAAAAAAAAAAAAAAAAAACCATAAAAAGGAGAAGGAAAATGAATCGTGCTTAACCTATAAGGGAAACGTGGACGAAGATAAAGGTGCCTTCTTATTCTAAGCTCGTCGACGCAGAATATAAGACCACTTCTGTTACTATTTTTACCACTACTACTAGCATCGTTAGTGCTTCCAATAATATCTCTGCTGTCGATCTTGAACCTAATGTTATTATTATAATGTCCCGTTCTACTTATCTGAAGGGGCTATAGGCAAGGTCTATAGATAATATCTATAGACCTTGGTCTGGTTAAACTACTTTAATAATATAATAATAATATAGACCTTTGGCTACAGGTATCCAGTCTTCTTCTTCTTTACATATTATCGCACTTGTGTCTCCTCTTGCCTTGATAATACCATTACTACAGATATTGTTTTAATTTGTTAGTATTTATTCAGCCAGTACCTCTGTTACCAGTGAGTTATTACAATTTCTGCATCCACTACTACTATTATGCCTACTACTGCAGAAAACATAAACTAAAATGAATAAACTGCTGCTATCGTCATTACTGTAATCTATTCGAGTCCGAATACTGTAGTATCAAAAAACAGCACTTTATGGAAGGGTCGAGAAACATATCCAGACCCTCGGAAAGTCGTGTATTATTCTGACCTCGAACGAAAATACCTTCATTCTGTATATACTTACATACAAGCCAGTGATGAAGGAAGCTGCGTTCGGGCTGGACGGCAGCAAGTCAAATCCTTAAGCTTGTATTATCCAAAGGTAATCGTCGTTACCAACGAAAAGAAATGGGTACTCTTTGCGTTTTATAATACAAAATGATCCACAGATCTCCACTGACGGAACGCTTAAACCGCTAGACGAGGGAACGGTCTGGTTCAAGTCTGAGCCAGTAGTAGACTAAGGAACGCGGCCTGTTAAGTGTGACCCACTCGAAGAAAGAACGCACCCTGTTCACGTTTGAATCAGTAGAAGCGCCATTCGCCCGACGACAGCAATTTCACGTCCATCTAACAGACCCCGAATTACCGACAGTTTGGGAGGTCCATCATCCTCAATCTCTATTTTCTACTCAGTCCGTCACGTCAAAATTCCTTGATCGATTTGCCTGAGGCCATGTTGTCGTCAACAAATATGACCCTTTGCATATAAGGGAAGCTGTAATTTCACGGCCCTTCAATTGCCCCTTAAAAGGGAAAATGGGACCGTTTGAGTGGACATGCCTCTCTGGTTGTTCCTTGAACGGACCTTTATATGTCTGTCTGTCTGGGTGTCTGTCTGTTGCAACAGCTATGAAATGAGAGTGGTGTACAACCTATCGAAGAGTGCTGTCTGTCTGGTACCTACGCAGTTCTTTGTTTTGGTCTGTTTGGCTGTCTGTCTGTTACAACACCTATGAAATGAGAGTGGTATCCAGCGTATCGAATAATTCTGTATGTCTGGTTATCTGCACGGTTCTTTATTTTGATTTGTCTGTCTGTCTGTTTGTTGCAACACCTGTGAAATGAGAGTGGTGTACAACGTGTCGAAGAGTTCTGTCTATCTGGTTACCTGCACTGTTCATTTTGTTGCTCTATTTGTCTGTCTGTCTGTCTGTCTGTCTGGCTGTCTGTCTGTATCGACAGCCTGCTTGTCTGTCTCGGTTCTGTCCGCCTGTTGGAGTTATGTTCTTTAGTCTGCTTGTTTGTTTTTCGTGCACCGGACAACTGACTGTCTTTTAATGCTATGGTCTGTCTGTCAGGTTGCCTACTCTTATGATGGAGCCATTAAACTTTTATACATTTAGTTTCTCCGTCTTTTTTTATTTGTGACTTTTTCTTTTTTCCCATTCGCTTCCGTGAAGTTTCACCTAGCAAGTTAATGGCTATTTTGCCTAGTTACATCTGGATGTTTGTACATCATGCTAACGATACTAACAATAGTGATTATAAAAATTCTTCTGTACTACATCATTCTAGTTTTTTTTTTTTTTTTTTTTTTTACTGCCATCACCTTTGAAGATGACTTTACCATTCCCATTCATAAGGAACCAACTCTTGAAATAAATGCTCCTCATCTGTCAGGTTGAAAATGTCATTAATAACGATAAACCAGTGGTTCTTAACCAGTGGTGCTTGAACCCCTACGGGGGGTGCGAAGCCGGTTCCGCTTACTATTTTTTCTGCCAAAAAATAAAAATGAAATAAAATAAAATATAATAATAATTTTTTTCTTTCACCAATTCAGGGGGTGCGGGGACTGACTGCTGATTTGAAAGGGGTGCATCCATTGAAAAAGGTTAAGAACCACTGCCCTGAACCGAACGACCCAGGAACCTTGCAGGATTCCATCTCTTCCACAACTGCCACTTCTGATAATAAAGAGTGATTACAATATCCATAATGGCAGGTAGTAAAATTTAATATTCACTTGACAAATTACTCATCAGTTACCATCCTCGCCGTTGCAGAGCTCCAGGTTACCAGAATACCTTGCCTGAGAGTCATTACCGACCGCTAAATCGGCCACGATGGCCGTAACACCCCCGGTCCTTTCCAGCGGCAGCAGAAACGAAACATGAAAAAAAGGGAGTAAAATGTTCTCCCGATTAGCATCGGAGAATCCCTGTCCCCGACTGAGACGTGTCATTACAGGCCGTTGAAAGGATTGCCATAATAACAAGCAAGTCATATAAGAAGAGAGAGGCTATACGGATGACAGTCATACTCGCACGAGAGGCGAGAAAGAGGGTGGTCGCTCGACGTGGATGGTCGCTAAACACAGGACTTTCGTCAGCCAGAATCTGGTGGTGGGTCTGTTGTGGTCGCAGTTGTCGCCACGTGATAAATAATGTCAGTTGCGATCGTCGCGGTAATTACCCCCCCATATCCGTCCTTTCTTGCCTGTCATTAGGACGGCAATAACCCCCTAATTAAAACACCCAGACAATGACCTCTTTTACCTAATTACAATATCAGGGATTTGTCGGGGTTGCATCGGAGGTGTTATTACCAGTTGCTGAGATGCAACAAAGGTAGACATTTCACGCCTTGAAGAGCAAAGGGTTGGTGTTCTCTCTCTCTCTCTCTCTCTCTCTCTCTCTCTCTCTCTCTCTCTTTGGGTGTGCTGGTTTCCTGAGAGATGCCACTAGCCAGTTCACTCTCTCTCCCTCCCTCTCCTCTCTCTCTCTCTCTCTCTCTCCTCCTCTCTCTCTCTCTCTCTCTCTCTCTCTTCAAACACGCAAACACAAACTCAAATTCTCTCTCTCTCTCTCTCTCTCTCTCTCTGTGTGTGTGTGCTGGTTTTCCTGAGAGATGCCCCTAGCCAGTTCTCTCTCTCTCTCTTCTCTCTCTCTCTCTCTCTCACGCAAACATGCACACACAAACTCAAAATTCATTCTCTCTCTCTCTCTCTCTCTCTCTGTGTGTGTGTGCTGGTTTTCCTGAGAGAGATGCTCCTCAGCTCTCTCTCTCTCTCTCTCTCTCTCTCTCTCTCTCTCAACAAACACACTCACACAAACTCAAATTATCTCTCTCTCTCTCTCTCTCTCTGCTTGGAGTGGTCGGGCTTAGTATACTGTATCAATCAATAGATCTCTCTCTCTCTCTGTGTGTGTGTGTGTGTGTGTATGTGTGTGGGTGTGTCTGTGTGTGTATGTGCTTGACGGCGCTGCGGTCCAGGCAATAATAATAGGGATAATATAAGCGTTCATTCCATCTCAGAGCCACATACAAATACACAGTGCTCGAAGAATTGCAACAGAGATCGAGAAACAAAATTACAATAATCGTAACAAAGATAACAAGAATGACAAATGCAACCACGTAAAGAGATACCGATTTATTGGTAGTAATAAGTATGGTCAAAGTAAACGAAGAGTAACAATAATTCTAGAGACCAAAATGAGACTATTGCAAGAGATGTAATAATTATGATAATCATAACAGCAGTGTGATAAATGGCTCTCTCTCTCTCTCTCTCTCTCTCTCTCTCTCTCTCTCTCGAACGAACGAACGAACGAACGAACGAACGATACAAAGGCCGGTGGAATTCCAACCGTTCTTTAGCTGGAAACTAATCAACCTATCGATATTGGTCAAGGTATGGAGTTGAATATGCGTAGATTTTATCCCGCGGATCTCGTTAACTGCTCAGGGTACTAGCGCAATTTCACTGAGAGTATACAAATTTATTAATTATCCAAGAATACCCCAGTTTATACATACACACTAACATCCACACTCAAATATTCACACAGGAACACAAGCGCACACACACGTATGGGTGAATAAGCAAGGTCAGGATGGATGACTTTTTTTTTGTATTATATTACTCTTCAATGTGTGGGTAATAATTAGGGAGAACTTGGTGACGGATCATATGCAAAATAAGAGGTTGAGGCAAGTTGCAACTATAACACCATTAACTGATTGCTTGCTGAAAGATTGAATACCCGCCAATTTCTACATATAATGACCAATTTATGCATTTTGTTTGCTAATACAAGTAACACTTTGCAACTCTCTTCACCCTACCCTGCTCCCCACCTCTCTCTCTCTCTCTCTCTCTCTCTTCCGAAATCAGTTTTGTTGTTCTGTAGATCATGAATACAGCTGTCTCGCCCCCATCTCTCTCTCTGTAAATCAGTTTTGCCATTCTGTAGATGGTATACACAACAATGTCCTCTCTCTCTCTCTCTCTCTCTCTCTCTCTCTCTTTCATCATTCTGTAGATTGTGCATACAGCAGTCATCTCTCTCTCTCTCTCTCTCCTCTCTCTCTCTCTCTCTCTCTCTCTCTCTCTCTCTCTCTCTCTCTCTATCATTCTGTAGATTGTGCGTACAGCAGTGTTCTCTCTCTCTCTCTCTCTCTCTCTCTCTCTCTCTCTCTCTCTCTCTCTCTCTCTCTCTCTCTCTCTCTCAATTTTAGAGTTTATTGACATGCAACATATAGGTCATTGTTTCCTTCCCTAGACGCAAGGCTTTTCAGCTTCCAATTCATCAATATTGATTTATTTTCATTCACTTCGCACTAAACGATCCCCTTCCCATGCGCTCGACAGTTATGTTATCGACATATAGCCCCTGCCGTGCTGCCATGGCTGTACAAGTGATATCCTTTCTTTTTCCGTGCACGAAGTTCTCTATTCTTACGAGCAAACGTGCCCTGAGATCTGTTTACAACTTGTATAAAGACTCTGGAGTACGTATGAATCTATAGATACTATGTGCTCAATCACCCGTTAGGTATCAGCCTAAATGTGGCGATTACTCATATAGTACCTATAGCTTTATCCGTATGACAAGTTCTGTATACAAGTTGTGAATAGATCTCGGTACACATATGCCGTTATTGAATGCTGCATTATCTAGTATTCGTGCTAGCAAGCGGTGAATGACATGCACTGAGTCTCAAGAAGAAAGCCAAGAGGAGGGTTGTGGATCCCATGAAGCAGAAGATATCATCGCTTTGGCAGTAGACTAAGCAATATATATACTACATGGATACTTACCCCGAGAAGTGCCGGTGGCTAGAACTCTCACACCAGCAAGTTTCAGGATGGAGAGAACATAGTGAGGAGTTGTAGGTCCTTTAACAAGGCCTGGTATATGGATGCCATGGAAGGAGAAAGCGATCACTTTGTGGTTTCTATACGATGAAATTTTTTACATCCATCTTGTTCTGAGTGCGTGAAAAAATTTGCTTCTGCCAAGCACGGGATTGGTACACTTGTACTTATTACAAACGAGAAACGTCCACAATACCATAGTAATTCTGGACGTTTCTCGTTTGTGATCAGAAGTACAAGTGTACCAATCCCGTGCTTGGCAAAAGGAAATTTTTTCACGCACTCAGAACAGGATGGTATCTTGTGGGGTGGGGGAGGCAGTAGACCTATATAAGGTGATGGTAGCTTGGTCTTAGTGTGCTGAACTATTAACAGACAAAAAGGACCTCGCTGTCATGAAAGCTTATAACTGCTTGAAGGATGAGTCTAAAGTATGTGAATGGAGCTGGTCTACTACTGTTGAGATCACTTTGTAAGTATATATTATAGTGGTGGGGCAGTGGAAGCTTACACGCAAACTCACACATACACACATTATTACACACACACACACACACACACATATATATATATATATATATATATATATGTGTGTGTGTGTGTGTGTGTGTGTGTGTGTGTGTGTGTGTGTGTATGTGTATAATAAACTTTTTCCTACTGACTTATGGCTTCAGTGGCAATAATCTTCCTGTTCTCAGTAAATATTTTTTGGGCTGAGATTGCCAGACTTATATCCAGTTCCAAATGTTTTCGACTTACTACAGTAGACTCACAATAGGTCTTAATTCAATGCTAGAGTCAAAAGTGGTACCATGATTTATTCAGGAAGCAGTCCTGAGCCTCCAAATTCCTCACCCGTGTATCGATCTCGTGTCTCGATCTGGAGAGGTTACTGGAAACTGACACAGACTTTACATATACTGTATATATATATATATATATATATATATATATATATATATATATATATATATATATATATATATATATATATATATATATATATATATATATATATATATATATATTCATATATACATATGTGTCTGTGTGTGAAATAGAATAAAATTACATGTCATTGAGGAGTTTTTCACTCATCTTTGTCAGCATACACAAATCACCAATATACGTTACTGAACAAACATACCTCGGAAGATGATTCTGAACCACCCGAAAATATTGATAATGATAATGAATATACAAGCCTATACACCTACAGCATGTTAATTACAGTAACAGATCTAACTAGATTTAATAAATGTACTCTAATATTATCATTTTTGTATTGAGATGATACCCAGTAAGGAAGAATGCCTGGAAATAAGTAGCTATAAATTGCCGGGAAGTCCCAAGAATAATTGACTTTTATCGTTTCAATTTCAGTGCAAGCTATGATAATAAAAACTGATTTGAATTTACGAGAACCTCACTAGCTGCAACGCCATTTTATTCATCATAAAATTAATACGTCAGATGACAAGTGACTGTAGACACCTTTCGCAACAGTATGTGCTTTTCCCATAGAGTTTTTCTCGAATGCTATTGAAGTATTCAGAGCCTTTGTGTATAGACCTACTGTACATACAAGTACACATATCAGTAACGAGGATATATATATATATACACACACACACGCACACACATATATATATGTGTGTGTGTGTGTGTGTAATAGCGTGCGTGTGAATGGTGAAGGTAGAGCTATAGTAACAATTTTACCCTTCATTTAGTGTCGTTAATCCTTTCCAACCTTCATCCCATTCTGGTATTCCAGCTTACATTTTCAGTCTCTGCAGTCACCCAACGCCTTTATGGAGAAATCCTCGGAATAAACCGCCGTAACTTCCATCGTAACTGCTTCCCATATCCTTACGAAATAGGTCTATTTTTTTACGTCGTCATCTCCCGTGCATTCGTAATGTCCCTTTTCCCCTTCGTTCCGTTTTGTATGGAAGGTATTCGATCTCACATCGTTTTTCCATCTCCCCATACGTATCTCCAATCCCTTTTCCTCGTTTGGCAGTCGGTTTCTTGCCTTTTCCATCCCTCTTCCTTTTTGCCTCTTCCATTGAGAAGGGCGAAGAAAACCGGCCATCAGGCGCGCACTTAGATAGCTCCGTCCGGCCATTCCCACCTTCACCGCTCTTCCTGGACTGCACATTTCTCTATGGACTCTTCTTCTTCTTCTTCTTCCTCCTCCTCCTCCTCCTCCTCCTCCTCCTCCTCCTCTTCTTCTTCTTCTTCTTCTTCTTCCTTCGCCTTTTTGTTGGTTTCCTCGACCCTTTTCCGCCCATACCAATGCATAACCTGTTGGGGTACGATCCACCGAAGACCTCCATGCGTGTTCCTATCGCATATTCAATTCTTACCTCCTCCTCCTCCTCCTCCTCCTCCTTGTCGTCACTCTTCCCTCTCTCCTTATTCCTCTCCCTCTCTTTCTACCCTCCCATACCCAGCGGCAGTCGGGCATCTGAATGTCAAGGCCGAATGATTGGGGAGGAACGAAAGGGTTAGGGTAGGAGATGCCCAGATTAGTTACCTGCGCAACCAGTCAACTTACATCTTTTACATCCATGCCCGGTGGTCACTTTCGGCCCCATATGTAAGGGGGCACACCTCTTATCTGCGCCTCCCCATACCCTCCCCATTTCACATGCCATGATGGTCAAACCCTGGGTGCAAAAACCATCCAGCCGTCTTTCTCGGTGTGTTCCCGATTTTTCTCACATAAAAGTGGATTACTCACGCAGCGAGAAAAATGCCCCGGCCGCGCATTGGGCTCGCGAGGCCGTTGCGTAATTGGGTTCTCTGGCCCTGTGCAAAAGCCGTTTGGGTAATTGCAGATTCCAATGCTGGGAGTCGGTTTTTATTCCCGCAACACGTTGCCGTTGAGCCTCAGATGCCTTGCTCTGCGAGGAGGTGTGGGCTTTTCACTTCCATCTGCACAGGTCTATATTCTGGGGGGGCTGAAAACCGCGTTCAGTATCGAACTCAGAAAAGCCAAACGCAGTGAAAAACGGGCTCTTGCGTACACGAGGAGAATTGTACGCTTGAATGGGTATGGCAAAAGGACACATCTACTGCGGAGGATTATGCAGACATGAAGCACACACACACACACACACACACACACACACACACACACACACACACATATATATATATATATATATATATATATATATATATATATATATATATATATATATATATATATCATTGCTCGTCATTGAAAGAAAAGTTGGATTTAATGTAAAATGCATGAGTTAGGATCCTTTTCTGTGCACCTATCTGTCTATCTATCTACCTATTTATCTATCTATCTATCTAGCTATCTATCTATCTATCTACATAGATAGATAGATAGATAGATAGATAAGTAGATTAACAGATATATCACCATTTTTCTGATCTAGCATCACACGATTTGACCGAAAATGTACTAAATTTGCAACTGAATTCATTTCTGAATGCAGGCCAAAAATTTGCTTGCTTCGTGAGATATTTAAACAAATGAAATGGCCCATAACACCGTAATAATTAGAAAAAATAATAAGATAATACGATCTCTCATTCTGAAAAATGTCCTGTTTCAGGTTTATAATCGTGTTAGGTGTAACCATAAAGATTATTTTAAAATATTGATTACATAAACAAGACAGTAATGAGCATATGGCATTTCCTCATGAAGCTTATGCATTTTGTTAAGTCTCTGTCATTATCTACATTGTATTTGCATATAGGAGCATGAGCTACAATAAACAAGTAAAAAATGCGCCGAAGTTTCCTCAATGCAATCGAGTATTCTGTACAGCGTATAATCAAGGCCACCGAAAATAGATCTGTCTTTCGGTGGTCTCGGTATAATGATGTAGAGCCGCGGCCCATGAATCTTTAACCACGGCCCCGGTGTGGCCTATCCTATATCGTTGCCAGAAGCACTATCATGGCTAACTTTAACCTTAAATTAAATGAAAACTACTGAGGCTAGAGGGCTGCAATTTGGTATGTCTAATGATTGGAGGGTGGATGATCAACATACCAATTTGCAGTCCTCTAGCCTCAGTAGGTTTTAAGATCTGAAGGCGGACAGAAAAAAGTGCGGACAGAACAAAGTGCAGACGGACAGACAAAGTCAGCACAATAGTTTTCTTTTACAGAAACCTAAAATTATTATTATTATTATTATTATTATTATTATTATTATTATTATTATTATTATTATTATTATTATTATTTCCTGAAGCATGAACTTTCGGCATTACGGTCTCTCTCCCTTATCTCATGACTTGCGGCTCTTGGCTGCGTCACTCTCTAACGTTTTATCACCTGTCTTTTCGGCGTTTTCCTTCCTTTTATCTCTTCTTTAACAACGGAATGTCACTGAGTCAGCTATTCGAAAGCAAACAGGTCTTCAAGATGCGCGATCTGTTTGTTTAACCGACGCCTAAGACAACATCTGTTGCGGGGTCTGATAGAACAGTAAACAGGTTTGCTCAGCATCTATCTCGGAAGCTGATCAGCGCTAAGCAGAACTGAGATTATAATCCGAAGCGTGCGAATGTATCACAGCCGACAGGCTCAACGACTAACAGCCATCAACGGACGACGGCGTGGAAGCAGCAGTAGCCGGTGCAGGCTGCTCCCGAAAGGCTACAGGCAATGACGTAAAGAAAAAAGGGAAGAAAGAAATCATTGAAAACACTTCGTTGGGAAGAGCATCTGTCGAGGGTGGATTTCACCTTCATCATACCAGACGACCTTTGCAGTAAGGCTATCAGCAATCATTTTGTAGGAGCCGAGAAGACTTGTACACCGAGCACCTGTCTGGGAGGGTTGGTGGTTCGTTTAGATGAAGCTTGCCTCATTCAAGAAAGGGCTCTTACCCTGAGTGTTATTATCTGCTAAAGAGAGTAAGAACTTGGTGTGGCCCTCCAGACTCGCACCGACCAACAGACAGAAGAACTACGAGCAAGGAGGCTGAGAAAACCTCCTTTTGGAGAGTTTCTGTCACGAGTGGCTTCTACCATCATCATACTAGAGTAAGACTAACAGCGATCGTTTTCACAGAGCTGAGATTACACTTGAAGTAAGTCCAACGGAAAGTGTCTCTGGAGGCCTTGCTGAGCTTTTATGTTTAATAATCTCTTGTTTATTCAGGGGTTTGCGCGCATATGGAGAAGTGACTAACCGTGTTCCATTTCTCAAGCAATTTGGTGCTTGGTATGGCTTTTAGTTTAAAGCAGGTTTGAGATTCTGAACAGCGGAAAAACAAAAGCAGGAAAATGGTTTCCAAAGCCAGGCGTCAGAGAGAATGAGGAAACAGTCAGTGAGGTAATCAAAGAAAATATTAAAAGAAAGGAATTATCCTAAGTGCCAGACTATTATAAGCAAGCTTAACTGATGGCAACTATAGACTGTCTTCAGCAAGCTCATTTGTTTAGTGCCTGTGGACTTTCTAATTAAGCTCATTTGCTGCAGTCTGCGTACCCTCCTTAGCAAATACAACTGATAGGGTCTGTGGGCTACTAGTTTTAGTAAGCTTATCTGCTGGTGTCTGTGGTTTTTCCTAAGCAAGCTTATCTGTTAGTGTCTGTGGACTATTCTTAGTAAGTTTATCTGTTGGTGTCTGCAGACTTTTCATGGTAAGCTTATCTATTAACGGCTGCGAACTTTTCTTGGTAAGCTTATTTGGTGCTGTCTGTGGACCGACCCTAGTGAATATATCCGCTTGTGCCTGTGGACTATTCTAAGTAAGCTTATCTCCTGGCATCGTTGGACTCAGCCTAGCAAGCTTAGCAGGAGGTTTCTGTGGAATAATCTCAGTGACCAAATCAAGTGGCTTTAATTGACTATCCTTAGGGAGCTGATCAATTGGCATATATGGACCATTCTAAACAAGGTTATTATAGCAGATGTCTGTGGACTTTTCGTTGCAAGTTTATGCGCTGGTATCTCTGAACTATTCAGAGTAAATTTTTGCCAGGTCTGTGGACTAATGATAGCAAGACTATCGGCTGGCTGGTGTCTGTAGAGTATTCTTAACAAGTATAAGCTGCTAACTTCAGCGAGCTTTTGGGCTGGCATCTCTGGAACATTCTTTGCACGCTTACGGGCTGGTGTCTGCGAAGTGAGGTCTGCCGTCAGTCAGCTGGTGTCTGAAGAACGCCAATGCCAAGATCATCCGCTGGCACCTGGTAACTTTTTTCTTTTCCCTAAGCTTCTGGGCTGCCATCTAAGGACTGTTCTCAGCAAACTTGTCAGCTGGGGTCTGTGGAATAATTATTCCTAGCAATCATATGGCCTAGCGGCTGTGGAGCATTCCTTGAAATCCTACGGGATTACCTAAATTATTTTAGCAAGCTTATGAGTAATTGGTCTGTGGACTGATCTAAGATAACTTATCGTCTGATATCAATGGACTATTTGTTTAACAAGCTCTGAGGATTGTTCTTAGTAAGCTCAAGAGCTGGGCATCAGTTATTCAACTTCTGTTAAGAATACGTCCCGATGTCTTAAACTCCAGCACCTCCGGCTAACCTGAACTCTTCATTTCAGAACAAGGAAGAAGAAGAAGAAGAAGAAAAAAATTCGTCGAGTCATACGGTATTCGTCCTTTTCAACTGTTGATATATGTATATATATATATATATATATATATATATATATATATATATATATATATATATATATATGTATATATATGACCTTATATATATACTTATATATATAAACCTACACCCACCCTAAAGAGACAAAGACTAACTTTGTTATAAGCTTCGTCAACTTAATATTCAACAGAATACCAAATGATATATTAACAAACGTTACTTTTAAACCAGTCGTCTTCATTATACACTGTTCTAAGTGGAATCTCTTTCTAAGGGACAGTCAGACAGACAGACAGGTACAGATGACCACTTATTCAAGAAGAGTTGGAGCAGCTTACCTCAAGACAACTTTCGTGTGAAACAGTTTTCCATTGAGTATTGGAACTTGAGAGAGAGAGAGAGAGAATAAAAACTTTCGATGCCAATGGGTTAATCGTCGTAGGACTTAGCATCACTGCTTGTTTTACCCGCCGTCTTCGGGCCTCCTTCGCCCAACACACACACACACACACACACACACACATACACACGTACAGCTTGCCGAAGAGAGAGAGAGAGAGAGAGAGAGAGAGAGAGAGAGAGAGACCCATATGGCGAGAGAGGACAACGGCGCCGTGGTTAGTACAACCCCGATATAAAAACAACCTCCCTTTACGTGATTTGTGTTGTTATTGCTTTGCAGCGTCTCCTCCACAACAACAAGGCTATTATTCCTTGAAGAAGACTAGATGCCTGCTGGATCGTACATATTACCTCTCCGCCCTCCTCCTCCTCCTCCCCCTCCTCCTCCACTACCACCACCCCTACCCCCTTAACAACAGGTTGGTCTCTATCCTTCGGTACTGAATGTTTAGGTCAATCCTTCTCATTTTTGTCAGCGCTGCTGCTATTTTTATTTATTCGTCTGTTTACGGATTCGTTTACTTACTTATTTCTGGTTTTTGCCGGCGCTGCTGCTATTTTTACTTTCTTCTCATTGTCACCGTCTGTGCGCACTGTCTTTTTCTAGTCAACTTTGCTAATGTTTTTAAGCGATTTATTTTTTTTGCCGTTGATGTCCTTTCTTTTATTTCGTCAATGAAACTGCCAATTTTTTCCACTTTGCCAGTGATACGGGTACGTTTAATTATTATCCTCTGGATTTCTCTCTTTTCTGTTTTCATTTTCTTCAAAACCATCTCTTGTACCGATTGGACTATGTATATTCGCCTGTGCCTGTTGGTATATGTCAGTCAGTCCGTCCTCATGATATCTCAAGAACTTACAGAAGGATTTTCATGAAGTTTTGTGTAGCGTTGGCCAAAGGACCAATTAAGAGTTGGTTGAAGTCTGAGACAGACCTGGGTACAGGTCTGGATCCAAAATGTTTATTTTATAGAAAGAGCAGCGGACGGAGACACACACACACACACACACACACACGTCAAACGTTAATCAGTCTTCATCTTGTTGTTCTCGTTCACTTCATATACTCATCACGTGTTCCTTCCGCTATTTCTGTCTACACTTTCACTCCCTCTCCCACATTTTTGTTCATTGTCCATTCACCTTTCCACTCACCTCCACAAATACAACTGTCTTCCCAACCTCATAATCACTTAAGGTCACAGATTTTGTAATGAATGAAACGATCAGAATTTTCAACTTATTTTTCTTATGGGCATGCCAGACTTTGCTGTGAATTCCTTCTCCAGTTCTTCTTCGTCAGTTTCTTTGTTTGTGCTTTGTTATTTCAAAAGCAAAGACAGGAACAGGAACAAGAACAGCAACAATGATGATAATTAACGCTCTTCTCATTATTGAACCTGGGTTCTTTATTTATATAAGACAATGATGTGGTTATTATTATTATTATTATTATTATTATTATTATTATTATAATAATAATTATTATTATTATTATTATTACATTCAATAACGAAATCGAGATTTTTTGGGAGGAAATTACACTCGGTCAACTCCCGTCCAAACCAAAACCACACAAAATGAATCTCATCACACTCGCGTTCAAGAATTTATATATATAAAAAAAAAAAAGAATAAATATAGTTAACGACTCTACTACCTGTAAACCTTTTTTTCCCCAGCCCTGTTCCGATAACGCCCTTTGGGCGAAAACGTGCTAAATAACAGGCACCCGTAAGGGTCATATTCCCTGAGGTTTCGGAGGGGTGGAAGGACCATCGTGGGAAGAGCTACTTGCTTTGCTTCCTCCTAAATCAAGCACCTCTACTTTAACCCTATCCTGGGCTTTCAGTCGCCAAAACAGACGCACACGCTTGGGTGTATGTGTGGGCGTAGCTTTATGTGTGTATATATATATGTGTACATATGTGCATATATATCTATGTATATATACACATATATATATATATAATATATATATATATATATATATATATATATATACATATAAAATTATATATATATATATATATATATATATATATATATATATATATATATATATATATATATATATATATATATAGAGAGAGAGAGAGAGAGAGAGAGAGAGAGAGAGAGAGAGCCACAAAATGTCATGGGTAACATTAGTGATTATATATATATACATACATATATATATATATATATATATATATATATATATATATATACACAGGGAACGAGAGCCACAAATGTCATGTATAACATCGGTGATTATATACACACATACATATATACATATGTGAGAGAGAGAGAGAGAGAGAGAGAGAGAGAGAGAGAGAGAGAGAGAGAGAGAGAGAGGAGACTTAATTTCTTGAAATGCCAGACACAAGAATAACTTTTCGAGGAGAAAAAGAAATTATTTAAGGTAGAACAAAATGTGGAAAAGGTTAAGGGAGGCGCCATTGCAGACGATAATAATAGAAGGTATATTTAAAGTGCCAGCGAGATTTGTTAAGAGAAGCTACGTTATTGTCTCAACTGGTGTTGTAGAAGTAGGAATGGAGAGACGATAAAAGCTGGAAAGTTGTTAGAAACTGAGCTTGCTTCACGTCAGCGAGGGCTCTTACTTCTGGATCACACTGAAATAAAAAAAAAAAATAGCTGGAATGGCAACAGTTATATATTTTTTTTCAAATATGAACACTTTTTCGATATAAATGGTATGGAAATGGAAATGCTCAATGCGGACTTAAAGAAGACAAGTTACCTGATTGAAGTAAAATGTCAATGGCCATAATTGACACCATGTTACAATGATTAATAGATACCATTATTGTATTAGACCTCATCATCATCATCATTATCATCGGTTACCTACAGCATCTAAGCAGTGAACTCCCGCCATCATCACAAATTTCAACGCGCATCGGCCTCATCCAGGCCTCCCTTGGTCTAATGCGCCCTTGCGGTATCCATCGGGATCCGTCCAGTCTCCTTGGTTTTCTTTGCCCTTGCGACATCCACCTCTGGTCATCCAGCTTTTTTTTTTTGGGGGGGGGGGGATTCACACAACCTCTTTACTCTGACACTTATCCAGCTGCATTCATCCAGGTTTCCCTTGGTCTCCCACTTCCTTTCTCCCCTAGTCTCCTGTACCCTTTATGCTTTTGTGATGTCCAGATGGATTCATCCTGGCATCCTTTGGTTTCACGCGTCCTCTTCACCCCCGTGGTATCAAACTGGGCTATATCCAGGTTTCCCCTGGTCTCTTACAACCTCTTTGCCTTTGCAGTATCTTCGCTCCTACATCATTCAGCTTGTGTCACCCAGGTTTTCCTTGTGCTTCTATGTTCTCTTTCACTTCACGGCATCCTACCGGGTTCATCCAGATTCCCCTTGGCCACATAAGTTCTCTTTGCTCCTGGGGTATTCAGCTGGGTTCATTCAGCTTTCCCAGAATCTCTCGCGTATGTTTGCCCTTGCGGTGTTCAGCTGGGTACATCTTGATGTAAAAGGCTACCACTTCTCAAGAGATGCCTCATTCATCCCCACCTTGTTAGTCTAATGAAACCATCACATTCACGAGACTTCCTGCCCCTCGTGTAACTGCATTGGTAATGTGTTGGTACCATGATACCATCTGATACCAACGATTCTTCTCATGCACTGGATAGGGTACTTGGATTGCGTCAGCACATGGTGTGTATACCATGCCCAAGCACTTGTAGAGGGTCCGTCTAATCCAATGTATTTCTAAGCGCAAAGGCTAATGGGACTGGCAACTTGATGCACTTCTTGTTGGTTATTCAGTGCAGTATTTTTTAAAGTGCAAAAGCCAACGGGGCTGGCAACTATATGTACTTATCATGGGCTTATCTAAGGAAGTATTTTCAAGTATAAAGTCCAGAGGGACACGCATCCTCAATTCCTCATTCTTTTCACCTGCTCAGGTGAAAAGAAAACAGTGGTAAGGAAAGGAGAGGAAGAAGGGTAGGGTTTAACCAAGAGAGAAACGAGAGACCTCCTTGCTTCAGACAGAAAGTTTCGAGATTTCCACCTCGACAGTTATTGCTCTTTTGTATGGTTGAAGTGCTAAAAGAAGAAAATCTAAGACTAAGACCGTATTCAGTACACTTTGGAATTGAATATAAAATTGAGTATTTAGAATTTAGGCCAAAGGCCAAGCACTAGAACCTATGAGGCCATTCAGCGCTGAAACGGAAATTGACAGTAAAAGGTCTGAAAGGTGTAACAGGAGGAAAACCTCAAAGCAGTTGCACTATGAATATATTGTTAGGAGAGGCTGGAAAGTCAGATGAAGAAAGAGAATATAAAGGAGGTAAATCAAAAGGAACGAAAGGGGTTGCAGCTAGGGGCCGAAGGCACGCTGCAGGGAACCTTAAGTAATGCCTACAGTGCACCGCATGAGGTGCACTGACGGCACTACCCCCCTACGGGGAGTATACTTAGGAGGGTATGCTGAGGCTTGAGCGATTGATTGATTGCTTTGTATACTGGCTTTGCAACATTTAGCATTGCTGATGAGTGTCAGACCATACGGATGGGTGGTAAGAAACGGGAGTTTGGGCAATAGAAACGATAAGCGAATTTGAGTTTCAAGCAAAGGATGTATTGATCAAGTTTTAATGATAAAAAAAAGCATAAATGGAGCATGAGACATTAAAGGGGATATTATAAATCAACAAATCATTATATTTTTTGAGGACTAATCGCATTAGTTCAGCGCGTTTTCTTAGAAAGATAAACTTTTATTCAGGCAAGTAGATTTCTGTTTTCGTTTTTTTATAGTTATAACTGGAAAAAAAAAGGAACCTTTTTTGAAACGTGTAAAATTGGTGTGAATTGTTGAAGCTCAAGAAAGAACGCGATGATGATGATGATGATGACGAGCATACAAAGGCGCCTAATTAGTGTGAAAACACCTTCAAACGTTTTCTGCCTAACAAGTAGCAGAAACCAACTAATCCATAACACACATAAAGTTTGATTCCCCAAAGGCATTACTAAAGGTTCTTTGTAGCGTCCCTTCGGCCCCTACCTGCAACCCATGTCATTCCTTTTACTGTACCTCCATTTATATTATCTTTCTTCCATCTTGTTATCCACCCTCTCCTAACAATTATTTCAGTGCAACTGCGAGGTTTTCCTCCTGTTACACCTTTCAAACCTGCCTACTCTCAATTTCCTTTCCAGCGCTGAATGACCTCTTGGGTCCCAGTGCTTGGTCTTCGGCCTAAACTCTATATTCCATTCCATACCCAAGGTAGCAAAGCGAGATTCTGAAGGCTTTTCATGCTTTACAGTTTACTTTAGTAAACTTCTTCCTTTTGCCTTTTTTGGCGTTGTTATTTCTCCTTCATCATTGTTACTTTAAATGGAAAGCATTTAGTATCTGCACGAATACAAAACTGAGAAAAATGTTAGATACTGCAGTTTTCCCTTGTCTTACTACTGATTTTGCAGACACTGCAAATAGGACCCCCTAAATACTCGTGGAAATCATTGAAGAATCGTTCCGGAACTGCAGTAACTTACGTGTTAGGGTTTCACGAACCCAGTAGGTGGCATATCTCAATTTCGAAAACTTTGCAGATACTGCAGTTTTCCATTTTGGGGCAGTATTATCAGGCTTCTTTCCTCTTCTTGAGTTCAAGTCTCAGCCGGCTAATGAAGAGTTAGAATTTATTTCTGGTGATAAATTCATTTTCTCGCTATGATGTAGTTCGGATTCCACAATAGCTGCAGGTCCCGTTGCTAAGTAACCAATTGGTTCTGCCACGTAAAATAAGTCTAATCCTTCAGGCCAGCCCTAGAGCTGTTAATCAGCTCAGTGGTCTGTAAAACTAGGTATGTAATTGTTTTTTTTAAGGCAGTATTATCCTGTGATTTCAACTCATACATATTCTTTCACAATGTTTAATTCTTCTGTCTACAATACCCATTTTATCACTCTTATCATATATGCCTCTTCCTGACCTTTATTAGATTCGCGGTTACCACCAAAACCACAATTGTTATTACTGTCATTATCATTATAATGGGTATAGTGTTACGATTCGTTACAGCTTGAGATACCGCAAACACCACCCGTATCTGGCTCATCCATTTGCTATTTAGTAGCATGGTAACCTCATATCATTATTGGTAGTTTTTTCCTTATCATCTTTCTGGTGCACTAATAGTGTCTCTATTTCATCTGCATTCTCTGTTAATCATACGTCCATGAGGTGAAACGAATTATTATTATTATTATTATTATTATTATTATTATTATTATTATTATTATTATTATTATTATTATTACTATATATTTATTTATTTATTATTATTATTATTGTTATTGTTATTATTTATTTAATTATTATTATTATTTATTGAATTATCATTATTATTGTTATCAGTACTATTTATTATTATTATTATTATTATTATTATTATTATTATTATTATTATTATTATTATTATTATTATTTCCAGGGGGAGAAAGGTGACAGGCAATATTAGCAAGAACAAGTCTATGAAGCAAATAAAACGTAAGGAGACGGAGTCTGGAAGTGACTGGTTCGCAAAGGTATTTGAAACTAGGAAAGGGAACTGCAGCCACGGCGGAGCGCTGCCCAATATTAATATGGATGAAGGAAGAATGATAATGGGTGACTCACGAAGATATTTTGAGGTGGATGAGTGAGTGACTGCAGAGCCTGGGGGTGAGAGTCATCCACAATAGCAAGAAGAGTAGCTGAGGAGGATGTGGTATATTGTGGTGCTGAGTTGCTGAATTTACTATATATATATAAATGTATATATATATATATATATATATATATATATATATATATATATATATATATATATATACACATATATATACATATATATACACATATATATACATATATATATACATATATATATATATATATATATATATATATATATATATATATATATATATTCGTATGGTGTGGTGTGGTGTGTGTGTGTGTGTGTGTGTGTGTGTTTGCGTCTGAGCAGACGAAATGAGCATCAATAACAAACTAAGATCATGAAGACATGAAATGAAGCCTGGGAAATGTATAAAAGTAAAATGTCATCTAATAAGATGGTCCAGACAAGTCGAGAAACAGGGAGAGACTGAAATTTGAGAAGACGTTTATGGCTTAAAGAATTCTTGAAAGTGGAATTCTGAAGCCTCTTAATGGCGTGCCATTTGTGTCCAAGAAACACAGGAACACATGTGGGATGCAACAAATGACAGAGGAGTGTATTGAGCAATGCATGTGAGGAAACACAAGACGTTGTGATGTATGTCAGGAGGGCCGTTGCGTGAGAGGTGTTGGAAATGTGAAAGCAGCAGCTCAACTTTCTAACGTCCAAGTCATTGATTGCGAATAATTACGAGGGGTATGTTTCGATACAGGAAGTAACATATTTGACGTTATGTGCACGTGTAAAGACTATAATGTATTTCTTAATAGAAATTTAAATAAAAAAGAAAGCTTGAATGATATGCTGTAAAGCTTAGGTTTTTAACGGGCACTTTGGGCAGCTGCTGTATAATTGCATTAGCACGCACACATATATATGAATAAATATATATGTATATATACTAATTATGTATATGTATGTATATACTGTATATGTATACATACACACAGACATATATATATATACTATATATATATATATATATATATATATATATATATATATATATATATATATATAATATATATATATATATATATACATCTCATTACTATGAAAATGAAAGTCTAGGTTTCGACTATATTTCTAAGCCAGTTGTGTGTGTGTGTGTGTGCGTGCTTTTGTGGGTGTGTGTGTGTGTACGTACGCATATATACAGACTCTGCTGTCACCTTTACCAAGTGTGTAAGTACTGGTAATAGCCACAATGATGTCCCCACGCCTCTGTGGATAAGCTTATCACTACACACACCTCTGCACCTTACATCCTATAGTGCGATTTGAACTCACGTACCACAGATGATGGCAAGATTTTAATCTCCCACTTTGGGTCATGCGTGTATTTATTATTACATGCTGAATTCTGATACACTGTACTCGACCTGTAATAGACCTATCCTGGCCGTCGCAACATAGCGTTTTAGAGTATGTTGATTTTTAGTCTGGCTATTTATTTATCTATCTATCTATCTATCTATCTATCTATCTATCTATCTACACACACGCACCTTATATATATGTACATACATACATACATACATACATACATACATACATACATACATACATACATACATACATACATACATAATACAAAATACGGATGTAGTTGAGAGCCGATGAAGAAGACTTGTAAATTAATAAACTAGGAAGCAGATATAAATTTGAGAGAGAACAAGTGTGACAGACACTACGGTTATTAAACGTTACAAAAACACAAAGAAGGGAGGAGACAGGTTGATATGCATAGGAGCATTGGAGTAACAGACAGGAAACCAAAGTAGATGACTAGTTAAGAATTCTGGCGGTAGTTATATCTCTCTCTCTCTCTCTCTCTCTCTCTCTCTCTCTCTCTCTCTCTCTCTCTCTCTCCTCTCTCTCTCTCTAACTCGGTGTCGTTAACCTTTTATTGTGCCAACAATTCATCATACACAAAATCTTTCTCTTTTGTGCCTTCCTCTTCATCTCTCTCCTTCTTTCTCTTGGTGTCGTTAACCTTTGGTTGTGTCATCCGTTTGTCATACAAAACCACTCCTCTCTCTCTCTCTCTCTCTCTCTCTCTCTCTCTCTCTCTCTCTCTCTCTCTCTCTTTTGAATGAGCGTCTCTCTCTCTCTCTCTCTCTCTCTCTCTCTCTCTCTCTCTCTCTCTCTCTCTCTCTCTCTCTTGAATGAATGAATGAATGAATGAATGAATGAACGTCTCTCTCTCTCTCTTTCTCTCTCTCTCTCTGTGTTGAATGAACATCTCTCTCTCTCTCTCTCTCTCTCTCTCTCTCTCTCTCTCTCTCTCTCTCTGTTGAATGAACATCTCTCTCTCTCTCTCTCTCTCTCTCTCTCTCTCTCTCTCTGTTGAATAGACATCTCTCTCTCTCTCTCTCTCTCTCTCTCTCTCTCTCTCTCTCTCTCTCTCTCTCTCTCTCTCTCTCTCTCTCTCCCCACCCCCAAATGTGCCTAAGATTGAGTATGTGTTTTGTGCACCAAATCGCATAAATTGAAGCCTCGAGCATGACAGTGCCTTATTAAATCGATGAAAGGTGCAAAAAAAAAAAAAAAAAAAAAAAATTATTAGTAATCGGTAACGCCTCGCATGCTCGAAAGTTTGCCTGATTTCTATTGGCATGTACTAAAAGGAAGAACAAGAAATTCGAAAGGTGGAAGTGGATGGGACGAGGCAATTGCCCTGAACAATGCATCTCGAATTTAGAACAACTTCAGCGCGTCATCGGGAGGTACGGTCGTCTCTGTCGGCTGTGCAGAGTCCGCAGGTTCACACTAGCCCCTTACTTTAACACAACACTTAGGGGCAAGGGCCTGTTGTAGAACAAGAAAGTTTAACCTACAACAGAGATGAAAATAGTTCTCGAGGTCCTAGGAACGGAAATTTAAAGAAGTCGAAATGTAATTTGGATTTGAAATTTGTAAATAAGTGTTTTCTTATCAATACTAATTTCTTTTTTGTTGTTGTTGGTTAAAATCTTCAGTATAAATAATCGTGCGACAAAGTCCACGGATTGACAAAAGGGGCGGGGACCGTTTCCTGAAAATTGTTCATTCCTTTATATATATATATATATATATATATATATATATATATATATATATATATATATACGTACATACATACATACAAATTTTCTTTCCTCAATGATCCCTTCTGGCTTAAAGTCTCTATAGCTCCTGCATTTCCCAACAACCTTGCCTCTTGTCACGAATCCTTGATACCTTCCCGCCCACTTGCTTATTTCTGTGCACAGGAGACTCCAGAGTAATCACTAGTGGCTCTGTTCCACCCACGCAGATGTGGGACGAAACGAGACCCTTGCCCCCTCTTTGAAGAACTGATCAAATAAATAATTCAGCTTGATTATACAGCTATTTAATTGTCATGATTACGTATTATTATTATTATTATTATTATTATTATTATTATTATTATTATTATTATTATTATTATTATTATTATTATTCAGAAGATGAACTCTATTCATATGGAACAAGCCCACAGGGGCCATTGACTTGAAATTCAAGTTTCCAAAGAATATTTTGTTCGTTTGAAAGAAAAAAAACAGAAGATAGTAGGAAATACGAGAAAGAGGAGATCTCACTTATAAAAAAAATTAATTAACAAGTTATTAAATAGATAAAAATGTAAGTAAACTATAAAAACGCAAGGAAAATTGCATTAGGGTAGTAATGCATTGCATCTTCGCTCGAACTTTTGAAGTTCCAATTGCACTACATCCCCAGAGAGATTATTCCACAGTCTAGCGGTGTGAGGAATAAAGGACCCTTGGAACTGAGAAATTCGACAGCGAGGCATATTTATTGCATATTGGTGCTGCTGTTCAGCAAATCCGGATGCTGAAAAATTATGATTTTGGGGAAAAAGCACAGTTGCGCTGAGAAAAAAATATTCAGAGGGGCTGGACAGCAAAGTGCATGATGAAAGCTGGAATGGAGGTAAAGTAAGAGGCTTCAAAAGTATCAGCAACTAGGGACAGAGAGGAAGCTGCAAACACCTTTTAGTACTGCCTACAGTGCACCACATTAGATGCACTGACGGCAATATCCCACTTCGTGGCTCATGAGTATCAGGTATTCTTGGTCTTATTATTGCCTCGAATTTAACCAGTCACTCTTAAGTTTTTTCTATTCCTTTGAATCCCTAACAATTACTATATCTTGGGGTTTCTGATGAGCTAAAATATGAGTCATTCTTCTTGAGTTCCCTTGAACAGAACTGCTGATCTGTTAGAATCAAAGTGTTTGGTCTTGTCGGCTCCTTTGATTAAGCCAAATTATTAGTTACAACCGCAAAACCCTTAAAGCCTTCTCTTCTCATAACACTGTTCTCAGAACTCATCAGTCACTCGGGGCCTCTTTCTGTGCTGTTTCTCATACTTCCATAACCCTCATAGAAGCTGCTGTTTCCTGATACTTAAGAGACAAGATCTCCCTTGTTCCTGGATGGAATCCCAAAGTACTGATCTGGTCTCCTGCCGAGAACACTTTCTTATAGTTCACAAATAAACTTTTTTTGGCAGCTTTTGCACGTCCAACTTTCCACCTCTGTGTAAAACTAGTATCAGTCAGTGTGCCCGTCCATGCTGTATATTATGTTATCTCATATATATATATATATATATATATATATATATATATATATATATATATATATATATATATATATATATATATACATATACATACATATATATATATATATATATATATATATATATATACATATACATACATATATATATATATATATATATATATATATATATACTCTATCATAAATGTATATTTATTCCTTACTATACAGATATCACATAAAAAAAGGAGTCGGGGGTGGGGGCTGCTGGAAGGGGGTGCTACAGACTTGTCTCTCGCAATGTCTAAGCAGTCCTCACTGGTTCCCTAATGCATTTGGGTACAACCAGTCAGGATCAAGTTTTCTCGTGCTAATGAATCCTAAATTTCCTGATAATGAGTTTGGAGATATTGGACGATATGAGGTTATGGAGTCTCAAAATATAGCTAAGAATACCAGGCCAGCAGAGTTCAAAGAGTGCAAGTCTGATTCGCCAGGGCAGAATTTTTTTTTTTTTATTTGTTCCTGATGGGAAGGTATTTTTCATGTGTGAAAGGAATATTATTACCTGTAATGGACCGATTGTTTTTGAGAATCAAAATCCTTTTCTTCTTATGTAATATTGACATAAACACGCATATAAATTTATATATATATAAATATATATATATGCCTGCAATGTATATATATATGTATATACAGTATACATACTTATATATATATATATATATATATATATATATATATATATATATATATATATATATATATATATATATATATATATATATATCACAAAAAAAGGTTCTACTCGTATCTGGAGAATCTACTTCAAAGGTGTTAGACACTAGAACATATATTTCAAGACAACCTAAAAAAAAAAAACAGGATTTTATTGCAGCCCTTTTTTCGACAAAGCAGTCAATTTATTCAACCAGAGATAAGGAATTTAATCTTCTGCATGCTTCAGCCGGATGAGAGTTAATAGAATGTAAATGATTTTGTAAAGTCATTTACAAACTATACTACTATGACTTTACAATGCACTCTGCGAACACTTAAGCGAATATTTCCAAGCGAACTAAGCAAGCTGATAAAATCATCATTATTGCTGTTTTTGCTATCATCAAAATCAATGTGCGTGTTGAATGAACATCTGCGGAACTCTCTTAAGGAAATGTGGAATACAAAAACAAAAAAGAATAAAAAAGAATTAAGCATGAAAATGATCTTCGTATATACTTCAAAGCGATGAAACATTGTCGAAAATGAGCTGGAGACGAGGAGCGATGGATTAACTTCCTTAGTTCACGTGTGAATAAGGTCAATAATGGTCTGGAAGACTCTTCAGGGGCAACTGTTAAGGCATCACCGCCGAAGAATACAAATCAGGAGATGCTGGCGATTGATGCCCAGAATATCAACTTGACACGAAGACGACGGGAGTCGAGGAACGGGAGGGGGAGAGCTGAAGCTGGATAGAAAGATAATCTCTCTCTCTCTCTCTCTCTCTCTCTCTCTCTCTCTCTCTCTCTCTCTCTCTCTCTCTCTCTCTCTGATACCTGATTGAAAGTAACTTCCCTTA
>NC_089756.1:24923017-24940517 GCF_040412425.1 Macrobrachium rosenbergii | reverse complement strand
TATATATATATATATATCTGTGTGTGTGTGTGTATCAAATGCAAGATTCAAGTTAAAAGATTAGGATTTTTCCAACTTTGCCAGTGCACTATTTGTCGTACGTTGCCATCACGCCAGAAATTCAATGACTGACGAAAATATGAAGGCAATATTATGAGTTAAAAGTGCTTGAAAGCATCAGTCGAGTAATATGAGTAATTCAGAATAAGCACAGTGAAAGTAGATAACAAATAAATAAGAGAGGAAACCTCACAGTTCCTAATTTCAAACAATAAAAAGAGACGAAAACATTAAAAAAACTTATTGCAAATTGACTTTAAAACAACGAATTTCTACCAGTGCAGCAGTTCACATGAATTTTACGCAACTGGACACATAGTCTTGTCCCTCCATGAAAGATGTGTCTGAAAGAGATACATAGTCTTGTGCCCCCCATGAAAGATGTGTCTGAAGGGGATACATAGTCTTGTCCCTCCATGAAAGATGTGTCTGAAAGTGATACATAGTCTTGTCCCCCCACGAAAGATGCGTTTGAAAGTGATACATAGTCTTGTCCCCCCATGAAAGATGTGTCTGAAAGGGATACATAGTCTTCGCCCCCCATGAAAGATGTGTCTGAGAGGTTGATCCACATTTTGCCTTAATTTGGAATTCTATTAATAATTTTATATTCCTGACCAATAATCTTTCCAGACCTTTCTCCTCCCTTCTCTTCTTGGTTCCTTCGAGCCTGGACAAGTTAAAGGTGATTAGAGGCTCGTTCCGTTTCTCTCTACGTTAAAAAACATCATTTGATAAAGATAAGAAATGGACAAGAGATAATCGAACAAGAAGAGGCAAAAATGGCAAGTGAAGTTTAGCGTTTGAAAATTACAATGATAATAAGGAACGACATTCACCTTACAAAAATAGATATTTTATGTTTACATAAAATATCTGTTGAATGAAATGGCTTTCATTCAATTTGTTTTTCCATCTGATTTGATCAAAATCCGTATGGGAAAAGAAAGGAGTGCACCACGTTCCTAAGAAAATTATTATTATTATTATTAGTATTCCAGCTGCCTTTTTTGGAGAAGCATTTGGGGTCAGATGCTCAATGACAGATGGAGAGCTATAATTATTACTTTCATTATGGTTATCATCATTTGTAATTATGAAAGAAGCTTAGAGTTATGGGAAGAAGGTGGTAAGCCAAGGAGACGCAATAAACAAATAACGATCAGTTAACAAGCCGATAACGATGGACATAGATAACGATATAAATCAGAAAAACTACGGCAATAATACCTGAACACTAACGGTGAAGAAGAGAGTGAAAACTACGTCAGTATCACTACGCAGTAAAGAAAATCGATGGAAAATTAGTGCTAGTTGCTCTCGTAAAGGAACTCATATATAATTTCTTTCTATCGGTGACAACATTCAGCAAAATTATTCAAAGGTTTGCTTGATTTTCCATTATACTTTTTGATCCGTTGATGACTGATGCAGTGCAGAAACACAATGAAATACAATGTTTTGTAAATCCAGTGTTTACATGCAACAGGTGTGCTGCCTACCAGCTAACAGGTAGTGCTGGCCCGCATGACGTCACAGATTATATGTTCAGACCTTGCTTAATTGCTTAATTGCTGCTGATATAATCTTTTCATGGTGATAAGATCCAGATAACCTTGAAAAAATTATAGGCAAATGAGATTCAGAAGTAGAAGGTTACTTTGTTGAATATATTGATTATAATCCTAGCTAGTAATGATGGATGAAATAGAAAATTTAGACACAGCCTTGGCAGGAGTATGAACAGAAATAAGCCTGATGCATAAAACATGGAACATTACTGTTTGCTGAGACGTATTTAAGAAAGCTATGAAGGCAATGAATAGTGGTCGGTGATTCTCTCTCTCTCTCACTCTCTCTCTCTCTCTCTCTCTTTCTCTCTCTCTCTCTCTCTCTCTCTCTCTCTCTCTCTCTCTGTGAAATCATGTAACACTATACCTTTTCACCCTGTGAATGATTTTCTTGAATCCAGCATTCTCCCCACTGCTTATGTGTTCGATCCCAGCGCTCGCAGTATTAGTCGACCTCTGCAGTAACAGAAAATAAACTGCGTGGATTGAATACACGACAGAAAATAAAAGTGTCATGTATCAAGTATTATTGTTATATATATAAAAGATAAAGTAAAGATATCAAGCACCATCATTAGATATATACAAAGTAAGAAAGTGATGATCTTCTATCAGTATCTAAACCACTCCAGTGGGGCTCCAAAATAGAAAGAAATGGAACATTCTTATTCACCTCAGTCTTTCTGGTAATGCTACTTCCTACTCAGTCATTATCATTATTAAAACAACAACAGAAATAATAATAATAATAATAATAATAATAATAATAATAATAATAATAATAATAATAATAATAATAATAATAGCTGTAACCCTGGCAGGTAATTTCAAAAGCAAATTGAATTTCACTCCTTTTTTCGATCGATGATAAAAAAATCTCGCAAAATCATTACATAGTAGAAGAACAGAATTCATTTGTATAAGTAAAACATTTTGAGATCTTCAGTTTCATTTTTCATCGGTTTGATTAAAGAACGGCTTCTTACAATCCTCCTTAATTTAGCAATGGGTTACAAAATATTAATAAAAAGAACATTATTCCAAGCATAAATTAATCATGAGTCCACAGTGAATTATCTCTCAATCAATAATTATAAAATCCACTATGCTTCTTTTTGACGTCACGATTATAAGTAGACGGGATAATTTATGCTGAATCATTTACTGGATGCTCTAATAATCGAGGTTATTTATTTTGCTGTCCAGTTTTCCATCACGGCAGCGAGCAAAAAAAAAAAAAAAAAAAAAAAAAAATCAAGTTTGTTCGGATGAACTTATAATCGATGTCTTAAGGACTCTTCATACCAACATCGAGTGAGGTTTAGCTAACGCAACTCGAAATTAACATCAAGGGTGAAAGCAAAATAGATTATTTTTTTTGGCGTTCGAGGTTCGTTAGGACCTATCACGTCTTGCAACGGACGGCCAAGGAATGTTGCAAGTCACAGCAGCTTAACAATTTGGTTGATGAAGCGGCAGAGAAGCTATAATTCATCTTAGCTAAGGATCGGCATGCGTATATTTTAGGGTGCGTCCGCACGACAGAAATACGTCTCTTCAACATACGTCGGGAACTTATCGCATACATATCGCAGACAAGTTGAAAACAAGTCAATGACAGCAGTTGGAGCTGGATAATCGTATGAAGCACTGGTTTGGGCTACCGATAAGTTGTTGACTTGCATACAACCTGTTTGTGACATGTGCGTGATAAGTTGCTGACGTGTGTATGTGACATGTTTTAAACCCTTACAGTTCATGGAACCGTTAAATTTTTTTAGTTTACTGTAAAACAAAACTGCTGAAATGGCTATTTGTCTGTCCGTCCACGTTTTCTGTCCGCCCTCAGATCTTAAAACTGCTACTGAGGCTAGAGGGCTGGGGTGGTATGTTTATCATCCACCTCCAATCATCAAACATGCCAAATTGCAGCCTCTGGCCTCAGTAGTTTATTTTATTTAAGTTAAGTTAGCCATGATCGTGCGTCTGGCACCGCTATTGGTGCCAACAACACAGACCACCACCGGACCGTGGGTGAAAGTTTCATGGGCCGCGGCTAGGAGTTTCATGGGCAGTGGCTGAGAGTTTCATACGGCATTAAACACTGTACAGAAAACTCGACTGCGCCGAAGAAACTTCGGTGCATTTTTTTACTTTTTTAATTTTTTTTATTACGTTCAGAAAAAAGAAAAATCTTGACAAGCGTGCGACTTGTTAAAGACTAAATGGATTCGAGCCTGAAGCCGATTTCATTATAGATAAAGTCCCATTGACAGAATCTTCCGCTTATGAGGAGTGACTCCTCTCCATCATGTCTTGTTTGGACTTCTGGGCTCATCTCGAAAGTGGAAAGGTAACGGAGATTGTGTAAGAGAGTGAGCCATACCAGTACGGTTTGCAAATAATAATAATAATAATAATAATAATAATAATAATAATAATAATAATAATAATAATAATAATAATAATACTGTTTAGAAAATTTTGATTTCACTGAATGACTATAGCGAATACAGTAGAGATTATGTTTAATAATCTTGTTTGGACTTCTCTGCTCATCTCGAAAGTAGAAAAGGAACAGAGATGCTTTATGAGAATGATCGATACCCGTACAGTTTTCAAATAATAATAATAATAATAATAATAATAATAATAATAATAATAATAATAACAACAATAATTTATTATAATAATAATAATAATAAGGATGATGACGCTTGGCAAATTTTTATATCGTTGAATGATTATAGCTGGCATCGACGAGATTATGCTTAATAAAAACAAAGTCTCAAAATTTCAAGTTATTTCTTCACCCAGTCCACCATTAGCTTTGTATCTTTCTAACCATCTACATAAAAAGGTAGATATATATATTTCCGTTTTTACTCATAATTTCATTCATCCAATAACAGACATAACACGAAAGCTAAGCACCTTAAGGCGAATGTATTCTCACCATAGTGAAATCGTGTTTCTATAAGCAAACTGAAATTACATCTTACTGAGAGAGAGAGAGAGAGAGAGAGAATATATATATATAGATATTTACATATATATATATATATATATATATTTACATATATATATAAACATATATAAATATATATACTGTATATATATATATATATATATATATATATATATATATATATATATATATATATATATATATAGAGAAGAGAGATATATAGAGAGAGAAATATATATATATATATATATATATATATATATATATATATATATATATTTTATATATATATAAATATATATATATATATATATATATATATATATATATATATATATATATATATAGTATAGATAGATATAGAGAGAGAGAGAGAGAGAGGAATAAATGCATGGAGGTGGAGGCCTGTCCAGTCACTACGAACATCTATTACTTCCGGACGTCTAAACGTACGGGAAACGTCGCTCCAAAAGTCTATCCAGCCGGCAACGCCACAATAAACGTAAATTAGAGAAGGAAAAAAAAAAATAGGTAGAGAGAGAGAGAAAAAAAAAAATAGTAAGGAAGGAGTATTCTACATGCAGCGCTCTCATTTACATACGCGTACCACACGGGGACCGGCCAAACAACGGCGGCCGGAAATCTCCATCCATCATATTAACTCATCTGCATTTTTTTTTTTTTCGGGCGGTCCTTCGGGAATTGGGAGAGGGAAAAAGAAAAAGAAACGAGAGCAAAAAGGTGAAAAAATTGCGATTAAAAGCTGATGAAGGTTCGGCAAAAAAAAAAAAAAAATAGGGAAACGTAAAAAAAAAAGATAAACAAACGTAAGTAAAAGTAAAATATGAATAAAAATGACAAGCAAAAGTAATCAGAGGTTCCTAAAAATAGTAATTGGTCGAAGAAAGCATAAATGTATAAAGGGTGCGTAAAACTTAAAAAATATTCAAGTATAAATGCTACGATGGAACTTAAAAAGTCGGTAAAAAGAAAGATGTTAGTAAAAAAAAACAATAAAAAATGAAAGATGGAAAGAATGCTTCCTTATACTCCGGAGTTAACTGGAAATGTATAGAATACTTTCCTGAATTATGTGAGTGAAGGTGTGTAATAAAAATAACATACGAAGAAAAAAAAAAAGTTTGTAAAAACTAAGTACAAAATCTTTGACAGGTATAAAACAAAGTAAATTGGGTCGTAGTGCTTGTATAAAAAAACTGTAGAAAAAATATAAGAATAAATAAAAATGAAGAATTGTAATAAAAGTAAAATACGAAGAAAATAAAAAAAAAACACTAAAAAAGTATGTAAAAACTAAATAAAAAATCTTTGAGAGGTGATCCTAAACGGCAGGTATAAAACTAGTTCGTAGCATTTGTATAAGAAAACTGCAGAAAAAATATAAGAATAAGTAAAAAGGATAAGAACGTTATCCCCAGTTTCGCAGAATATGAACTAGAAACTCCACAAAAAGGGATGGAAAATGTAAAATAACGAGGGAAATAAAATAAGGCAGGTAACACTAAATGAAAATGTAAGTTTGGGTTCCTTAAACTAGGGTGTCGAGTGTAGTGGGTGTACGGAACGCTTTCCCTTATCGGAATGATCTCTGAGCTGCCGAAAGGAAAGGCCAGGTGAAGGCAGCTAAGCCTGTAGAAAAAAAATAAATGAAGATAAAAAAAAGTAATTGAAGAAAAAAAAAATGGTTTGAGAAAAAAAGGATGACCAACAGTTTCTCACTTAATTAGGTTCTTTCTTAATTATGGTTTTTCTGTTCGTCTCTCATTCGACCGAAGTAAACTTATATTTACTCATCCTCTCCGAGAGATAAGGCCTATTTCTCTTTCTCTCTGTCTCTCTGTCTGTCTGTCTGTTTCATGTATGTTTGTATGTCTGTGTGTTTCTGTTCCTTTCCTATTTTCTGACTGCGATAACTGTAGTCCGAATATACTTTGTCAATCAGTAGAATTTTCTCTCTCTCTCTCTCTCTCTCTCTCTCTCTCTCTCTCTCTCTCTCTCTCTCTCCTTAAGATTACAGTAGTCCATATATTTATTGTGTGCATTTAAAGGGTTCTCTCTCTCTCTCTCTCCCTCTCTCTCTCTCTCTCTCTCTCTCTCTCTCTCTCTCTCTCTCTCTCTCTCTCTCTCTCTCTCTTCTTAAAATGATAGTAGTTCATATATTTATTGTGCTCATTTAAAGAGTTCAATCTCTCTCTCTCTCTCTCTCTCTTCTTAACATGACAGTAGTCCATATATTTATCGTGCTCATTTAAAGAGTTCTTCTCTCTCTCTCTCTCTCTCTCTTCTTAAGATTACAGTAGTCCTTATTTTTTTTGTGCGCTTTTAAAGAGTTCTCTCTCTCTCTCTCTCTCTCTCTCTCTCTCTCTCTCCTAGTGTATTTCATTATAATCTTTTGTGGCTTTTAAATAATAAGAAATTAGAAAGTACCCGCTCATGCTTCACTGTGCTTTCCCTTGTGAAAACGGCTTAAATAAACCTACATGAGGTAGCCGCTGCAACCATCAGCAACTGTAAGTATTATGAAATTACAAAGGACCAAATATTCTCTAAAATGTCTGACTTGCACCCCTATTCACATTTGCATTTAACCCCCTATTTACTGTATATTTATATGTATACCCCTATTTATATTTACATTTAAACTCCTATTTACATTTAAGCGCAGAAAGCAGAAATAGCCCATAAGTAAAAATTGCGCCGAAGTTTCTTCGGCGCAATCGATCTTTCTGTACAGCCATTACAGCGTATAATCAAGGCCACCGAAAATAGATCTATCTTCCGGTGATCTCCGTATAATGCTGTATGAGCCGCTGCCCATGAAACTTTAACCACGTCACGGTGGTGGCCTATACTATCTCGTTGCCAGAAGCACGATTATGGCTGATTTTAACCTTTAGTAAAATAATAACTACTGAGGCTAGAGGGCTGCAATTTGGTATGTTTGATGACTAGAGGGTGGATGATCAACATGCCAATTTACAGCCTTCTAGCCTCAGTAGTTTTTAAGATCTGAGGGCGGACAGAAAAAGTGCGGACAGAAAACAGTGCGGACAGTGCTGACGGACAGACAAAGCCGGCACAATAGTTTTCTCTTACAGAAAACCAAAAACTGCACATACCTCTTGCGAACTAACAGTTCTGAAACCCAAAGCATTCCCTGAGAGTCATTAGCCAACATATTTTCCAAATGGTACGAGACTTAATTAGGAGTCATTAAATCTAGGCAGTAAAATGGAACTTTGTAACAGCGCGAAAGCAATGCCGTAAAACCACTTCTTTACGAGCGTGCCTGTCATTTAATCTGAGGCTGTTGCGTCCGCTTTGTTGCTCTGTACGAAAGGGAATTAATAACGGCTTCATTACGAGTAACAATTGCTATGCGTTCGGTAGAAGCACTGAACTGGAAACAGAGAGGCCAGTTTTACAAATAATCGTTGCATGTATCTGCTAAAGAGCAATCAGAGATGCCAATATTATAAAAATAAAAATTGTTGCATGAAAATATTAAAGAACAACAGCTTGTCAAAACGGTGCTCGCACGTTGACTCCAATTAATAAGATATTATGAATATGTATTACCAATTATGAAACAAAAGAGGAGGAGGCCGTGGGTTTTAAATTGGATTTAAAGGCTGTTTGTCTGCTGACGGGATTAGAACTTAGCATTCTTTTTGCAGTTTGACTAATACCTCTTCCGAACCTTTTGCAAACATCCTGTTCCCTTCTTTGTTTCACCTTTTTGATAATGATTCATCTCTTCACTGCTCTCTCATTTCTCTCATCCTATAGTCATTCGTTGTGTTTCCTCCAGATTCGTAAGTTGCTATGACCTTCTTTCATTAAACTAGTAGTTCAACTGGAGGTTTTAGTTTCTTGTCTATACGTATTTTTTGTTTATAACACTCTTACCATATTCAATCTACATATTTGCCTCTAGCTAATCTCACTGGTTTTTACTGCTGGTAACTTGCAGTTTTAGTAGGTTGCCCAGTGACAAAAAATCTCAGCTCAGAGGATGCTGGTCCGCTGGTATAGTGGTTAGAGTCGTGGCGTGCCACTCAAATGTCGTGGGTTCGCGTCTCCCCCAGCGCGGTGAAAAATCACTGGCTCTGTATCGTTATCAGTTACTGCTGCAGTGTAGCGTCTGCGGTGGGAGGTTGGAACCAACGTTCTTTGGAAGCTTGAATTTCAAGTCAAAGGCCCCTTTGGTGTGCTTGTTCCATGTGAATAGGAGTCATCTATCGAAATAATAATAATAATAATAATAATAATAATAATAATAATAATAATAATAATAATAATAATAATAATAATAATAATATCATCTCTATCCAAATGATAGAACCAGCTAAAGGGTTACTTGAAATGTCGCTTCTTTCCCAATCACTCACTCAGCGGAAATCAGCAACCTTTGGATTCCTCAGACCAGTGACTTCCTTCCTTCCACTGCTAAGCTTCTGAATTTTCCTCATGCTTCGGTCTTCCCTGATATGTATAACTTACAGTCCTTTTAGAAGGTCAATCGCTTCCTTCAGTGTTAAGTGCATGTCTTCAGTGTTTAGTTGACCCTCACCGCCCCCCCTTTTTTTTTGTAGACAACGGCATGAGGGTGGCGGTGGAGGGCGTCTGCTGTATCTGCAGCAGAGGAACAAATAGCAAGCCATAGGCAGCTACCATTAACAGCAACCATAGGCAGCTACCATTAACAGCAACCATAGGCAGCTACCATTAACAATCCGTGGCACACTTGCGATGCTGGAATGGGTAAAAATAATATCTTATCGAGTTCAAACAGCCTTGTGAAAATTTTGCATGTAGATTCCTGCACCACTGTAAAAGCATTATTAACCTTTATATCCACAGAGAGACCGCCAGGCTACCTCTGCATGCAACATTTACTAGGTGCATGACAGTTTGTTCTACACTTTTTATACTTGCAAATCACAAGTTCTGGCAAGCCCATTTCAAGAGCAACAGAGGGAAGAAGTCATTCACTCCCTCATCCTCATTGGTTGCCTTCTCCACACACACACACACTGATCATGAACCTTTTTCACGAGCCCAAAGAGCGCCTACAGACACCCCATGCATTTATCAGGTTCTGCTTATGTGATGAATACCAGTGAACAACTGAGCTTTATACCACTATTGGTAAGAGCTGTGGTTCACCCACTGCCCACGTCGCAGAATCTGTGTATGCACTTGCCCCAGTGTTACCAGGAAGGGGTCCTCATCTAGCTCTACCATAGCAAACCTATACAAAAGATTCTTGGCCGTTATGAAGAGGGGTAAATCAGCAACCATGACCGGTGTCTTATTGGCCATAGTTGGGCTAGTACGGGGCTCTGAACAGCAACAACAAGGATGATTTGTCCTGGGGGTAGAATCAATTAAGCTCTGTACGATGGGCAGCTATTAGATCCATTCTCCACTTTCGAGGTTCTCTCTCACTAGAAGAGATCTAACTTTATCCATCCACTGGTAGCCTTTTTCAGTGACATGGCTAGTGGTTGGGAGGCTGGATAAGGATGACAATAGGTAATCAGAGCAGGGACATACAAGACTTCCGAAGCTCGGAACCAGAGGATTACAGATTTCCAGAGTGAATCTGAGAAGAGGCAGATTGATGAGAGTTGCAATGCTGCTGGGTGCATCGGATTACATGTTGATCAGTGTTTTAGATCCTGATGTACTGTAATAATAATAATAATAATAATAATAATAATAATAATAATAATAATAATAATAATAATAATAATAAGAAGAAGAAGAAGAAGAAGAAGAAGAAGAAGAAGAAGAAGAAGAAGAAGAAGAAGAATAATAATAATAATAATAATAATAATAATAATAATATTATTATTATTATATCGGTAAAAATGACCTCAAAGAAGATAGGATCGATACGGACAAACTGCACTTGGAGGAGTTAAAACTTAAAATACCTTCCCAAAACTATGACCAAGGCAGCCCTCATTCTGCATAGGGGTTTGGTGGTTCTACCCTTGTCACATGCAGGGTTACACACACAAAAAATAATAAGAATGCTCATCGCATATTCCGTAAGTAAGGTGATTTTTATCATTCTAAACATGAGGTCAGGAGGAAGCTGCGCTGAAAAGTCAAACTGAAATGAAAATAAGCAAGGAAAACTGCAAACAAAAAAGAAATTAACAGACACCTTAACAAATAGATGAGAAGAGGTGGACATTAAAAGCAATAAAAATAAAATGAGGATTGAAGTTAACTGTTCATGGCTCTTAAATTGGTATCCCAGGGTTTCAAATTAACCTTATTACGGCCACCTTGTGAAATAAAGCAATCCTGTGTAATCAGTGAGTCTGAAAAACTAATATCTCTTGGATTACAAGTATATCAGTAATGGCCTCATGGACTTCAAAAACACCAGGTGTGCCTTTTTCATATATATAAACACCACATTTAATTGCAAAATACGCGGCAAAAAAAAAAAAAACTTTTAGACTGTTCATTGACCGCCACGCATGGCTAACTGTAGGTATTAGCCTCCTGTAGGAACCTTGCTACTATGAAACCAGTCAAGTGGAAAGTTAACAAAGGTCAATCGAGAGTTATTATATTGGTATTTTCTCATAAATCAGATTCAAGAATGATTCTGATTGAGACTCGCAAATCAATTCTGTATGAAACTGGAATATTTCAGTGCAGTTAACCAGTTTCAGAATGCTGGGAATTCGACCAATGTGGTATAAACATTGAAATGTACCGAAGGGACAAGCCAAGATTCTAGTGAAAATGTGTTTCTGTTCAATCTGTTATATCTAATACATACATACATTCATACATGCATTCTGACAATGGATAATCTAATGAACAATTAAAGAAACATTATCAACAAGCCTGGGCCAGTTTTAGGATTTCCGTACATACTTTCATGCATTCATACATATATGCATACATTCATACATACATACATACAAACATTAAGTCAACGGATAATCTAATGAACAATTATTAAACATTTTCAACAAGCCTGGGTAAGCTTTAGGATTTCCATAAATACGTTTATACATACATACATATAACATATATACTTTCATACATACATACATACATACATACATACATACATACATACATACATACATACATACATACATACATACATACATTCTGCCAATGGATAATCTAATGAACAATTAAAAAACATTATCAACAAGCCTGGGCAAGCTTTAGGATTTCCATACATACATACATACATACATACATACATACATACATACATACATACAAACCATAATCAACGGATATTGAATGTCAGTAAGTAGCCTGGGTAGGTTTTGAATTTATCATTCATTTAAAATCCGGTCTCGCTAAAATGGAGATATAAATAATGATAATAATCATATACATTATAATTCAAGCCACTTGCTGTCCAGGAGTTGATTAGATTTATGAACATATGTAAATGATCAAATTCTAACGTCTATGATTTATTTGGAGTGGCCTTCAAATAAACAAGTTTTACATTTACTTTAAATCAAATGGAAACGCACCTACACACATATACACACACAATTACATTATATATAAATATATATACAGTATGTATATATATATATATATATGTGTGTGTCTGTATATAGATATACTCGTATATATATATATATATATATACATATACATTGATATATAAATATATATATCTATATATATGTTTATATATATATGTATATATAATCCAAGAAGTTAAATTAGGTTAGATTATATTCCTGTGTTGATAATTTTGTCTAGGTACCCACTTGCACATGTAGGAATGCATAACATTTGTAAATGCTGTTACTTACTCAAAGGCTTTCATAACCATGCAACATCATACACAATGTAAAGGGAAATTGTACATTGGAAAAAACATGAAAAAATATACATATTTAAATACATAAATAAGTCGTGAATGATGAATGACTTCCACTTGTCTTTAAGTACAGATGAATATTTGCATTACTTGTCCTGAGACCAAATTGACTGGGGGAGAGAGAGAGAGAGAGAGAGAGAGAGAGAGAGAGAGAGAGAGAGTTTGTAATAAAATATCATGAATCTCAAATTTGCGGTAAGAGAGAGAGAGAGAGAGAGAGAGAGAGAGAGAGAGAGAGAGAGAAGACCAGAAAGAGAGAGAGAGAGTATGTAATAAATTATCATGAACCTCAAATATGAGAGTAGAGAGAGAGAGAGAGAGAGAGAGAGAGAGAGAGAGAGATGATTAATATATCGGAAGAACAGCTAAGTTTAGCTTCAAGAATGGAAATGAGAGAGAGAGAGAGAGAGAGAGAGAGAGAGAGAGAGAGAGAGAAGAGGCAGAGAAGTTCGGAGAAATAATTAGACAGGTAAACGGACGAGCAAAGTACTTTTCCTTATATTTATATATCCTCCAGTGCATCTTAAATAAAAGGTTCCAAACTTCAGTATCTCAATAATGCCCTGACATTTTGCTTTCGAGAATTGACGTTCATTTTCTTATCATTATCGTACCCTCTCTCATTATCCACATTCATTAATTACTCCAGATCCCTTCCCAGCTAATTAACACCTTACCGTCCTCTTGCCTAAGGCAGAAAGGGTAATTTCTTAATTACTCGACTGATAACAGATGACAAATGTTCCCCAGTTCGTCCCTTTGTCATGAAGGACGCTGGGTCTTAGTGTTTTTTTTTTTTATTAGAGTTGTTACACATACGGCTTTTGAGTTTTCTGTAAAAGAAAACTATTCTGACGGCTTTATCTGTCCGTCCGCACTTTTCCTGTCCGCACTTTATCTGTTCACCCTCAGATCTTAAAAACTGCTGAGGCTAGAGGGCTGCAAATTTGTATGTTGTTCACCACCGTCCAATCATCAAAAATACCAAATTGCAGCCCTATAGCCTCAGTAGTTTTTATTTGATTTAAGGTTAAAGTTAGCCATGAACGTGCGTCTGGCACCGCTATAGGTGCCAAAACACAGGCCACCACCGGGCCGTGGATGAAAGTTCGGTGGGCCGCGGCTGAGACTTTCATGGGCTGTGGCTGAGAGTTTCATACGGCATTATACGCTGTCTACAGAAAACTCGATTGCGCCGAAGAAACTTCGGCGCAGTTTTTACTTGTTTATTAAAGGTTTTACACATATGGCTCTTTATAGAAGCTTCGCATCTTTATGGTAATTTAATCGTCTTTTAGGCCTATTCCTTATTAATGTTTTGCTTGGTGCATGAAGGTAATCTTACTTTAATAAACAAGTAAGCTACGCCAAGGCTTTCTTCGGCACAATCAAGACCTCTGTGAACTTTGGCTATAACCTGACGTATGTTTCAGCCACGCCCCGTAAACTCTCAGCCGCGACCTCTAACAACCCGGCGATGATGGCTTTTGTGTTGTTAACTTTTATAGCGATATGGCCTGATCTACGATCTAACAGCAACCTTAAATAAAATAAATAACCACTGAGGCTAGGGGTTGCAATTTGGTATGTTTGATGATTGGAGGGTGGGATGACCAGCATACCAATTTTGCAGCCCTCTCTGGCCTCCAGTAGTTTTAAGATCTGGGGTGAACAGAAAATCGTGCGGACAGGCAAAGTGACGGTTGACAGACTAAAACCGTCACAAGTTTTCTTTTACAATACAAACTAAAACACTATATATGCAACACACCCTAATAAGGCAACCCTACCAAGAAAACCGTGCTTGTTCCAACGCTCTGTTGAAGCAAAATCGTGTAGAGTATACCTTATACTATTGTAAAAAGACAGTACATTTTACAAACGTGCAAAGGATCTTGCTTACCTCTTTAAAAAAAATAGTTTTCAATTATGCTCATGATAACAACACCATCGATTAAATACCAAATAAGGCATTACATCATCATCTCTTATACGCGTCCGTCAGCATTATCGTAATTTGAAGAGATTTTCTGTCAGAAATCAGAAATATTGGTAATAAATAATAATATATCGAAAAACATCTGATAGGATCAAATTTATGCGCCAAATTCTCAGTTTTTCACCGTTATTTATTGTAGCTGTCTTTATTCCTCTCCCTTTCAAATTTTGCGGAATTTGACGCCCCGCAGATAATCAAGAGAATAATACCGGATTGGAAGTAAAAAGAGGAGGCACAAAAGAAAGAAGAGTAATAGCCGGGACATAGGAATGATGAGAAAGAATAAAATAAAAAGCATGAAAACGGGAAGCCGTAGAAGAGAAAAACAAAATAGTGACAAAGAAATGGGAAAACAGAAAGAGAAAGATGAAGACGGAGAAGATGAAAATGGAGAGAGGACTGTGATAACGAAGAGAAAAGGAGAATGACCAGAAGGAGGAGAAGGAGGAGGAGGAGGAGGAGGAAGAGGAAGAAGAGGAGGAGGAGGAGTAAGAGGAATCTGTGAAATAAGAGAATATGGGTGTAGGGTTAACATGAGATGCGAGAGAGGGGTACCTATGGGGGAGGAGGAGGAGGAAGGTTAGAGGAGGTGGACGACCAAAGGATGCTTGGCTGATCACGTTCCGTCAACCTCACTTCAACTCATCGTCTCATCCTCACCTTATTAAAATGAGGATAAAAAGGTTTGGGGGTGAGGTTAGGCATGGGATGTGGGGGAGTGGAAAAGGGTGGTATGAAAAGCGGGAGCTATGGGGAGGGGGCGGGGATATATGGGGAGGAGAAAGAGGTAAGGAAAGGGAGGGAATAACGGAGGAGGCATGAAAGAGGGAGGGGTAAAGGGAGGAATTATGAGAGGGAGAAGAAAAGGAAGAGGGGGTATTGGAGGGAGAAGAAAAGGGAGGAGGTTAAGAGAAATGGATAACAGGGGGAGGTAAGGGGAGATAAAGAAGAAGGGGAAAAGGAGAGAGGGGAAATGAACGTAGATATGGGAATAAAGTATAAAGTATTACACAGGGGAAGGAAAAAACGAGAGGTGGGAGAGGGGAGGGATACAGGGAGGGGTTATTGGGAGAGGTGGGGGTTTGGGCAGACAAATTACAGACGGACGCACAGACAGGCGGACATACACGTACAATGGTCAACGACCTCAGTAGATATATTAGACTGATGAATAATGCAATCCACTCATTTCCATCATGAGAGATACTTTGGCGTCTTTCATTTTCTCCATCAAAATCCATAAAAAGATTCCACAATGAACAATAATAATAATAATAATAATAATAATAATAATAATAATAATAATAATAATAATAATAATAATAATAATAATGGAGAAGCAAATCCACAGTTATGGATCTCCATTTTAATAATAATAATAATAATAATAATAATAATAATAATAATAATATTATTATTATTTATTTATTGTTATTATTATTATTATTATTATTATTTATTATTATTATTTATTATTATTATTATTATTATAAACTTCATTTTATAATAATCCCATGACCAAAATATGTGGACTTTCTCTCTCCCGTCAAATCACCTCCTTTCTCTCTCTCTGCCTGTCTGTCTGTCTCCTCTCATTCTCTTCTCTCTTTCTCTCTCTTCTTCTCTCTCTGTCTGTCTGTCTCTCTCTGTCTCTCTCATGTATATAAAACATGAAGCCAGACGACTTATGATCGTTAAATCAAATAATCATCATATATAAAAAAACAAAAGCAAAAAAAAGCAAAAAAAGAAAAAAATCGAAACTTTTGAGCAGTATAAATATAAATCGAAAATTTTGATTCTTATTTCCTAAAGGGAACCTAAAACATCATTAAAAGAGTCACGCTGGGCACCAGGGCATGAGCCATTGAGACTTTAATTCGTTTGTATGTGTGCATGTACTTATCTGTTTGTATATATATCTTCATATACAGTTGTTTTGTTCTGTGGAAGTTTTATTACAAGTGATTGACTCCTCACATTGTATAATAATAATAATAATAATAATAATAATAATAATAATAATAATAATAATAATAATAATATAATAATAATAATAATAATGTGTAATAAAAATCCACAATTATATTGTAAACTATACTACTATGTGAAAAAATATATAATTGTGGATTTTTATTACACAGATTGTTTTTAACGAGATTGTGAATTTATTTGCAGTAATAATAATAATAATAATAATAATAATAATAATAATGTAATAATAATAATAATAATAATAATAATAATAATAATAATAATAGCGCCGTGTTTAGGTAAGGAAGATGATGACACCAACAATGGTTTCATGTTTAATATAATGCAACGGTCTAACTATAAGCTTCATACCCACGCCGTTAGATTATATCACAAGTAAACCCCTACTGCTTTTAATAATTCTTGTTGTCATAATACAATAATAATAATAATAATTTATATCAGGTCCACAACAATATTCAATGGTGAATTCTTGTTGATTTTATAAAAAAAAAAAAAAAGTTAGTCTGAAGATGAACCCAGGACAGGGTTCGAAAGCTTCTGTAACTTTTCTTATAAAATCAACAAGAATTCACTATTGAATATTATTGTGGACCTGATATACAGCATATCCCGTTCTCGATCTAGAGGAGAAAGGCCTAATAATAATAATAATAATAATAATAATAATAATAATAATAATAATAATAAAGAATTAAGAAGACTAAGCAAAGGAAGAAGAAGAAGAAGAAGAAGAAGAAGAAGAAGAGAGAAGAGAGAGAGAGAGAGAGAGAGAGAGACTACTGATAACGATAATAGTAATCCGGAACACACACGAAGGATACTTACAAAGGAAAGAGAAGTAACGAAGAAAAGAAGAGAGAGAGAGAAGAGAAAAGAGAGTAAGAGAGAGAGAGAGAGAGAGAGAGAGAGAGAGAAAGATACTACAACTAATGATAATAGTAATCCAGAACACAGGATAGACATTTACAAAGGAATGAGGACGAAGGAAAGAA
>NC_089756.1:24903017-24915517 GCF_040412425.1 Macrobrachium rosenbergii | reverse complement strand
ACCTTTGACTCGTTCTAGATTCCCAGTGTACACCTTTGACTCATTCTAGATTCCCGGTGTACACCTTTGACTCGTTCTAGATCGTGTACACCTTTGACTCGTTCTAGATTCCCCGGTGTACACCTTTGACTCGTTCTAGATTCCCCCAGTGTACACCTTGACTTGGTCTAGATTCCCTGGTGTGACCTTTGATAAATTCTAGATTCCCAGTGTACACCTTTTGACTCGGTCTAGATTCTCTGGTGTACACCTTTGGACTCGTTCTAGATTCCCCGGTGTACACCTTTGACTCGTTCTAGATTCCCCCAGTGTACACCTTTGGACTTGTTAGATTCCCGGTGTACACCTTTGACTCGTTCTAGATTCCCCAGTGCACACCTTTGACTCATTCTAGATTCCCAGTGTACACCTTTTGACTCGTTCTATGATTCCCAGTGTACACCTTTGGACTCGTAACTTCTAGATTCCCCAGTACACTGACTCATTCTAGATTCCCTGTGTGCCACCTTTTGGACTCGTTCTAGATTCCCCAGTGTACACCTTTGGACTCGTAACTTCTAGATTCCCCAGTGTACACCTTTGGAATCATTCTAGATTCCCCGGTGTACACCTTTAGACTCGTTCTAGATTCCCCAGTGTACACCTTTGGACTCGTAACTTCTAGATTCCCCAGTGTACACCTTTGGACTCATTCTAGATTCTCTGGTGTACACCTTTGGACTCGTTCTAGGTTCCCCCAGTGTACACCTTTTTGGACTCATTCTAGATTCCCCCGGTGTACACCTTTGGACTTGTTCTAGATTCCCAGTGTACACCTTTTACCTATTCTAGATTCCCGGTGTAGACTTTGACTATCGTTCTAGATTCCCCAGTGTACACCTTTGGACTCGTTCTAAGATTCTGGTACACCTTTTGACTCGTTCTAGATTCCCAGTGTACACCTTTGGACTGGTCTAGATTCCCCGTGTACACCTTGATCGTTCTAGATTCCCCGTGTACACTTTCGGACCTCGGTCACCCCTTGACTCCCCGGTGTACACCTTTGATCTTCTAGGTCTGATGTACACCTTTGGACTCGTTCTAGATCCCAGTGTACACCTTTGACTATCGTTCTAGATTCCCCGGTGTACACCTTTGGACTCGTTCTAGATTCCCCAGTGTACACCTTTGGACTCGTTCTAGATTCCCCGGTGTACACCTTTGGACTCGTTCTAGATTCCCCAGTGTACACCTTTGGACTCGTTCTAGATTCCCCAGTGTACACCTTTGGACTCGTTCTAGATTCCTGGTGTACACCTTTGGACTCGTTCTAGATTCCCCGGTGTACACCTTTGGACTCGTTCTAGATTCCCCAGTGTACACCTTTGGACTCGTTCTAGATTCCCCAGTGTACACCTTTGGACTCGTTCTAGATTCCCCGGTGTACACCTTTGGACTCGTTCTAGATTCCCCGGTGTACACCTTTGGACTCGTTCTAGATTCCCCGGTGTACACCTTTGAACTCGTTCTAGTTCCCCGGTGTACACCTTTGGACTCGGTCTAGATTTCCCAGTGAACACCTTTGGACTCGGTCTAGATTCCCCGGTGTATACCTTTGGACTCGTTCTAGATTCCCCGGTGTACACTCGTTCTAGTTCTGTGATTGTACATCTCTGACTCGTTCTAGATTCCCAGTGTACATCTCTGGACTCGTTCTAGATTCCCCAGTGTACACCTTTGACTCTCATTTCTGATTCCCAGTGTCACAAATTTTTGGTGTCTAGATTTCTGGTGGACTCTTTAACTTCTAGATTCCCCAGTGTACACCTTTGACTCTCCAGTCTAGATTCCCCGTGTACATCTTTGGACCTGTTCTAGATTCCCCAGTGTACACCTTTGGACTCGTTCTAGATTCCCGGTGTACATCTTTGGACTCGTTCTAGATTCCCCCAGTGTACACCTTGGACTCGTTCTAGATTCCGGTGTACACCTTTGACTCGTTCTAGATTTCCCCAGCACACCCTTTGGACTCTGAATCCCAGACCCCAGTGTACACCTTTGACTCTGTTCTAGATTCTAGTGTACACCTTTGGACTCGTTCTAGATTCCCCAGTGTATCTTTGGACTGTTCTAGATTAGTGTACACCTTTGACTCTTTCTAGATTCCCAGTGAACACCTTTGGACTCTGTCTAGATTCCCAGTGTACACCTTTGATGTCTCCAGTCCCCGGTGTACACCTTTGGACTCGTTCTTCGTCCCCCAGTGTACACCTTTGGACTCGTTCTAGATTCCCAGGTGTACATCTTTGGACTCGTTCTGAATTCACCCTTTGATCGGTCTAGATTCCCCAGTGTACACCTTTTGGACTCGAACTTCTAGATTCCCAGTACACTTTTGACTCGTTCTAGATTCCACGGTGTACACCTTTGGACTCGTTCTAGATTCCCCAGTGTACACCTTTGGACTCGGTCTAGATTCCCTGGTGTACAACTTTGAACTCGTTCTAGATTTCCCAGTGTACACCTTTGGACTCGGTCTAGATTCACCGGTATACACCTTTGGACTCGGTCTAGATTCCCCAGTGAACACTTTTGGACTCTGTCTAGATTCCCCGGTGTACACCTTTGGACTCGTTCTAGATTCCCCAGTGTACACCTTTGGACTCGTTCTAGATTCCCCGGTGTACATCTTTGGACTCGTTCTAGATTCCCCAGTGTACACCTTTGGACTCGGTCTAGATTCCCCAGTGTACACCTTTGGACTCGTAACTTCTAGATTCCCCAGTGTACACCTTTGGACTCGGTCTAGATTCCCCGGTGTACACCTTTGGACTCGTTCTAGATTCCCCAGTGTACACCTTTGGACTCGGTCTAGATTCCCTGGTGTACAACTTTGAACTCGTTCTAGATTCACCGGTATACACCTTTGGACTCGGTCTAGATTCCCCAGTGAACACTTTTGGACTCGGTCTAGATTCCCTGGTGTACACCTTTGGACTCGTTCTAGATTCCCCAGTGTACACCTTTGGACTCGGTCTAGATTCCCCAGTGAACATCTTTGGACTCGGTCTTGATTCTCCGGTGTACACCTTCGAACTCGTTCTAGATTCCCCGGTGTACACCTTTGGACTCGGTCTAGATTCCCCAGTGAACACCTTTGGACTCGGTCTAGATTCCCAGTGTACACCTTTGGACTCGGTCTAGATTCCCTGGTGTACACCTTTGGACTCGTTCTGGATTCCCCAGTGTACACCTTTGGACTCGTAACTTCTAGATATCTTGATGTACACCTCTGGACTCATAACTTCTAGATACCCCGGTGTACACCTTAGGACTCGTTCTAGATTCCCCAGTGTACATCTTTGGACTCGTTCTAGATTCCCCAGTGTACACCTTTGCACTCTGTCTAGATTCCCCAGTGTACACCTTTGGACTCGTAACTTCTAGATTCCCAAGTATATACCTTTGGACTCGTAACTGCTAGATACCCCGGTGTACACCTTTTGACCAGTAACTTAGATAATTTTGTGTACACTTTTTGGACTCATGAACTAGATTCCCTGGTATACGTTTGGACTCATAACTTCTAAATTTACCAGTACACCTTTGGACTCACTCTAGATTCTGTGCCACCTTTGGACCTGGCCCAGATTCCCCGGTGTATACCTTTGCCTGCGTGAACTTCTAGATTCCCCGGTGTACATTTCTGACTCAGAATCTTAGATTCCCAGTGTACACCTTTGACTCATAACTTCTAGATTCCCCGTTGTACACCTTTGGACTCGTAACTTCTAGATTCCCCGTTGTACATCTTTGGACTCGTAACTTCTAGATTCCCCGATGTACACCTTTGGACTCGTAACTTCTAGATTTCCGATGTACACCTTAGGACTCATAACTTCTCGATTCCCAGGTGTACACCTTAGAACTCTTAACTTCTAGATCCCCCGGTGTACACCTTATGACTCGTAAGTTCTAGATTCCCCGATGTACACCTTTGGACTCGTAACTTCTAGATTCCCCGTTGTATACCTTTGGACTCGTAACTTCTAGATTCCTCGATGTACACCCAGACTCGTAACTTCTGATTCCCTGATGTTTTGAACCTGTAGCTTCAGATTCCCTGATGTACACCTTAGAATAGAATTTCTAGATTCCCCGATGTACACCTTTGGACTCGTAACTTCTAGATTTCCCGGTGTACACCTTAGGACTCGTAACTTCTAGATTCCCCAGTGTACACCTTAGGACTCGTAACTTCTAGATTCCCCGGTGTACATCTTTGGACTGGTAATTTCTAGATTCCCTGGTGTACACCTTAGGACTCGTAACTTCTAGATTCCCCAATGTACACCTTAGGACTCGTAGCTTCTAGATTCCCCGTTGTACACCTTTGGACTCGTAACTTCTAGATTCCTCGGTGTACACCTCTGGACTCGTAACTTCTAGATTTCCCAGTGTACACCTTTGGACTCGTAACTTCTAGATTCCCCGATGTACACCTTTTGACTAATTCCAGATTCCCAATGTACACCTTTGGACTCTGTAATTTCTAGATTCCCAGTGTACACCTTGAGACTTAGACCTCTAGATTCCTGACTGTACACCTTTGACTGAATTTCTAGATTCCTTGGTGTATACCTCTGACCTGAATTTAGATTTCCCAGTGTACACCTTTGGACTCGTAACTTCTAGATTCCCCAGTGTACACCTTTGGACTCGTAACTTCTAGATTCCCCGGTGTACACCTTATGACTAGTAACTTCTAGATTCCCCGATGTACACCTTTGGACTCGTAACTTCTAGATTCCCCGGTGTACACCTTTGGACTCGGAACTTCTATATTCCCTGGTGTGCAACTTTTGACTTGTAACTTCTAGATTCCCCGGTGTACACCTTTGGGCTCGTTCTAGATTCCCCAGTGTACACCTTTGGACTCGTAACTTCTAGATTCCCCAGTGTGCACCTTTTGACTCGTAACTTCTAGATTCCCCAGTGTGCACCTTTGCACTCGTTTAAACCTTGCGTCCGAATTGAGTATAAAGTAAAGAATATGTCCCATCCCTCCAGGAATCGAACCTGGGTTTAGAGAAGCTGTGGTGGCCCAGCAGGCAGACAGAATAGCGAGACAATAAAAAGAAAAATATATCCCGTACAGTTTTTTGAACCCAAAACGCCAACTCGACATACTTGAGTCAACGGGATGTAACCGATAATAGGCCGACTTTCTTGGAGCACGCTGAGATGCCCTTAAAAATAGAAAAAAAAGAAAAAACTATTTAATAGTGACGTCAACACAAAGACAAGTGAGCCAGTCATGGTCCACAGAGATAACTAGCTTTGTCAGGCATCGGACTTTGATTATGACCTAAGCAAGCAGTTGTTCTTCATACCTGGTTTTGAATTCGAGACAACTTTTTTGGGGCCGAAAGAGATATCCAATTAACATTGCTTATAAGTGGGACTCGTTATTAAGTTCGTCATTAACCCTTGTTTACTGGTTCATTTTCTTTCTCTCTCTCTCTCTCTCTCTCTCTCTCTCTCTCTCTCTCTCTCTCTCTCTGTCCACCATCCACCCCCCTCCCCTCCCCCCTCCCCTCCCCTCAACTCTCTCTCTCTCTCTCTCTCTCTCTCTCTCTCTCTCTCTCTCTCTCTCTCTCTGTGACAATTTCATCGTGCAGAGTAGTTTTAGAAAATAGATAAGCAACAGACAATATTCTTTGAGTTTTTTTTTATTGTTGTTTCTTTGTATACTACCTCATTCTCCAAGAAAAGGAGGAAGAAGAAAAAGTACTGGAAGCGTCAACTCTCTCTCTCTCTCTCTCTCTCTCTCTCTCTCTCTCTCTATTCCATCATACAAAGTAGTTTTAGAAAATAGATAAGCAACGAAGAATGTTTTTTGAGTTTTTTCCTTTATTACCGGTTCTTTGTATACCGCCTCATTCTCCAAGAAAATGAGGAAGAAAAAATATCGATAGCGCCAACAATCTCTGTCTGTCTGTCTGTCTGTCTGTCTGTCTCTCTCTCTCTCTCTCTCTCTCTCTCTCTCTCTCTCTCTCTCTCTTTCTGATTGTTCCATCATGCAGAGCAGTTTTGAAAAATGGATTAGCAAGAAAGAATGTTTCTTTTTTAGGTTTTTCCTTTATTATCGGTTCTTTGCATACAGCCTCATTCTCCTAGAAAAGGAGGAAGAAGAAAAAATACGGGAAGCATCAACTATCTCTCTCCTCTCTCTCTCTCTCTCTCTCTCTCTCTCTCTCTCTCTGACTATTCCATCATACAAAGTAGTTTTAGATAATGAGGAGGAAGAAAAAATATCGATAGCGTCAACAATCTCTCTCTCTCGCTCTCTCTCTCTCTCTCTCTCTCTCTCTCTCTCTCTCTGACTATTCCACCACGCAGAGCAGTTTTGAAAAATGGATCAGCAACAAAGTGTGTTCTCTGAGGGTTTTTCTCCTTTATGATGGGTCTCATTCTCCAAGAAAAGGAGGAAGAAGAAAAAGGAGAAATATCGAAAGCGTCAAAAGATTTTCGCTTCTCAGGTGACAACCCTTCGAACTTTTAAAAGAGAAGCAAACTAACGAATTTATGCCCCTATGCAGGATTAAGATCATCGAAAGGAAAGGAATATAAAATTTAGGCCATGGGCCAAGCGCTGGGACCTATTAGAGGTCATTCAGTGCTGAAAGGGAAATTGACAGTGAGAAGGTTTGAAAGGTGTAACAGGAGGAAAACCTCAAAGCAGTTGCACTATGAAACAATTGTTAGAGAGGGTGGGAAGTCAGATGAAAGAAGGAGAATACGTACGGAAGTACATAAAAGGAACGAAAAGGGTTGCAGCTAGGGGCCGAAGGGACGCTGCAGAGAACCTTAATTAATGCCTACAGTGCACCGTGTGTGGTGCACTGACAGCAGTACCCACCTACGGGGGATTAAGATCATGGTGGCATTTTATGATACAGAATATACGGAAGGTTCTTTACCAACAACCTCCCGCCCCCCCCACCTCGCTCTTATCCTCCCTCAGTTACCAGCCTTTTATTATTTCTCATCCGTCCCCTGTGCTCTCTTTCCACCTACCTGCCCAGTTTCTCTAGCTTTTTCTTGCTCCTTTCATTCAAGACTGAGTCATTTAGGCGAAGCCCGTGAGAGTCTAATGCGTCTGACTTGATGTTCTCGATTGATTATATTAATTGGTAATGAAGGCGTCATGAGAGAGTTGCGTGAAGACTGACTTTCTTTATTCAAGTTGATTAATACGAGGGACTTGTTCAGTTCACTACTTAATGAAGTATCTGCCGGATATTATGAAGTGCAACGTTGTCTGTGATGGACTTGGTCTGTTTGGTTTTAGTTTTCTGTAAAAGAAAACTATTGGGATGGCTATTTGTCTGTCCGTCCTCCTTCAGAGCTTAAAAACTACTGGGGCTAGAGGGCTGCAAACTGGTGTGTTGATCACCCACCTTCCAATCATCGAACATACCAAATTTCATCCCTCTAGCCTCAGTAGTTTTTATTTTATTTAAGGTCAAATTAGCTATGACCGTGCGTCTGGCACCGCTATGAGTACAAAGAACGCAGGCCACCACCGGGCTGTGGCTGAGAGTTTCTTACCACATTATACGCTGTGCAGAAAACTCGATTGCGCCAAAGAAACTTCGGCACATTTTTTAATTGTTTTATTTGCATTCGGTATCATTGTGTACATTCAGTGCCTCCTGTGAATACTTGCCAATAAGGTCGGCTTCTGGATTCAACATTTTCGTAAAGTATCGATGAACATAAGAGGCCAAGAAAATGGTTCAGTTACACAGAAAATAAGGTCAGCGTCCAAAGTAATTACTGTAAATTAGTTTAAACGGAGTAGAGCTTACGACGCAAGTACAGTCCAAGCTGCTTGAAAAAGTCAGGTTATTCATGAGACTGGAAGCCTTGCTGTGGATTTAACTCTAGCCAGAAAGATAACATGTAAAAGGCCTCTTTGAGTATGACAACAACAGTCCACGTAAGGATGGACAACTCCTCCTCCATAACCCAAAGGAACATCTTCGAAAAGTACTTCGTAGGAGTCTCTGTAAGATACGTATGGTATCTAAAGAACACATTCAGCCTTTTTATGGGTCGTTAAGCTAGGCCCACGGCGCGATACTTCCATTATTTGATACTACTAATTCTAAAATGTTGCTGGCTCTGGGGTATTCGATTTCCAAGCTCTCTAGGGATGTCAGAATGGATTTTTAATAAAGATACAAGAAATAAACTTATCTTGGAAGCGCAGAAACTAAATACGTTTTTTACTGGACCCTTCCGAAGGTCCTATCCTCGTCTGCATCCGAATTACAAAAGATTAAGCAAGACAGAGAGCAAGATTCAGAGGCGGACTGAGAAGAAAGGAGAACGATTTGTGAAGATTGGAATCATCTGCATATGAATTGGGAAGGAAAGAAGGGCTCTGAAGGCTACTGATAAGGTGAGGAAAGTGGCAGGAGACAGTGCACATCCCTAAGGCACGCAATAAAAGATGGAGGAAAGGTTAGATATAGCCATATAACTTCAACAGATATAGCTGAACCGGATGGAGAAATTGGTATCTGTTTACTGGGTGAAGGGACGAAGGAACAAGGAGAGTCAGTCTTGTAGACACAATAAGAAGGATGATAAAATATTCTTTAAAGTGACCTTCCCGTAGGGGGCTAGTGCCTTCAGTGCACCTCACGCGGTGTACTGTAGGCATTACTTAAGGTTCTTTGCGGCGTCCCTTCGGCCCCTAGCTGCAACCCCTTTCATTCCTTTTATTGCACCTCCATTCATATTCTGTTTTCTATCTTACTTTCCCTCTCCTGACAATTGATTCATAGTGCAACTGCGAGGTTTTTCTCCTGATACACCTTTCAGACCTCTTCTTTACTTCCTCAAGTTTTTCTTTCATGCTGAATGACTCATAGGTCTCAGCAATGCTACTTTCCGGGCCTAAATTGTATATTCTGTCTATTTAAAAGAACCTAGAAGAGGATGTTTGATTTAGGTAAGAAATTCGTATCGAATGCTACAGTAGATGCACGAGACACCAAATTCCATTGGAAATCATATGTAGATAAGAGGAAAGAATCAGTCCTGCGAAATAACAGCAACAGAGGAAACATTCATTATGTATGTTTACATGTATATTCGGTTTCCAAGAAAAAATGATCAGTTTGACAGAAATAAAAAATATTAAGTTAGCTAAATACGCCAAGTATTTTTTCTGAGCTAAATTAAGAAAACAAATTTGTCAACTTGAAAACTTCGACACCAAAGAGTTATTATTGTTAACCTAATTAGGAACATGTGATTTAATGTGAATATAACAGATAAGAAAAGATACCAGACATTGATCATAAGTTTTAACATCTTTTGATTCCTTCCAGTCCTCGGGGTTACAAGAATTTCAAAGGACAGGCTAAAGTAGCCCACCTTTTTAGCTGTCTTGATCCACAGTATCATAAGGGTGAAGGAGGTGGTTCTGCCTAAAACAGGGCTTAATACCCCACGGCAACTACTGCTCTTTACTTCGTGGACCCCGTAGTGGGTAGTGTCGTCAGTGCACCTCACGTGGCACACTGTAGTCATTACTTAAGGGTCTTTGCAGCGGCCCTTCGGTCCCTAGCTGCAACCTCTTTCATTCCTTTTGCTGTACCCCCGTTCATATTTTCTTCCTTCCATCTGACTTTCCACCCTCTCTAACAAGTGTTTCATAGTGCAGCTGCGAGGTTTTCCTCCTGGTACACCCTCAGACCTTCTTACTGTCAATTTCCCTTTCAGCATTGAATGACTTCGTAGGTCCCAGCTCTTAGCCTTAGGCCTAAATTCTATATTATATACTATTCTGTTTTGTACTTCGTGGATCTTCTAAAGCTTACGCGCCAAAAGCTTCAGTATACTGGTCGTTGATGTGGAAGAGGGACAATAATAACCTTCCGATCCATTTTGCCATTCATTCATCTCTTTTTATCAACGGACTCTTGAGATCTACCGCTTAGAATTCACCGTTTGCAAACTTCCACTTTCTGAGCTAACGGAAGGGAACGAGCTGCATGCCATTTCAGAATTTCAGAATTTGATACTAAATTCTGACATCACTATTATAAATGAGCATCGATGACGACTTCTTGGTGTTCTCCCTCTAGGCATGAAACTTGGACCTCCTCCAGTACGTTCTGCAAGACAATGATACCAGTGGTTTACTCCGGGATTTATACCCTGGGTTTTTTTTCCTCAATTATTAGGTTTCAGAAACCAATTTTAAGTTATATGTTTTTGTTTGAAGCATATTCCATGCTCACTCATGGATCTCGCTACTTTTTTATTATTACCCCCATCAGTTAGAGTGGCGTAGGTATATAGTAGCTGAATGAAGCAGGATTTGGGAGGAAAAGTATGAAGGTTTTAAAGAAAGATAAAACGTACGTAGGTTAGTTATGATCGGGATAAATACAAATGCCCATCAAGATCTACATGGGAGAAAGCTGAAGAGTTGAAAGAGGCTTCATTGTATTTGGAAAATCATATAAAAGAAAGGACAGAAAGACCGAGCTAGACCTACTGTAAATGGGTATCTTTTTTCTTCAATTAGTAGACTGGATAAATATGAATTTTAACCAATGATTTTCTTGTCATTACTAGCCTGGCCCACACGCAGCCACGTCACCCCCATCCCGCTCCTCGTGCGCCTCCATCTCATGTTCTGATTCTGCCATATTCGTCCTTCCTGGCTCTCTCCTTTTTATTCAGGGGTGATAATGATCACCGACACAGATCACCTCTTCTGGAAATGTTATCATCTCGGTACTTAGAAATGAATAGCTTTTATGACGGAAGAACGGTTGTTGGTTAGGCAGTTTGTGTCCTGCTAAATCACCTCTAGTATCCTGGAGGTGAGGAATTAAATAGGCATCTAACAGATTTATATTGTGTGTGTGAAAAGCTGTGCAATGAAAAGTGCTATACATTACCTTTTAGCCTTTATCATGAATTTTGAAGCGGACTTCAGCCTAGTAGAAAATAGATAAATAAATGGATATCTTGAGAGAGAGAGAGAGAGAGAGAGAGAGAGAGAGAGAGAGAGAGAGAGAGAGAGAGAGAGAGAGAGAAAGAATGTTACAACTTCAATAAGACAACCTCTTATTCCCAGGGTGAACAAAACGAATGTCCATTTCGTGACATTTGATCCAGTCTTATATTTACTTGATTATTTTTTTTTACTTACTTTTGATCTGTCATTTATTGTCAAAACTAGCTATTTACAGTTCAAACAAGTCAACATCAAAATCTGATTAACGATAGTCCGTCAGTGCCTTCGGAAACACCTAGACAGTTTTTCCGAACCAACACTCACGAGGAGTACTTAAGCATACAAACACGGACGAGGAAGAATGGCTATATGCTCAAGCGCGAGAGTTTTCATTACACCTGTTCTTGCCATTCTTTTTAGCAGCGACCGCTTACGAAGAACCAGCTTATGACTAAACGCCAGATACCTGATCGTCTCCGCACCAATCCGACCACCGGGACAACCAGATCCCCCGGTGGTGGGTTCTCCCAGCCAGCAGCGGTGCAACCGAACGGTCTGGTCGAACTGGCATGGTCCACCTAATCCGGATCTTGGGGTTGAACGCAGCAGAAGAACGCGCAGCAGTACGGAGCACTATACATACTCCAGGCAGATAGTCGTGTCCACCGTCCACGTGTTCTACTGTAGGGTTCTCGGACGTCTTCGGACACATAGGCCCGACTCGAAGTGGTTCCTACGACGCGGCGGGCTCGCCTGGGAGGTTGGGTAACTAACTACTCGGCTGGGCCCCGGGGCCCGTCCCTGAGTGAAAGGCCCGGTCGTAATTTCTTCGTTCTTATCGGTCTATGGATACGCCTCTCCGTCTACGATGCGCAGCAGGAATACGCTGCTGTGAAGTACGCAGTTGCATTGGGATTGTAATGGTTACATTTCATCTTTAAAATAAAAACCGATTAATAATATATTTTTTTTTTATATTCTTGAATTATATAGTATTTTTACCATTTCCTTTTCCTTGCTCTGATGATAACGAACTCCCAAATGCCTTCTGTTCCTACTCACCACTGTGAATTTAAATTTGACTACTTATTTAAGCTTTGTAAATTGATAGAATCTCTTGTATAAGATTGATATGCCCACGCCGTTCCGCGCAAGGATACGAGAAGGAGATTTAGGTCAAGGTAAACGCCCCTTACTAAAAACGAATTTTAATAATAATGATAGCAATAAAATTAAATCAAAATTTCAAAAACTTGCCGCAAGTCTTAGCAACCTAAAGTGAGTGGCAACAGGTGATAATGACGCCTGGGAGATGGACATTAAAAATCGAAAACAATTATGAGCATAAATGTTGACAAACTTCAGCTCCCAAACTGCACTCGGTACCTACACGGCTTATTGGTTCTACATAGATGTCCAAAATTAGTCAGTCCCCTTCCATTTCATCTCCTCCTCTTACCTCACTCTCTCT
>NC_089756.1:24885517-24898017 GCF_040412425.1 Macrobrachium rosenbergii | reverse complement strand
ATTTCTGTTATGCATTTCACGGTTAAGTCTATTAGGACTTTAGTAGAGTTTACCATTATACACAAGAAAACACTACAATCTGAGTCAGTGGTCAAGGCAGTCTTTATTGAATTTTGGATGGGAATATAAAATTTAGGCATAAGGCCAAGCCAAGCTCTGGGACCTATGAGGTCCTTCGGCGTTGAAAATAATGTCGCAACAATTGTTAGGAAAGCGTGGAAAGTAAGATGGAGGAAAAAGAATGTGAACGGAGGTATAGTAAAAGGAATGAATGAGAACCTTTAGTAACGCCTACAGTGGACCGCGTGAGGTGTGCTGACGGCACTGTCCTTCCCTACGGTATTTATTGAATTATGTCTTATTTGAAATCACTTTTACATAACCCACACCACTCCTCATCGCGTAAGCAGAGACCTTTCTTAATTTTACTTTCTGAGTAAATTGAGAGAAAATTACTAAGATTATAATCGCAGGTTAATTTTAGGAGTTTTATTGCCATATTTTTGAAGCCCTCCTTCGTTTGTCAATCTGATGACAAGCAGGATAACTAGAGGATTTATGTTTTTGCATTTTTCCAATAGTCCGACATGACGTGGTATTAGTTTCCTCAGACTAGTTTAATAAACTCTGAGTCTTGTGGAGGCTTCAAGATTGTAATTTCGTTGCAATCAGCTTCAACTTCAAATGAGTAAAAAATGCGCCGAAGTTTCTTTGACACAATCAAGTTTTCTGTACAGAGTATAATGCTGATGAAAATCTCAGCCACGGCCCATGAAACTCTCAGTCGCGGCCCACGGAACTTTCAGCTACGGTCCGGTGGTGGCATGTGTTGCTGGTACCTATAGAGCCAGAAGTATGATTAGGGCTAACTTTAACCTTAAATAAAATAAAAACTACTAAGTCTAGAGGGCTGCAATTTGGTGTGTTTGATGAATGGAGGATGGATGATCGACATACCAATTTGCAGCCCTCTAGCCTCAGTAGTTTTAAGATCTGAGGGCGGACAGAAAAAGTGCGGAGAGAAAACAGTGCGGCCGGCCAGACAAATAGCCATCCCTATAATAGTTTTCTTTTGCAGAAAACTAAAAAGCGAGAGAGGTTGCTCCCACATTCATCCCATAACAGCTAAATCCGGAATAAATTTCAGAAAACTTCTGCGACAGTCCAAAGATCGATCCCAGGCGGGGAGGAAATGACTAAGGCTCCTTTCCTGAAAAAATCCTTTGCGCCTCAGTTGACCTAAAGCAGTGAATTAAGCACCTGTCAGTTAGTTAACTGCAGTGAGTCATAGACAGGGTGGGAAATGGTGCTCGCAACCTCATCCTAACATATTTGCTGAGCACTGGAAGATTAACTACTGAAGCCATCCCTTGCATGAGGGAAAGGTATGTATTTATGCGAATATACATAGGCTACATCTATATATACACACAAACACACACGCATATATATATATATATATGTATGTATATATATACATATAGTATATACATATATATATATATATATATGTATTATATATGCATATAAATATGTATGTATTTTATATATATGTACGTATGTATACATATATATGCATATATATACACGCATATATATATGTATATATACATACATACATATATATATATATACTATACATATTACATAAAATATGCATATAATGCTTCGATTTCCATATGCAGCCATATATTTCCAAAGGTCAAGCATAGCTCGCAGTTTCGGGTTTCGGCCGTGGTAATCCTAGATGAATGAGACTGGCTAATCCTTTACACAGGGATGATTGCTTGACCCCTATATCTATGTTGGCCCTCGAAGCGAGGGAAGAACTAAGTGAGGGGGAGGGAGAAGGGAAATGAGAGACAGGCTGACAGATAGAGAGAGAGAGAGAGAGAGAGAGAGAGAGAGAGAGAGAGACAGACAGAGAGAGAGTTCATTTCCATACATTGTAACCAAATCCTCTGGAGAACAATGTAGATGATAGTTCCATAAAAAGAATATTATTTAATGTATTATATATATGTATATATATATACATCTATATATATATATATATATATATAGTATATATATATATATATATTTATATATATATATATATATATATATATATATATATATATATATATATATATATATATATATATATAAAAACGCTTTTTTATTATTCTCAGAGGTAAAAAATATAAAGGTGAAGAAGTCTACTCGTAATCAACTTATTCCTAAGAAAATTACCGAAAATATCTCAAAATTATTAGATATTATTGTCGCCACAAAAATTTTCTTTTCCTAAGAAAATTATCGAAAATATCTCAAAATTATTAGATAATCATTATTGTCGCCGCAAAATTTTCTTCTATGTTGAGACCGAAAAAAAATCCTTCAGATAAACGGCGACTAATTAGATAAATTGAAAAGGACAATGTCTAAGAAGAACTTGATAAATTTGCAAATCAATAACCTATATTACTCGCTCGCTTGCCTGGGTCCTAACGTTTCATGGTATTGATTTTTGGAAAGGAATTTCTACTAGCATCCTGCCCATGCCAGTAGGAATGGCCGAAGGAACTTATGCAAGAACGGCGTCTGGTCTTCCACACAACATTTTCTTCAAACACAGCCACGGTAAACGTTCTATAAATTCCCTGCAAAGAACCTGTACTTTAATAAAACATGCATCATCAAAACTGAAAAAGTACTGTATTCGTCGCACATCAGAGCTCTCATAAGATTAATAAAAACACTTTTGAAAGAACTCAAAGAATCATTATCAGAGAACCCACAGTGCTGTCACTGGTAGTTTACTTGACTACTACTGAAGAGGAAAAACATCAGTAGCTAAATATTTATTGCCAGTGGAATTGCAAAATAAAGATAAAGAAAAACGATAAATGAAGAAATATCAGTTAATAAACAGTCATCGGTAGATATCAGAGAAGTCTATCATTGTTTAATGATACAAAAATTACCATTCGACGTCTATCATAGGCTGAGAAAATCCAGAAATCTGGGAACAGAGGGGAATGTGGAGAATTCCCAACCTACAGATGAAGCTGAAAAAGGGGTGATCAAAAGGACTAACCATGAAGTTCGTCATCTCGTAACGTTTGCAAATAACAACACAATTTATGATTATGCAAAGGTTCTCGTTAGAACACGAGCTACTTTTTCATCGATCCATTTCTATCCTTTTCTCTCATTTCGAAAACTGTTTAGTTATGAAAGCAGCAGTCATGACTGTCAACAGTTGAAATCAGCAATTTTTTGGCTTCCAGGTTTTGGATTACTCTCTCTGCTTCCTCCAGAACCAGCATTTCACAGGAGGTCTGGTACCTCCTCCAGGGCCAACACCCCTAAGAAACCAGGTCCGTCACTGCTCTCATTGTTAGCATCGCTCATGAGATAGATCAGTCGTTTTCTTTAGGGTTATAATCCTCCAGAAAGCAGGTCTGCCATTTCCTTGATGGTCAACAGCCCTCAGGAGGCAGGTCTAGTGCTAAATTCGAGATCACCATCGGCAAGAAGGCACGTATGACGCTTCCTTCCAGGTCGCCATCCCTCAAGAGACAGGTCTGCCACTTCCTTTGTGATCAGCTTAACTCAGAAGGCAGTTCTGCCACTTCCCCTTGGGGTCAACACCCACCCCGGAAGCGAGTACATCAATGCCTTTAGTAACATCCTCAGGAGGAATGTCTGCTGGTTCTTTTGAGCCAACTTCCCTCAGGAATCAGGTCTGTCACTGCTTCGAGGTCAACAACTTTCAGAAAGCAGGTTTGTCACTTTCTCTGGGATCAATCTCCTGCAAGATGCAGGTCTGTCACTACTCTCGGGGCCACCATTCCTCAGAGAGTAATTCAGTTACTTCCTCTTGGGTCATTATCCCCATTAGGCAAATCTATCACTTCCCTCTGAGTCAACATCCTTCAGGGAGCAGGTCTATCACTTCCCTAAGGGTCAGCATCCCTCAGGGTGCTCGTCTGTAACCTTATCTTAGGTCAACATTCCTTAGGAGGCAGGGTTAGCTTTTACTTTGAGGTCAGTTTCCCTAAAGAGGGCTGTAAAACGCTTACTTCTAGGTCAGCATCCCACAAAGAGATAGATCTGTTCCTTTCTTAGGGGTCGACATAAGTCAGGAGGCAGGTCTGTTGTTTACTTCAAGGTCAACATCCCTCAAGAGGAAAGTCTGTATTTCCTTCAGGAGGAAGATGTGTCACTTCCTTCAAGGTCAACATCCCTTCAGGAGCCGGTATGTCATTTATTTCAAGGTCAACATCCCTCAAGAGGCAGGTCTGCCATTTCATTTAGGGCTAACATCCTTCAGGAGGCAGGTCAACATCCCACAGGAAGCTGGTCTGTTGCTTCCTTTGGGCCAACATCCCTAAGGGGGAAGGTTGATAGTTTCCTATGGGGTGAAAATCCTACAGGAGATAGGTCTGTTGGATTATTCATTGTCATCACCCCTTAGAAGGCAGGTCCGTATCATCTTTCCGCGGGGTCAATATCCCTCAGGAAACAGGTCCGTTGTTTCCTTCCGGGTCTCAGGGATCAGGTCCGTCGCTTCCTCCGTGGTCAACATCCCTCCTCAGCAAGCAACTCAGTCGCTTCCTTCATTGTCAACATTCCTCAAGAAGCGGGTCAGCCTCTGTCTTTGGGGTCAACACCCCTCAGGAGGCACGTCTGTTGCTTGCTTTGGAACCAAATAATCAAATTCCTCTCGTTTTATTTCGCCCTATTCTTCCCTTTTTCCTTCGGGAGCGGTCTAGATAAAGGCACTAAGTTATCTCTGACATAGGCATCATCTCATATACAAACTGAAGACCACTTTATGAACAGAAGTAATTCCGTAATTCAAAGAATATTTTCTACGTGCTAGCTCACGTTAAATCATTTACAGCTACAAATCCACACGACTCTCAGTTATGAAATAACCACCCATTCAGACAAACATTTATAAAAAGATAAATATATCAGCTACACTGATCTAGATTATCTTACCTGCGCCTTCCAATTTCAAACTATTATAACTTGAATTACAAATCCCCTTCAGTCTAAGAATTAAAAAGTCTACCGCTGCAAATTTACGAAAGCAGATAATGGATTATCTCCTTCTGGTCCGAGTTTATTTACGAGGACAGGATGCCTTCAGATAACGTGAGAATGTTGTCCAAAAAGCTGGGGAAATTTGCACTCTGTAAAAGGAGACAGAACAATTAAATGCTAAAGCAACTCGTTTCGAATGTTATAATTAATTTAAGCCCCTAATTAGAATTACGAGTCGAGACGCTTTTCTACAAACATGGCAGAGAGATGTACCCTTTGCTGTCGACAGCGCTCTTTAAAGATGCCTTTCGTCTATCTGCTTTTAGAAAAGGTCGTTAAAGTCAGGGTTCTAAATTAGCAGCCTCCGTTTGAAGCCGGATATTCCGAATTCGTATCATGTGGGCTGATGGTCGTGGAGGTTAACGTCAAAAGTTGGCAAGTGATGCACGGGGTTTTGACATTTGCTATTCGGAGCTGCTGTACAAAGACTGTCCTCTGAAATTAGGCTTTGCATTCTAGAAGCATAGACAATAGGAACGGACAACTCGGCGCCTTTGCCTAGCCCAGACCGGATGCTAGTAGAAAGGAAAACAGCTAGGAAAGAGAAAAAAATTGTCCTTAAAATCTGACTCTTGGAGGATGATAGATTATCAAAAATAAGGGAACAAGGAAGCAAGGAGAGAGAAAGTTCCATACTTTATTGGTGGGGGACAGAACCAGTCACCGAACTGTGCAATTTAGGGAGAATTGGTTTCTCCACGAAGTAAATGAAGGGAGAGATAGACTGGTGGGTGTTACGCGTAGACACTCATTTGACCTCAGTGGAGTAATGGTCGAAATAATACCTGTAGAAAAACATGTGAGACACTTAATAATGGAGAGAAAGACGACTGGGAGAAAAAGAGAAGGGTCTTTGGTCAGCAGGAATGATGGACTCGGTGGTAACGAGAAGAGATACAGTCCCAAATAATACTTCTGTGTTCCCAGCAGGATCGTATCAAATATGTGAGGACCTATCAGGAATGATAAAAGAATAAATGACCTCCAAGTTCGAGAGTGGACATCACCGAATATTGCATGAAATCCCGTATTAGAAATTATGGTCTTATGGAGACGTAAATAAAATTAAGAATTAAATTACGATCTGATATCTGATTTGCGACGAGTCTACGATGGGAACTTCTGTAGGGAATCTGATATTAAATTACTCTGCGAATGATTTCTTGTAGCTCTAATTGCTGCGTTGATATAATCACTGTATGGATTCTGACATCCACATTTGCAAATTCTCTAGACGTGTGGAGAGACCATCTTTTGTCTTGAATATAAGAAAAGGTTCATAATTGTTAACATCACCCGACTGAATGCCATAGCTAAAAAAATGCAACAACATACTGATTCTAGAGGTACTGAAAGACTAAGTCATAGGGTTCCTTGTTAAGCAATGTTGAGGACATCAGTAATCCTAAAAAGGTGCCGATAATTGGGTTGGTAGGAGTTCGGGTGCCATAGGGTAGTCTTGTTTAGGAGTCCAAGAGAGAGAGAGAGAGAGAGGATTTGAATTGATGGAATAGGAGACTTGGAGGTTCTGAGAGAGGGAGAGAGGGTGCAGAAACAGAGAGAGAGACAAGTGGAGGAAAGCGGTATAAGAGAGAGACAAGTGGAGGAAAGCGGTATAAGAGAGAGAGAGAGAGAGAGAGGAATTTGAATTGATGGAATAGGAGACTTGGAGATTCTGAGAGAGGGAGAGAGGGTGCAGAAACAGAGAGAGAGAGAGAGAGAGAAATATGAATTGATGGAATAGGAGACTTGGAGGTTCTGAGAGAGGGAGAGAGAGAGATAGGGAGAGATAAGTGGAGGAAAACGGCATAAAGAGAGAGAGAGAGAGAGAGATTTGAATTAATGGAATAGGAAACTTGGAGGTTCTGAGAGAGTGAGAGAAAGAGATAGGGAGAGATAAGTGGAGGAAAACAGCATAAAAGAGAGAGAGAGAGAGAGAGAGAGAGAGAGTGTAGAACTAGAAAGACGGGAGGGGAGGAGAAGAGGGGGGCAGGGAGGATTTATACCCCTGTAGCAGAGCAATAAAATGTTTTTCTCACTTATGTGGTTTGATCAACACGGCGATAGCAACGCGAGAACAGAGCCGGGCCAGAGGATAGTCATTAAAGGAACTTGACACAGGAATGCCATTATACAGCCTGCTGAAGAGCAGGTCCCCTTTTTTATTTTTCTTCCTTTTTCTCTCTTTTTTTTTTCCTTCAAATGAACATCTCTGTTAAATTTCTTCGATTTCTTAATCCTTGAAGCTTCAGTGGGAAGCTGGTGCTGCCAAGCTTCGCATTTTTGAGCTGGCAAATGCTTTCACCTCATTCTTGACGATGATGAAGCTGAGCCACATCGTGTCTGTTCTGCGCTTGGATGGGTAACCATCACTGAAAGCCAAGTGCCGCTGGCACATCAGCTGCAGAATAATAATACTCAAGAGAAAGATTTCGATGAGAGGATTTGATAACGTCGTCTGGAGATCTGGTTATGGAGTATCTTAATTACTGGAACCAAAGATACAAGGCAGAGTAATGAATGAAGAGGAGAGATAAGAATAAAAAAAAAAAATTAAGGATTTGGAAAAATTACGTCAAGGATAATGGGGGGCTAAAATTGGTTGAGGTGGTTCGAGTTAAGCCTGCGGTGGTAAGGTGTCAAAGGGAATAGGAAGCCCGGTGAGGACCTCCGGACTCTACCTACCGGCAGAGACTAAAGAAAATAGAAAATAAATAGAGCATAGAAATTTCATTATCACGCTTTCATGTGTCGAGGGTAACAATAATGAAAAACGTCCTAGCATAGTTAATACCACGAAAATGTAAATATAAACACGGAATAGATAATTAGAAAAATAAAGAAAAAAGAATGTTAGTGACAGGTATCCCATGGAATAACACAGTAAGTATAATAAAATTCATGAAAAAAACAGTTTCCTAGCTGTTAAAAATAAAGCTTCAATTAGATGATGCATTTCAATGATTCGAGAACAAAGGACAAAAGGAAAATTTTTTTTTTTCATCGGATTTAAGCAGCAAAAAAGAGGAAAATCGGGAAACACTGGAACCTTGTGAGCCTTGAGCAATGTCATTAAAAAAATAATTATCATATAAATAATATCGCATTCTGAGAAAATTATCAACAGCAACAATAAGAGTTCAATACGATCAGTTGGAGCGTATTTAAGGAACAAAGAAACAAAGAATTGAAAAAAAGAGGCAAAAACACCTGCCACCCTAAATAGTCGCATAGATCTGGTTAGCTTAATGAGCTCAAAAAAAAAAAAAGTATTTCGAGAAAATGATTGGTAACATTAATAAAATCACAGCATCAGCAGCCATTAGAGACTAAAATAGATTTTAAGTATTTTAATTTTTTTTTATTGCCATTTGAAAATAAAACTCCTTAATTTCACAACAAAAATGATTACACATTCTGAGAAAAAACATTCACAAATATAACATCAGTCACGCCTGTCATAATGGCCCAGAAAAAAAACACAAAACACACAAAAAAAAAACATGAAAAAAGAATGATACCACAAACTCGGTTGCCTCAACAAGCCTACACCCTACCCATCCCCGGCAAAGGGGTAAAAAAATAAGAGAGAGAGAGAGAGAGAGAGAGAGAGAGAGATGCCTCTTATGCATTCTAAGAAAATGATTAACATCCATCTCTTTCTGGCGAATGGCGGGTGGCGCCACCGAAAAGGTCGTGTCGACGACGCCGAGGGTTAGGACACGTCACGCTGACGAGCAAAGTCGCACAATAACACGTCATTCCGCTATTTATTATCTCGATTGGAGTCAAGTTCGTCCTGGGGTTCATTTGGATGAAAAATTAACTAAATGGGCCGGGGTCATTAGCTCGTCCTTATAAAAACTTGAAACACCATCTGGAGAAAATTACCCTTTCGTCGTAGGGGCTTCTTGCTTCGTGGTAGGAGCCGTGAGGATGTAAACACGACGATGTAAGAGGAAGAAGCAGAGAGAAAAAAATGAAGCAAAGAGACGAATGAAAGGAGAAATGATTAATAAATAAAGCAAGAAGGACCAAAAACTTTGGAAAAGCAACAAAAATAAGGGATAAGACTGAAATCAAAACAACTTTGACTTAAGAAAATAACTTGAAAGAATCTTATGACACTTTTTTTTGCCCCATCAGACAGTAATACTTATATATAAATGGGTGGTCTGATAGGCCTTAGGGATGGGACAATCCACGAGCCTAGCAAACGCAAGTCGAGTGATGCACCATTCAGCCACGGGGGCGGACTTTAGCTGATTACACCTTGATAACAGTCAAATATTCTGTAATTCCTCCTCGGAGGTATTCAGTTTCCACGCTGAATCAGCGATTTAAAAAAAAAATAATCTGTAAAGAATATCTTAAAAATTGTCGAATTTTTTCTGTACTTCATAAAATTTCTTGATCACAGCCTGGTAAAAAAATTGTTACAAATATCGTTGAAAAAATTGGATAATAGATCTATTATTATAACCTTTCTTATTTCTTCACATTAGTAATATATGTATATATACATACATACACATATATGTATATATATATCTATGCATATACATACATAGATACGTATATGCACATATATACATATATATATATATATATATATATATATATATATATATAACATGTATCATATATATATATATATATATATATATATATATATATATATATATATATATATATATATATATATATATATATATATATATATATATATATATATATATATATATATATATATGCATGTATGCATGCGTGTGAGTGAGCGTATGTGAGCGATGTATGGTCACACATGTTCAGCGGTTATCAGCCTTATCTTACCCGCCAGAGCCCCGAGATTGATTCTAGGCATAGGGAACCAACGTAGACCCATATCCTGAAATAACCGAAGTGGTGAATTAGGTACATCACAGACAGAAGAATGTGAAGGGTCTTGGCCATGGTGGAGAGAGAGAGAGAGAGAGAGAGAGAGAGAGAGAGAGGGGGTTACGGGAATGACGGCCCTCATCCCAAAAGGACTTGCTGATAACCTAAGGTTAGCATCATCTGAATCCACTCCCCTCTGAAGGGAAAAGCTACAAAGCTGAAGTACACATTGACACATACTATAATATATATAGATATATGTATATGTATACTGTGTACATATATATATATGTATATCTATACATATATAGGCCTATATATATATGTGTGTGTGTGTGTGTGTGCATGTATGTACACAAATATCATAAAGCAGGTAGGTAGAACCGAAAGGCATTCGTCAAAAGCTCCGTAGATTATAGGGCATGATGGGGCACCTCCGAACCAGAACTTAAGGGGATGCCAGAGTCTGTCCGACCGAGGGATTAAACGTACCCGCCTCACGGACGAGCAAACGCTGACCGTTATTAGCCCCTCCTCAACCCCACCGTCTCTAGGTCCTATAAGCCCCATCTCGATAGACCTAGGCAAAACAATAGCAACTCCCGGCGGCGGGACGGTCGGAAATCCTGGGAGTTCTCGCGAACTCGCCGCCCTTGCGGCCCGGGCGGGCATTCGCTTATCTGGCCGCAAATCTATATAAGACGGCCAGGACTCCGCATTCTTATATAATTGGCCCTTAAGGATTATATTCGGGTTTATATCCTTCTAATGGGGAGATGAAGGGTTGAGAGGGAGGCTTCGATTGCTTCCGCCGGGGTAAAGCATCAATGGGCCTGTTTACCTTTTGTACGTAAACCTTTCGCTCTGGACGCTTTCGAGGTTTTCACTTATCGGGGAGAGAGAGAGAGAGAGAGAGAGAGAGAGAGAGAGAGTTACTGTGAGAGAGAAATAGGAAATAAGTTGCAAATCAAACCACAAAGAGAGAGAGAGAGAGAGGAGAGAGGGGAGAGAGAGAGAGAGAGAGAGAGAGAGGAGTTACTGTGAAAAATAAGAATAAATTAGCAAATTAAACCACAAGAGGTGGAGAGAAAGAGCGACATGGACAGAAGATTGGGATTTTGATAGGTAAATTAACAATAAGGTCAGATGGGAGGAAGACGAACAAAAAAATTATTTATCCTTTAAACGAAGAGAGAGAGAGAGAGAGAGAGAGAGAGAGAGAGAGAGAGAGAGAGAGAGAGAGAGAGAGAGAGAGAGAGGTAAATAAGCATATAAAACCACAAGAGAGGGAGAGAGGAAGATAGCGATCATGAAAAGTAATTTAACAAATCAAACCACGAGAGAGAGAGAGAGAGAGAGAGAGAGAGAGAGAGAGAGAGAGAGAGAGAGAGAGAGAAGTAAATAAACATATAAAACCACAAGAGAGGGAGAGAGGGAGATAGCGATCATGAAAAGTAATTTAGCAAATCAAACCACGGGAGAGAGAGAGAGAGAGAGAGAGAGAGAGAGAGAGAGAGAAGAGCTTGATTAAAAGAAGTAAATTAACAATCAGATCGAAACAGAGAAAGTCGGGCAAAAAAAGCCATTTAATTTCTAAATTAAAACAGAAAGCTAAGGAGAAAGTATCGTCAATATTGGCGATAAGTAAATAAATCAAGACAAAAAAAAAAAAAGCGAAAGTCAGAAGACAATGAACAAATAAGAATGATTTCCCGGAATGCAAGAATTTCAAAAATGATTATTATAAGTTTATTTTTATTTTTAGTCTTTGCAAGTTACAAGTTCCTGATTTTGCAATTCAACGTCATTTTTTCATTCCTTTGTAATTTTTTTTCTGAAAAGAAAACTATTGTGCCGTCTTTGTCTGTCTGTCGGCACTTTTTTGTGTCCACACTTTTTTCTGCTAGCACTTTTACTGTCGGCCCTCAGATCTTAAAAACTTCTGAGGTTAGAGGGCTGCAAATTGGTATGTTGATCATCCATCCTCTAATCATCAAACGTACCAAATTGCAGCCCTCTAGCCCCAGTAGTTTTTTTTTATTTAAGGTTAAAGTTAGAAATAATTGTGCGTCTTTCAACGATATAGGCCAGGCCACCACTGAGCCGTGGTTAGAGTTTCATGGGCCGCTGCTCATACAGCATTATACCGAGACCACCGAAAAATAGACCTAGTTTCGGTGGCCTTGATTATACGCTGTTAAAATCGTACTGACCTCTTGCATTTACAGTCACAAATTTATTTGAATTTACAAAAAAAAATAAATTAATTAAATGTATGTAAAGCGGATATGATTTTTATGGAAATAGTATGTATATACTATATATGTATATATATATATATATATATATATATATATATATATATATATATATATATATATATCTTATATGTATTATTGATGTGTGTGTGTACATATATATATAATTATATGTATAGTTTTAAATATGACACTTGTGTGTGCGTTTATGTATGTATACACAGACACTTACACACACATACACACACACACACACACACACAC
>NC_089756.1:24873017-24880517 GCF_040412425.1 Macrobrachium rosenbergii | reverse complement strand
ACAGTGTACATTCTCAGTAAATTTAATGATTTTTCTCTCGATTTCCAACTGTATGCTGCCGTTCAATAAGGGTGTTTCAAACGCAATGAATTATTATGTGGTTTAGGCACATTGTGATTTGCCTCTCGAGGATATCGTTAATTTGAGAATGTAGAGACAAAATCCCTCCAGAGTTCACTGATTTCAACGTCCTGAAAATCCTGACATGACTTTTGTTAACTCTTCAGAAAGTGGCTTCAGCCAGAATATTCCTTTTCTTACGTCTTCGAAAAAGTGGGTCAGACAGACACACAGACAGATATTATGACCTTAATTTGGAAATAAAATTCCTTCAGACTTAATGAGTTATTTTGTTCCAAAAATTTTTATATAACTTTATTAACATGTTAGATCATGGCCTACATTTCCATAATGCCTTTCCTCACTTTTCTCCATTTTTCCAAGGGGTGAGAGAGAGAGAGAGAGAGAGAGAGAGAGAGAGAGAGAGAGAGAGAGAGAGAGAGAGAGAGAGAGAATGTCACCCTTAATCGAGTAAGAAAATGCCTCACACCTCACTGGCTTTCTTGTTTCAAAAATCGTAACATAACTTATCTATAAGTCGGGAAACCTTTTTCCCTTATTCCCATAAGTAGAGAGAGAGAGAGAGAGAGAGAGAGAGAGAGAGAGAGAGAGAGAGAGAGAGAGAGAGATTTGACCTTAATCGAGTAAGAAAGTACATTCACATTTCACTAGTTTTCTTGTTTCAAAAATCGTAATAACTTAGCTATAAGTCTAGAAACCAAACTACTCTGAATCATTCCTTTTCTCCCTTATTTCCAGAAGTATATATATATATATATAGAGAGATAGAGAGAGAGAGAGATATAGAGAGAGATTTTAACTTAATCGACTGAGAAAATACCTTCTAACTTCACTAGCTTCCTTGTTTCAAAAATAGTACGATAACTTAGCTATAAATCTAGAAACATTTTCTCCCTTATTCCCAGAAGGAGAGAGAGAGAGAGAGAGAGAGAGAGAGAGAGAGAGAGAGAGAGAGAGATATTTTAACCTTAATCCACTGGGAAAGTACCTTCTAACTTCACTAGTTTTCATGTTTCAAAAATAATACCATAACTTAGCTATAAATCTAGAAACCTTTTCTCCCTTATTCCCAGAGAGAGAGAGAGAGAGAGAGAGAGAGAGAGAGAGAGAGAGAGAGAGAGAGAAGGAGTGGATGATGCTTGCCCCTGCAACCTGATCCAGTCTATCATCATCGCATTGCACAGATAAGCAGGTGTAACCTTTTCTGTGCAACAATGATCTCATTATCAGCCTCAGGTGTTCGGTCCAGACCTCTTTTCTTTCTCGCTAAATCGGTTATTACGTTTCTCTGTTTATTGTCGTTTCCATTTTCGTTCATAACGTGATTCATTTGCTTCGCTATCCTCCTCCTCCTCTCCTTCTTCTTCTCCTTCTTCTTCTTCTTCTTCACTTTCACCTTCTTGCTCTTCTTGTGAGGGGTAAAGTTCTATTTCACTTTCTTCTTTTTTCTTTCTTTCACTTTGCAATGATGCTTTTGTTTCTTTTTATTTTTTTTTTTATCTATGTCTCCTTTCTTTTCTTTCTACGCGATATCGCTTTGTTCCATTTCCTCTTTCTATGAATTTTCTCCTGCTTCTGTGTCCTTCTTCATAATACTTCCGTCTACGTCACATTCTCTATTCTTCTCACTTACGCATTCTTTTCATTCTCTTCTACGTCTGCTTTCCTTTCTTATTCATCCTCTCCCTCTTCTTCCTTTTCACCTCTTCATCACAAACCTTTATGGAAAGTGTTTCGCATTTTCTCAAATCCTCAGCTGGCCGTAGCTGGGTAGTGCTGTGAGTGCACCTCATGCGGTGCACTGTAGGCATTACTTAAGGTTCTTTGCAGCGTCCCTTCGGCCCCTAGCTGCAACACCCCTTTCATTCCTTTTACTGTACCTCCGTTCGTATTCTCTCTTTTCCCTCTTACATTCCAACCTCTCTTAACAAATGTTGCATAGTGCAACTGCGAGGTTTTGCTCCAGGTACACCTCTCGGTCCTTTCTACTGTCAATTTCGGTTTCAGAGCTGAATGACCTCATAGGTCCCAACGCTTGGCCTTTGGCCTAAATACTGTATATTCATTCATAATATTTGTTAGAAAGGGGAGTAGCAAGTTCATCTATAACGATAACAAATCGTTTTGCAAAGCTTAAAAAGAGAAGAAAATACGAAGAATGATTGGCATTTATCTCAGCAGTTATGTAATGCATTTTGTAGTTGTTTTTAAAAGTGGTTAATCTTAAAGATATGTTATTAAAATAAGTTTCGTTCTTTCTATAATAATAACAATAATAATAATAATAATAATAATAATGACTTTATTTCGGCTCATAGCAATATGCCAAATACAGAATCCATATGCAACAGAGACGGTACAAAATGTAATAACATGGCGTTAAAAACATTAATCACCTCCACGCATAACCAAATAATTTTAGTAACATACTTTAATATATTAATAGTGGATAACATACATAGTAAGTCTACAATAAAGAAGCTACAACAACAGTGACAGCAGCCATTGTAAGGAAAATGAAGAGAAACACTATCTACTAGGCCTAGGGGGACGAACAATGATAATAACAAAAATGAGTAACTGTTTCATCTGCCATCTGTACAAACAGGCGTTACAGCATTTGAGGTCGCCAGTGCCCAATTGACCCTTTCCTGTGCCATAAATTTAAATTAGATGCGATTATTGTAAGATGATGCTACCGGTAGGATCTTTCTGAATGGAAATCCTTATTCTCCCTAATCTCAGGGGAATCCTTAGGCATATTGTACCATAAAGACCTATAGGATGGGGGTGACTGATCTCCATATCCAGCCCAGACCCGAAGAAAGTACAATAAAGAACGGGGAAAGGAAATAAAGAAGTGGACCTTACTGCAAGTTTAAACCTCCCTTTACTTTCCTTTCATTTAATTGCGTAAGAAGCAACAGAAAACTGTAAGATCAGATAAGTGATAGATAAACAACAGAAACATATTTGAACGACTGTACTGTTAGAACGATTACTAATAGAGAAATATTTAACAAAAACCTAACAGCGACAAATTTGAACAACGGGCTATTGGGAAGAGTAATAGCAGAAAATTTATGAAAAAATACCTACCACAACACATTTGAACAAAGGAGTTGTTTGTACAGTATTAGCAGAGAAATATTTAACAAAGCCTAACAGCCACGTATTTGAACAACGAGGCTATTTTGACGATTAATAGAGAAATTCTGTGCAAATAGCTATCAGCGACATGTTCGATTGATAACAAAGAAATTCTCAACAAATAGCAAACGGAGACATATTTCAAGAACGAAGATATTGGAACGACAATTGCTATCGCAACGTAAAATCCTGCCAACGGGAGCTAAGTACCACTGAAGAAGAAGAAGAAGAAGAAGAAGGAGGAGGAGGAGGAGGAGGAGGAGGAGGAGGAGGAGAAATATGTAGAAATAGTTTCAGTTAAGGAAGCTGGTCGAAATAAAAGGCCCCATAGCTTCCCATTGGTATGTATCAGTTCTCAAACAACGCCATTATTTTAGCAGATCTCGTTCTGCAGAACAAAAAACTGGATTTGCAAGGTAAGATGAAAAAGGACATAATTAAGGAGAAGCGAGGGAGGGGGAGTGGGGAGGAGGTAGGTGGGTGGATGGCAGAGAGAATTTCTTTTCTCTGTTCTCATCTCTTTTTAGCAATAACGTCGGAGGGTAAGTAGCTATTGAAGTACCTGGAGAGTGCGAACGTCCGCAGGTGGTGGGCCATGAATGCTCATTTCTGTCCCAAGTATCACCTAAGTATCACCCTCCGAGTTGCACTCTGTCTTTGCATAGTCTCTAAGGAGTTTGTAACAACTTTTGCCGAAAGAAAAAATTTTTGCTGAAAAAAAAACCCTTTGGCTGAAAAAAAGATTTGCTGAAGAAAAAATTTTTATCTGAAAAAAAAATTTGCTAAAAAAAATCTTTGGCAGAAAAAAATTTTTGCTGCAAAAAAAATTTTGCTGAAAAAAATTTTGCAAAAAAAAATTTGCTGAAAAAAAAAGTCGGTGTACAGGCCGTAGTACTACGCTAGTATGTTTCTAAAATATGAAATGCTGTGTTTAGATGTAAGTATTTTACATCACCTCAGCTGTTCAGGGGTTAAAATGGGAATATTACTTTCGTATTTGTTTGGTCCTTAGTCTTGTTCCTATAACCCACAGTCTCTTTCCTTTGACAACAGATTTTGGAATTTTCTACCTGAGTCTGTTTTTCCGAGATCTATTGCTCACTTCAAGGACCTGTTCCAACTTTCTCCTTCGCCAGTAAATCTATTGTTCTTACAGGACCTAGGCTAGATGAGGGGACACTGGGTAGCCCCCGGGCCTTGCATATTGAGAATCTTATTGATCGCCCGTAGTGTTAGTGTCGGGCCACATAGATACATCTATAGGCCTTGGTGATCGTTGTGATACTCACCTCCCAAGCGAGAGGGCCTGAGTTCGATTCCTGACGAGGCTGAGCGATTTAGAAACGTTCCACTAAGTCCAGTACCTCTTTCGACCTAAACAGTATTACGTACCTGGCAATCAGTCGACTGTGGTCGGTCACTGACAGGTAATATATATGTATATATATATATATATATATATATATATATATATATATATATATATATATATATATATATTATGTGTGTCTGTGTGTGTAGATGTGTGTTTGTGTATGTGAGAGAATATGAGCTCGCTTGCGTGAAACAAACATTTGCGCACAGAAAATTTGCGATCGAAAATCGATTTACCGGAGAAGAGAAAGGTGTGGCACCAAGTAGCAACAAAAACTAAATTACAGGAACTGTTCGTCAAAATAATTAATTCCTGGAACCACTTTTCCACTGACACACAAGAATTCGAATTCGCTCTTCCCAGAACAAATTAAACTTTGCCAAGAGATTAACGTTTGGTCAAGCTACGTGCCTCTGCTCACATATAGTTAGCAAAATATATACGAACAATGCGATGCTAGGTCATCAGATACGAAGACTTACGTCCATGTTACTGGGTAAGGGTATGCTCCATACTATGTAGCTTGTTTACAGGCTCTCTCTCTCTCTCTCTCTCTCTCTCTCTCTCTCTCTCTCTCTCTCTCTCTCTCTCTCTCACGTTTAACTTGAAAAATAAACATTCAGTTTTTAAGAAACAGCAAACATTACGAATGTAATAATGAAACATACCAATTATTTTGGATATGTTGCTTACGATACGAGAAACTAAGGAAAGAAGACCTGGGTGCTTTCAAAATTCTTCGTATTTGCAAGTTTTGCAATGCACTCGCTCTCTCTCTCTCTCTCTCTCTCTCTCTCTCTCTCTCTCTCTCTCTCTCTCACATTTTGTTTATGCAAGGGCACCCACATCTTATCTCTCTCACACACATGCATAAACACACATCCTTAATCTCTATCTCTCTTACTACAAACACATACACACACACATACATATACATACAAACATACATAACACACTTTCTCTCTCTCTCTCTCTCTCTCTCTCTCTCTCTCTCTCTCTCATTTTCTATGCAAGGGTAGCCACATCTTATCTCTCATACACATACACACACTTATACATACATACACACATAACACACACGCACGCATACACACACACACAAACTCCCTCTCTCTCTCTCTCTCTCTCTCCCATTTTTTATGCAAGGGCATCCACATCTTATTTCTCTCACACACATACATAAACACACATCCTTAATCTCTATCTCTCTTACTACAAACACATACACACACACATACATATACATACAAACACACATAAAACACACACACACACACTCTCTCTCTCTCTCTCTCTCTCTCTCTCTCTCTCTCTCTCTCTCTCTCTCTCTCTCTCTCTCTCTCTCAAACTTCTCAGGGAATTAGGACGTCCTCATAACTAGTTTATTTGTTTTTATTAACGCCAAACAAAAAGTTGCCGGGTATTTTTTTTCCCTCTGCCCAATGAAGTTCTTCCCCAGTAAGCCTCGGCGGATGGAGAGAGAGAAGAAAGAGAGAAGAAGAAAGAGAAAAGAAAAATCTGAGCGAACCAGTACGTTGACCAAGGTACCCAATGCCTCGATGAACTTCTGAATTAGTACATTTTGCAAGTGAACTACTGTATTTTGCTGTCGGTTTCAGCTAGCCTTGTGGCTTGTGTTCACACGGGCTCTTGTTCATATAAAACTATTGCAGTTTCGAAGTTCGAGTCAACTTTCAATAATAATAATAATAATAATAATAATAATAATAATAATAATAATAATAATAATATTATTATTGTGTGTAATATTATTATTAATTAATATTATTATTATTGAAAGCGTACAAGATCTTAATAAAAAATTTACGGAGATACCATTACATTCTTCCACATCTCATAAAAGATTTATTTTCATTACTGGTTTGCCTTTTTTTTATTGGCCTCAAAAAGTACGTCAATAGGATTCTCACATCGTACCAATTCTAGCAATATCTCACTTTTATATTTTGGGCTTAATTTATTCGGAAGAGTATAAAGAACAAACAGATAAAACAGATATTTTACACATAATATGGATATAAGTTAAGATAATGATAACATTAATAGTAGCATGATTACTAATCGTCACCATCTTTGTTAATACCATTAATATTGTTATTATCATCTTCATAGACTAAATTTGTTATTTTTCTTGGAAATTCTAATTGCATTATTTATAATGTACATCCATTCTGCTGGTAAATCCAAAATACGATGAATTTGGTAAGCAAACTGCCACTTAATGTTAACGCAGAGAAGTGAAAGAAGGCAAAAAAACAAACAGAACTTCAAGAGATTAGTAAAAAGCCGACCAAAACAAAATAATGCAAAAACCAAATTAAGGCAAATCAAATATTAAAGACTTCTTCAACCTTGTGACCATCATTCAGCATCAAATTGCCATTAGGAATGGTCCGTCATTAGTCAGCATGAACCAGATGGCGCAGCTCTTTGAAACGAGTACCATGCACTAACTAACTCAAGAAGCAGAGACAAAAAAGGTAATGGCAGCTGATGTCTTCTGGCCAGAAAATATTTATGGGACGTCGTGGCAGAAATTCCCCCGACGATGGTCCAAATCATACTTACCTTTGTTGGGAAAAGGAAAACCATGCATTCTGGGTAATTCTGTCTTGAATACAAACGTCCAATTATTATTGTTATTATTTCAGTAGATGAAACCCACTCACATGGAACATGCACACCAAAGGGTCATTGACTTAGAAATTTCAAGCTTCCAGAGAATGTCGGTTTCAACCCCCCACCGCGGACCCCACTCTACAGCAGTAACTGATCATGGTACAAAGCCAGTGAATTTGTCAGCACCCTGGGGTAGATGCGAACCAGCGACATCTGAGTGGCATTTCACGACACTAACCACTATACCAGGTGAC
>NC_089756.1:24850517-24865517 GCF_040412425.1 Macrobrachium rosenbergii | reverse complement strand
ACTCACTCTTCTCGTCTAGTCGTGTGACTTAACTCACTGCAAACTTTCGTTCGTACTTAAGTAGGAGTTGTTAACCGTTGGAGTTCAAGGCTAACGTAGGAAAGTATTACATCTGCCGATAAAATTGTAATTAGCAGACAGGTGTGATGACAGAATGGAAGTATATATATTGATTTATATATATATATATATATATATATATATATATATATATATATATATATATATATATATATATATATATATATATATATACATCTATGTATACAGTATATATAAAATATATATGCATGTATGCCATATAGATCCTATATAAAAACACATGACAGAGGAAGATTCAGAACAAGAATTGGTCTTAAGAGCTTTCGTGTTTTTACACCTCTTCAAGGTCAGCTGGAGTTGTCTGGAAACACGAAAGCGCATAAGGTCAACGTTTGGGTTAAATTTTCCTCTGGTTAATGGCGACTTGAAATATCAAAGGTTTTGTGGAATATTCCATTTTGTGTTGTTGGGAATAATAATAATAATAATAATAATAATAATAATAATAATAATAATAATAATAATAATAATAATAATAATAATCATGTTTTTCCGATGAAGTTTGCACGCCTTGACTAATAATAAACTGAATTATAATGAAGTTATTTATTTGATATATAAAGAATATATGAAATCAAGAAACCAAGAGGCTAATATGGCCACTGAAAATATAATGAACTTGCTTAAACGAACTGATCACTTACTCAGGGAGACAGACTTTGCCGTGCGTAAAATGAAAATAAGAAATGATAATGAAAATAACATTAGGAAATCAAGAAGGTGTTGATATTAGAAAATACAAGAAAAGGACAATTTTACCCAAAACATGTTACTTCTACAAGTAGACCTCAGACTTCGACTCTTGTGTGCTAAACCTCCCACAAGCAGCCCACTTTCAGCCCATATAATGGCTCGTAATGGCAGTTTTTAGAAATGGCGTGCACACACAGCCACACAAAGCCACACAAAGCCACACAAAGGGAGACACGAGGACATGCCAGCGACGCTGACAGCGACCCAGAGCGACAATGTCCTAGAGAACCTGCCTTCCACCCAAAAGTGTCCGCGAAATTTTCATATTCTTCTCTCGTCCTTCACTGCAAATTTTCGGTGAGATATCTCTTTGTCTTTTTTTTTTTAAACAAAATCTCCCTGTTGTTATTATTTTTTTCTCACTCCAAAGTTGGCATCAATGACCGTTAATAATTTTTTTTTCATTTTTTACTCCAAAGAAGACATCACTTTAATGTTTATTTTAACTCCTTTCTTTTCATCCGGAAGCTTCAATGAAATGTCGGCACCTTTCACCTCAAAATATTTATTAATAGAATATCTATTTGTTAATTCGGTTGTCATTTCAGGAGCATCAATGTGAAATCAATGTTTTTCTTCCAACTCACTTGGCACTTCAAAAAGCTAATGAAATGTGTACTCAACATTTATCACCAAAATGCTCACCTGCCACTGTCAAATTTCCATAAAACATCTATTCAGCTTGTTCACCACAAAAGATTGACTAAATGTCTATTCCGCCCTAAAATGGAAAACTGGGATATTTGCAAAATTTTCGAAACTGAGATATGCCACCTACTGGGCTCGTGAAACACTAATACACAAATTACTGCAGTTTCAGAATGATTCTTCAGTGCTTTATTTAGGGTTTCCTATTTGCAGTATCTGCAAATAGGCAAGGGAAAACTGCGGTATCTACCATTTTTCTGTTTTGTATTTTTGCAGATCCTGCAGTCTTCCATTTTAGGGCAGTATTTACCTTACACTCCCAGGCAGCCAAAATATGTCTGAATCAGTCACACAAGATATTATGTCATCTTACCCCAAATTTACTATTTTACCATACATACCTTATTTTACCCCAAACTGTCAATGAACTGTTTACAAATCTTTCACTCCGAAAATGTACAGAATATCTTTGTTTACCTTCATACCAAGAATCCTTTAAATTCCTAATAACTTTTTTTACCCACAAGAAAATTACTCCCAAATATCCGTTTACTCAAAAATGTCCATGAAATGTCTATTCATCTTTGAAAAAGGAAAATCTATGAAAAGTCCATTTGCATTAATTGCAGTAGGTCCTTTCCTAATATGATTGGTGTGTACCCTTATATATGGATATATGATGATTACATTCATATATGTAAGAAGTCAGTCAATATAAAACATAACTTTAGATAAACGAACATATTAAACATGATCACATTATGTATGTATGTATGTATGTATGTATATGTATATATATATATATATATATATATATATATATATATATATATATATATATATATAAATTATAATACCACCTTAACCCTCAAAACATTATATACCAAAGGCAGGCAAAACGGTGAAAAAAGTAAACCGTTTCCGCTTTAAACACCTGCCTAAACACACAGGCACACTCACATATGGAATGAATGCGAGCGCGCAAGCACTTCATACCCGGACACAATCAACGCCGGCGAAATGAAAGATAGAAATAAAACCGGCTACTCTAACTTTAGAAGCGAACGGACTCAGCTACAGAATTCCGTATATAAATCTTAGGGGACAAATAAAAAAATTTTTTGTCTCGAGAACTCTTGCGTTTCTCTCTTTATTTAACATCCGCGCGGGGACACAGACACAATCGTACCCTCGTACTCTGAGGACCTCAAGGGGACGAAACGACAGTTTGAAGAGTTCACGTAATTATTGTCCCCTGGAAGAGAAAAAAAAAAAAAAAAAAAAAGAGAAAAAGCGAAACTTCTTTTCTACTGTTTCAATGGGACTGAAGTAGCAATTCACAGCTCTAAGCCACTTAATGGAAGGACAATGCTAGTGTGTGTGAGTGGTTGTGTGTGTGTGTGTGTGTGTAGGTTTGTGTAAGGGTACGTGAGAGTAATACGTATATATATATATATATATATATATATATATATATATATATATATATATATATATATATATATATATATATATATATGTATGTATGTATGTATGTATGTATATATATATATATATATTATAACACACACACACACACACATATATATATATATATATATATATATATATATATATATATATATATATATATATATATATATATATATATATATATATATATATATATATATATATATATATATAGAGTATACATATGTACTGCATATATGACTGCGAACGAAAAGTTACGAAAACTATAGGATAAGAACAACACCTCCTGCTGTTCAATTTTTTTTTAATGTAACTTGCGTATGTTTACATCTATTGCGACCAAAAATGGATAAAGTTGATGTCACTGATTGACCTATTTGTATTAATTTTTCGAAAAATGGGTTTAATCCACTGATAGCAATAGACCCCACAATTATCTTAAATCAGCTTGCAACACTCTAAAACTCTGATAATATAAACAAAGACTCGTCCCTATTACTTACACATTTTTTTTCGCCACATAAGAATATAATATAATAATAATAATTTTCATACACATCAGGCAATTGCTTATGAATTATTAATAAAAAGAATATCATGTTTAAAAGTTAAATTCTGTTTTTCGCGTTTCGTTTGAGTTTTGTGCAGCGGCATTCAACCTGACAGAATGAAATCATGTAACAAGTTGATTTTTTTTTTATTTTAGTGAAACGTAATGCACTTACATATAAAATCGATATATTTTAGATATGCATAAGACACGTTTCTTTGTGCTGTTTCTTGCTTGTTGTCGCTCCTTACATGTTATTTTTTTTATTTAGAGCCGATAAAAAAAGTCGACCTAATCTCTCTCTCTCTCTCTCTCTCTCTCTCTCTCTCTCTCTCTCTCTCTCTCTCTCTCTCTCTCTCTATCTATATATATATATATATATATATATATATATATATATATATATATATATATATATATATATATATATATATACATATATATATATATATATATATATATATATATATATATATATATATGTGTGTGTGTGTGTGTGTATGTGTTACTGAAAACGCACGCACACACATACACACACACATATATATATATATATATATATATATATATATATATATATATATACATACATATATATATAACTCGAATAACTCTTTGGCCGCAACTCGTGCCGACGCTATCACCAAGAGCTAGCCAGCTGCCTCGATCAAGGAAGCCTTAAGCACATTGCGAGCGACGTGTCTGCGTCCCATCTCGCGACTCTCTCTCTCTCCCTACCCGAGGGAGATAAAATAAAAGGGAGAATTCCCCAAGACCTTGTTAAGATCATCAACACACTCATGGCTTGACTCTAATGAACCGTACGGATCATGTTTATGACTCCTCAACAATTAGCCGCTGGATGCTGCTGCTTCCCCGGTATAGTGGTGATGATGAGGAGGATGGTGATGGCGATGGTGATGATGATGATGATGATGGTGATGATGATGATGATGCTGAGGAGATGAGCGTGTTTGTGTGCGTGTGTGTGTGTTTGTGTTTGTATGTATGTAGGCGTGTGGGCTCGATTATGCGTTAATAATAAGATCGTATAAGCATTTAAGTGTGCGTGTTTTCATATATGTTTGTTAATGTTCTGTACATTTATGCATGTGTGTATATATGTATGTATATATATATGTATATATATACATATATATATGTATATATATTTATTTATTTATATATAATATATATACATATATACAGTAGATATATAAATACATATATATACATATACATATTAGATGTGTGTGTGTGTATTTGTGTTTGTGTGTTTGTGCGTGTGTGTGTGTGTGTGCACGCCCAAAGAATAGAACGAGGAAAGACGAACGGGCGAGGAGAAACTACTGCCCAAACGCAAAACCGAACTCGACCGAAACCATTTTATCTGCAGTGCCATAAATCCGCCCGATAGCGGGTAATGAGCAACGGCCCCATAAAACACGTGTAATTAACATACCCGATAACGATTTGTTCGGAGCGGCAGCCAGCTCTCGGAACCTGACCCAAGGCACGCCAAGGTCCTCCTAGACTAGAGGATGGGGACAGATACCCTGGCCCGGTCCGTAAGTTGTTCTGTCTGTATGTCTGATTGTCTGTCGCGGAGGAAAAATGGAACGCCTCTTACCGGGCAACAAGTGAAGGTTGATGACGGTGATGATAATGTTAATGATGACGATGATGTCAGAGTTATCTCCTCAGCAACAGCGGCGCTTTTCAGCTCTCTCTCTCTCTCTCTCTCTCTCTCTCTCTCTCTCTCAGATTTTCATTCATGTGTAGAACTTGCATAAAGGCGGAGCTCCTCATTGGACGGGTTGGTATCGTTCTCGGATAGCACTCTGCTGGGCCCGCGTTCGATTCTCCGACTGGCCAATGAAGAATTAGAGAAATTTATTTCTGGTGATAGAAATTCATTTCTCGTTACAACGTGGTTCGGAGTCCACAATAAGCTGTAGGTCCCGTTGCTAGGTAACCAGTTGGTTCTTAGTCACGTAAAATAAATCTAATCCTTCGGGCCAGCCCTAGGAGAGCTGTTAATCAGCTCAGTGGTCTGGTTCAACTAAGGTATACTTAACTTTTGTATAAAGGCGTATAATAAAAACAGACATCTCTCGTGAAAAATATTGTTAATGTAAAGTCACCACTTAAATTTGTGATAATCCATTACCATTCTAAATGTAGCTTTATGCAAAGAAAAATCCATAGGCAAGAATACTGTCAGCGTTTGTGGGAATACTGAAGATGCGTAGAGAGTACCAGATTCTTGAGACGAATTGCGTGAAAGATGGACCTAAAATAAATTGTATTAAAATCCTCTAAAAAGTTTTGTAATTTTGATTTTCAAAATTGTGAAAGTCACATCATTATATTCTAAGATCTGGTGCCTTTTCACTAATAGTACTGGCGAGGAAATCTACAGCGGTGTAAGCGTAAATATTTATTAGAAATATATATACAAACGAGATCTTTCGTTTGTATATATAATTTCTAACACATATTTATGCTTACACCACTGCGGAGTTCTTCGCCATTTTAGTGACTCATGCTATTATGAGATTTTCATGAATAATAATATTCATATCTGCTTTCGTTGATGATGATGATGATGATGATGATGAGTAGGAAGGCCTTATGCCAGCACGGGGATTTGCTACTGGAGTGGCCCGTAACTAAGATCTGATGAGTCAGTGCACTGCTCTCACACGCACCCACACCTCCCAACACCCCGCCCCCACCTCTCCCCGTTCTTCTTCTTCTTCTTGACTTTGACGGAACTTGACACTTGGATTCTCCCGTATCACCCCGTGGCGTGCTAGACCTGTATAAATCCCCGCTAATTTTTTAACAAAAGAGAGGGAGAGAGAACAATTGAAATGCTTTTTCCGGTACATAGCGAAAACAATTTTTCTCTCTCTCTCTCTCTATCTCTCATATTTGCCTTCCCTTTTACCTGGGTAGTCCTGGAACGGGATGGCTAGCAGGAAGTGGTTAGAAACTAATGTGGACGTACAGTTTTGTCAAATAGCCGGTTCTGCTTCGCGTAATCACTGGTTACCAAGAGTCGGGTAATTGACAGCAGGAGTTTTCGAGGCAGTTAGTGGCCTTTGGAATATAAATAAAGAGACATACTGCAATGGAGAGGCGCTCACGACTCTTGTACGCGCTCGTGGAGTGAATGGACCCCAAGGGAAATGTTCTGTTGGGGAACAAATGGGCGAATTTATTTGGGCAACAAATGGTTTTGTCAACCAGGGCTGCTAAAACGCGGTTAATGCACTGACGCCGACCGTCTAATCAATACCGTTCTGCTGTTAAAAAAAAAGGAAAGAAAGAAAAAGCGTTTGAGTCTTCCCATCCTCGAACTCGCGTTACTCTTCCGTCCATTTTAGCGTAGGTCATCTGTCGCGTCCGTTCCACGGGCTGTAAACCGTTCTTTTGACAAAAGACGGAATGTTTCCACCTCAGACGTATAATCTGATCGAATGTAATATGCGAGAAGTACCACAATGCAACTGTGGAGAGTTTTTTTGACGCCGTCTGTTTCCTGTTGTAACTCAGTTAATTTATAAGACAAACCATCATGATCCTCTGATGAATCTACAACAGAGGACATGTTCTTTCCTCTTTCATTGTCTGCTTCCTGTTGTTGATGCCAGCTGATTGAGTAAATAAATCATTATTTCACTTTAATGAGTTTAAAGTGGGAGGCGAGCGAATGTTTGCCAAGGTCTTTTACCGGTTGAATGTCAGTCATTTTCACAGGTTGGTCATTGTTGCTGCAGTGACTCTAATCTTCATCAAATAATCAAGTTAACATGAAGTCATTAAAATAGGAAAAAAATTTCTATTGTCCATTTTTGTTGAAAAATAGGTTAACTTATTACATGAATCACCATTTCAAACGATGATTCTTGTGTAATCAAGATATCAAATTACCATTAGGCAATCATTTGGCGTGGGACGAATCTCCTATTTTATGTAAACAATAAATCATTTATAATTAATGCTAAGAGAAAACAAGTAAAAAATGCGCCGAAGTCTCTTCCGCGCAATCGAGTTTTCTGTACATGGTATAATGCTGTACGAAACTCTCAGCCATGGTCCATGAAACTCTCAGCCGCGGCCCATGAAACTTTAACCACGGCCCGCTGGTGGCCTGTGTTATTGGCACTGATAGCGGTACCAGACGCACGATCATGGCTAACTTTAACCTTAAATAAAAATAAAAACTACTGAGGCTAGAGGGCTGCAATTTGTTTGATGATTGGAGGGTGGATGATCAACATACCAATTTGTTTGATGATTGGAGGGTGAATGATCAACATACCAATTTGCAGCCCTCTAGCCTCAGTAGTTTTTAAGGTCAGAGGGTGGACCATAAAAGTGCGGATGGGCAGACAAATAGCCATCTCAATAGTTTTCTTTTACAGAAAACTAAAAAGGAAAAGAAAGACCAAACTAGTGGAGTAAAAATGCAGTGGACCAGGTACCGAAAATGAAGGACCTTAATATCCAGGAAGTGAAACAGTGTAAACAAAATGTATGTAAATGACATACAGTATGTAGGGATTCGACATACTACTGATGGGTATTCTGCGCAAGTGTTTGAGGTTTTATTCATCCCCAGTGTTATTCCTCTGTTAAGGGGTCGGTTGCCTTGATGAGTCTTCTCCAACAATTCCTGTCGAACACTTTCTTCGTCCACCAAACCCTTCGTCACCAAATCCTCCTTCACTTTAACATTTCATCTAATCCTTTGCCTCACTCTAGAGCAGTGGTTCTTAACCTCTTTCGGCAGTGACCCAAAATCTTGTCCAAATTAACCATGGCGACCCATGCCCTCATAAACATTTTCTTTTTATATAATCATGCTCATGAAAACGTGTTACAGAAACAAAAATCACATGCGGAGATTCAACGGTTGTAAATCTAAGAGGCAAGTGTCATGTTGGGAAGAATTCCGAGCTCAGTTAAATGTTCTGTGTCTCTATAAATGTTCTAATTAGATGTTAATGAATTATGTATTCTTAATACAATATTTTCTATAATAATAACAATTATAATAAGATTATTGGGGAAATAATAAGCCCGGTCGCGACCCTTGGGTTAAGAACCTCTGCTCTAGAGTTGAGTCCTTCTCTCTCTAACAACCTCCACCAGGCCCTCAACCCTCTTCACTCCGTCCTCGCTCGTCCTTACCACATGCCAATACCATCTCAGTCTCGACTCTCTTATCATATCAGTGATCTTTGCCACCCCGGCACTTCCTGCTTCGTTAGCAGGTAACGTGTAAGAAAGTAACGAAAGTTAAAATGCCACACATAATGAGAAGGGCAATAAACAAAGTTTACAGTATCACTGAAAATGATAATAATAATAATAATAATAATAATAATAATAATAATAATAATAATAATAATAATAATAATAATAAACAGAAGTGGTGCCAGTATTAAAATCATTGGACATCGGCAATAAAGTTATTGTAAAAATAAGAAAGACGAGTCTCATTCTCCCACATTCTAGGCACTTGCCTCGCGTCTCCTCCTAAGACGGTCTAGTTCAGTGGCTTCTTGAAAATCAGGCTGCATATACACCTGATGATAGTTACGGAATGCAGATGGTTTCCACTGAATGGCCAGAGGTACTTGCTGCATGGCTGGTAAAGTTTGTCCAAAAGGAAGCAGCTAAAAAGATTATAATAAGCTGTGTCCCTCAGATTCCTATGGAATAAGGTGACCTCAATATGGACGTCCACCCACAAATCCCAGTTGGTAATTTCTAAGGAACAGCCTAGGTTCTTCAACGTTTGTAAGCTGTCTGGAAAACAATTAAGTACAGGGCCTCTAGTACAGTTGTTCTCAGCCGTTTTTGGCCCATGCACCCTTTCACCATATGTCAGAATTTCATCCTTCCCCCACTCCTTTTCCAAAATTGTCTGCCTCAAAATGTGCATTCCAAATAATATGCATATTATACTAAAACTCCGGTGCACACAGCGTTTTGTGCGGTCCTAGAGCCAGTTAAGCCTGCCGATGCGGTGGTCACATTTCCCCCCCCCTAACCTCAAACTCTGGAAATCCCCCTCAACTCTGAAATCCCCCGCCTCAAACTCTGAAATCCCTCCTCCCCTAACCATGACCCAGGAGGGAATTCACCCCTGGTTGAGAACCACTGCTCTAGTACATATGGTACCATAAAACTCTGATAGGGCGATAGAGGCCTTGCACTGCTGTTAAAATCAGAGCCATATCACCCGTCAGTACAGCAGAGGTTGTAAATTATCACTCTTTCGATTGTTCATCTCTTTCAGAGTGACATTCATCGTGCCCATGTAGGTGTTGAACAGGTAGGGTGAGAGAGTATCACCTTGTAGTAGTCCATTGCAAGAGACAATCTTTTGTGATAAAGTTACTCCATTTGATGCAGAATTGCACCATATAGACAAGTATAGACATACCAGTGAAATATAAGGGTGTGCCTTTTCTAACAAGCTCAGAAGAAGAAGAAGAAGAAGAAGAAGAAGAAGAAGAAGAAGAAGAAGAAGAAGGAGAAGAAGGAGACTGTTCACCTTTTCGATTATTCTACTGACATCGCTACAGCGTCAGAATACATGAGAGACTGACGGTGTTCAGCAGGAATATCCAGCAGTTCAGTAAACTTCCAGCTTACTGATGCAAATGCCGAAAGAAATGGTAAGCTTTGAGACCTCAGCGATTGTCGGAAGGATACAAATTTGGACTGACACGCTAACAAAAGATATTAGAATATGCTTAGTGATGATGTAATTGCAATTGCATGGGAATTTCCAGGGAGAGGGGCTATCTTGCCTTGTGGGGCTGCTCTGTGTTGCGTGTTCCTTTCAAATTATTGTTAAAATATGCTGTTGTAAGCAATTTCCTCTACTAAGTCTTATGATTTGCGTAACATTAGCTGTGCAATACATTTCGATAACTTTTAGAAATGTGTTCATGATTTGCTTATTCATCATTAAGGCAATATTTGTTGAGTAAAATTATGCTTTCTCCTTGCTGTATACGTTATCCTTGTCAGTGCTTTATCGCTAATTAGCATATACTGTTTTTTATCATAATCTGTAGCATCAATATAATTGTACCACTTAATTTGCTTTAAATATCCTCTGATATTAAAACTGCCTTACTTCTATTGAGCCATCAATACTGACACTTATGATAATCGTTATCATTACTTTTATCTTAATTTAAGTTCAGTTCTGGTTAATTGCCCCCATTACGGTATTATCCGTGACATTATTAACTTTTTTATAATCATTATTATGGAAAAAGTTTCTGTATTTCTTTTTAACAATGCTATTCAAAATTTTCGCCAACCATTATTGTTTTTTAATTATATATATCATTTCTGTGACATAATTGCTCTTATTATTTCTATTATTGCTAATTACTCTACCTCCTATGGAATTATGTAATGCTGAGTAAGCATTGAAAAGATGATTTGAAATTACAGCAAGTCTGAATGAAATTAGAGAATGATTTAATGGAAACCGATAGCAGCTGAATCTCTCTCTCTCTCTCTCTCTCTCTCTCTCTCTCTCTCTCTCTCTCTCTCTCTCTCTCGATTCTTTTTTGCCCTCATTCTTTTCTTTGAAAGGGATATAGCCCATTTTCCTGTTTTTACCAAAACGGGGAAACACCACTCAAGTAGGCCTATTAGAGAAGTGAAATTAGGTAGCTCGCTTGAAGGGTAGTAACTGGGATCCCGCTGGGCTATTGTAATACCCGTTTGAGTTGTTTTCCCAGCGCTCGCTGTTATGACACTCAGTTCTCTCTCTCTCTCTCTCTCTCTCTCTCTCTCTCTCTCTCCCCTCTGCTGGTTATCGTCTAAGTGTAATTTTGTATTTTCTTCATAAGGGTTTATCTCTGTATCTTGTTATACAAATCAAATGTTTCGACGTTTCACCTTGCGTTTCGAATCTCATCTGCTTCATATTCGTTTCGTACGAGCAACTGAGGTCTCTCTCTCTCTCTCTCTCTCTCTCTCTCTCTCTTTTTCTGTGTGTGTGTGCGTGCGTACGCACGGACGTGTGTTCGTATATGTAATTGCTCGTTCTTGGTCATCATCTTTCAGAAACCTACGTCTCAAAAGCATCATCACCAGTCGTTTCGAATGTCGTCTGATCCAATGACCTTGATCTGGTCCAGTGACCTTGACCTGATCCAGGATTAATAGTCTATCAATCCTGATCTGATCTGCCTTCGCTTCATACGAAGACCGAATTCGAACGTAGGCTTCCAAGGTATTCCCCACCCAGGACCCACCACACGAGTAATCCGTACTACCGATACCCCAAACAGCCAGTACCGGACATACCCCAAATCTGTCAGCGGCAACGAAAATATTGGATGGGATGGTCCTTTTTGTGGTAACCGTGCCTAACAGGACCTTTTTGTGGATTTTTTTAGTTCTTTTATGATTTTCGGATTCCTCTTTTGTGGAAGCGAATCTTTAAGGGGATTGTGAGCTGGCGGGGGATTTAACACAAGGCGTACAAATAAATGGATTGTGATCTGACACTCCTGCACGCGCGCGCGCGTGAGTCTGGAAGCCTTATATTTTTCGTGTTCTGTCAAAAGGGGATAAAGAGGTCTTTAGTGGTACGATTCAGTAATAATAATGGTAGTAATGAAATAATTATAATAAAAATAACAATTATTTGCTACAATTACGTAATTAGGCTATTGTATTTTGTTGGCTTGATTATAATTATTATAATAATAACAATAATGAAGAAAGGCTTCGAAATTTTGCAAGAAATAAATGAAAGAATAATGATAATAATAATAAAAATAACAATGATTTGCCACAATTACGTAATTATTGTATTTTGTTGGTTTGATCATAATTATTACAATAATAACAATAATAATAAAAGCCTTCGAAATTTTTGTAAGAAATGAATGAAATAATAATAATAATAATAGAAAATAACAATGATTTGCCACAATTACGTAATTTTTATATTTTGTTGGCTTCATTATAATTATTATAATAATAACAGTAATGATAAAAGGCTTCGAAATTTTGCAAGATCCAGTGAAGTTTGATGACTGAGAGAAAGAAATCCTAAAATTTGATGATGGTCACCTTTATTCTTTAACGTTTCGTCTTGATATCCTAGATGACTGTTGTGATAAGTTTCGCTTATTATTGTGTCTGTCATGTAATATCCCTTTGAATTTAGCATTTTTCTTCAACAAATAACCTTTTTTTTTTCCTCATAGCATTACACATTAGATGTGTAATGCGATAAGGCACACGAAGTTTATTATTTTTATTTTTAATGTACCTGTCTCGTCAAAACTTACTGCAACAAAATGTCTGAATGATTTTGCAACTGTACTGTATGTTACTTATCATATGTCAAGAACATTGTTTTGTGGAAATTTCGATTCAGTTTTACGTGCAGCTCATTTCCTGCAGACTACCGGTCCGGTATTAAACAGAAAACAAGTAAAAAATGCGCCGAAGTTTCTTCGGCGCAATCGAGTTTTCTGTACAGCGCACAATGCTGTATGAAACTCTCAGCCACGGCCAGTGAAACTCTCTGCCGCAGCCCATGAAGCTTTCAGCCACGGCCCGCTGGTGGCCCGTGTTGTTGGCACCTATAGCGATGCCAGACGCACAACCATGGCTAACTTTAGCCTTAAATAAAATCAAAACTACTGAGGCTGGAGGGCTGCAATTTGGTATGTTTGATGCCTAAAGGGTGGATGGTCAACATGCCAATTTGCAGCCCTCTAGCCTCTGTAGTTTTACAGATCTGAGAACGGACGGGAAAAGTGCGGACGGACAAACAATCAGCCATCTCAATAGTTTTATTTTACAGAAAACTAAAATAAACTTACAGATACACTTTACGTTTTATGCAGTAAGATTACAATTATTCATATTTAGCATGCCTGACCTAGAACCATTAACGACTGAAGTAACTTTATGGATGTTCCATCTCGATTATAATGAGGCCGCCCACTGGGCGTTCCACCTCATGATCAACCCCTATGCAGGGCCCATCGCTCTCATGAAGGTTTCATTTACTTAAAGATTAACCTCTCTGGAAGCTAAAGTTTCCTTACTATTACCTCAATGAAGGCTTCATATAAAAAGTTAAGTATACCTTAGTTTAACCAGACCACTGAGCTGATTAACAGCTCTCCCAAGGCTGGTTGAAGGATTATTTTATTTTACATGGCTAAGAACCAACTGGTTACCCTAGCACTGGACTTACAGCTTACTGTGGAATCGAACCACATTATAACGAGAAATGAATTTCTATCACCAGAAATAAATTCCTCTAATCGTTCATTGGCCGGTCGGAGAATCGAACGCGGGACCAGCAGAGTGCTAGCTGAGAACGATAACCACCCATCCAATAAGGAACAAGGCTTCATGTAAACCCCACCATATATCTCGGCATGAACCCTTTCTCAAGGTTCAGGACTAACTCCGGTGGAAGTTCCATATTTCTCAAGATTAATCTCACTGTAGGTTCACACAAAATCGCCAGATGAACCTCACTGAAGAATCCATTTTTCTTACGATGAATTGCATTGTAGACTTTAGGCCATAGGCCAAGCGCTGGGACCTATGAGGTCATTCAGCGCTGAAAGGGGAAATTGTCAGTAAGGTGGTTTGAAAGGTGTAACAGCAGGAAAACGTAGCAGTTGCACTATGAAACAATTGTTAGAGAGGGTGGAAAGTCAGATGGAAGAAAGAGAATATGAACGGAAGTACAGCAAAAGAAATGAAAGAAATTGCAGCTAGGGGCTAAGGGACGCTGCAAAAAAACCTTAAGTAATGCCGACAGTGAACCACTTGAGGTTCACTGACGGCACTACCTCCCTAACGGATGAACTCCACTAAAGTTTCTGTTTCTCTTATATTTAATCCTAACGGAGGCTTTACATAACCTTAGGATGAACCCAAACTAAAAGATTCAAGGTATTTTAAAATAAACCTCACTGACTGTTCTGTTTCCTATGATGAACGCCACTGGAGGTTCCTTATCTCTCGTAACTAACCCCACTTGAGCTCTTTTTATCTATAGATGAGATCTACTGGAGATCACATCTTTCTCACGATTTATCTCTCTGGAGTTCCCTGTATCTCAAGATGAACATCACTGAAGGTTCCATCTCTCTCAAAATTAATGCCAATGGAGGTCCATCTGTCTCAAGATGAACCTTACTAAAGGTTCCGTACATCTCAAGACCAACCAAAGGTTCCCATCCCTGTTCTCAGGATGAACCCACAGGGAGTTCATCTTCCTCACATTTAATCCCAAGGTGATTTTCATAGAGGTTCCACCTTTCGCATGGAGAACCCCCAGTGTAGGTTCCATGATTCTCATGGAAAATACTTTATTTTTTTTTTGTGGGGACTCTATCGGGGTCTCAATCTCTCTCCTGGAAAATGTCAAGTCGAATTCTATC
>NC_089756.1:24815517-24848017 GCF_040412425.1 Macrobrachium rosenbergii | reverse complement strand
CCGTCGGCTCAAGAAAGATAGACAGAAAACAAGTAAAAAATGCGCCGAAGTTTCTTCGGCGTTATCGAGTTTTCTGTACAGCGTATAATACTGTATAAAACTATCAGCTACGACCTCGCAACGCTCAGTTACTCCCCAGGTGCGGTTGAGTGAAGGTAAGTCGCACGCCGCCGGAAAGCGCTGCCAGATGCACGAAACATGGCTAACCTTAACCTTAAATAAAATAAAAATTACTGAGGCTAGAGGGCTGCAATTTGGAATGTTTGATGATGGGGTGGTGGTGGATGATCAACATACTAATTTGCAGCCCTTTAGCCTCAGTGGTTTTTAAGATCTGAGGGCGGACAGAAAAAGTGCTGACGGACAGACAAATAGCTATCTCAAGTTTTCTTTACTGAAAACTAAAAAGAGAACAGATTACAGCATAAGAGCATCACGTTCTAAATTCCACAGTAAGGGAGACGTGACTCCTCTAGTATGAATAATGAGTGAGCTTGCTTATAATAATAATAATAATAATAATAATAATAATAATAATAATAATAATAATAATATACTTTTGGAGAACCGGATTAAACCAATATTAAGCAAATATAGGCCTTCGTTCGACTGGGGCTCTTCCTGAGATACTAAAGCGATTAAGAGACCTGGAGCTTGGAACCAGCAGAGAGGAATAATGCTTTATTTCTGTACGTGCATACAACAGAAGCGATACAATGCAACTGCATTGGAGAGAGACAGAACAGCAATAGCCAAGACATTGCTAATAATGATATAATTTTAATAATGTAAATGTACAGACGCAAAAATCTGCCTATGTACAAGTGAAATCCCAGACTTCTGTAACCACCTAAGGTCCCTAGCTGGAAAATAATTGTATGCAGTCTGTTTTTTTTAATTGTTATCATTTTTAATAATTTTTTTTACTATTATTCTTCATATTAGTAGAATAATATTTTCTCTCATTCTTCAGCAACTGCGTGTATATTGCCGATTATCCTTTAACATTAGCCCTTTCGTTGTGTATATTGTATTTTGTATATTCCATGTATATGGCCCTGAGCTGAAATAAAAGGATATTATTATTATTGTGTGTGTATTATTATTGTGTGTGTGTATCCATGCTCTCTCAAAACTAAATTGTCGAAAAACGAGAATTGTTCTCGTTGCGTGTAGAATTTCGACAAAGCTCTTCAGCGGTATTACACGAGAAGACTTCTTTGCCACATTTCAGCTTTTTGCCAGCCAGCATTGAACCTATGAACCAGTATTATTTTCTACACAGAAACCGGTGTCACGCGTGTTTCTTTGGGTGATTTCAAGCAAGCACGTACAAGTGTGACTTCAATTTTGCCACTGATAGGCTGCGACTCTTCGGAATTTTGTTTTGTGTCAACTGGCTCCTGTGACCAGCTTGATGAGAATCCTCACGAAGGAATTCATTCCTTCTGGATGTGATCGCCGTGTGGATGGGTGACCACATATCGATGATGCATTCCGTTAGCAAATAAGTTCCTGTACTTAATAGTCTGTTCATACATGAGATTTCATAACACTAATTGAAGCGTGGGCGTAAAAATATCTTTATGCAAACAAAGAGGAAAAGCCTACAACACAAAAGAAAGCAGCAAATGTAGGCCTATCAAAAGAAGGAAAAAAAGTTAGAACAGTTGGTGAGAAAACAAAGAAATGTTAATTAACACCCAAATAGGGCCGTAAAATTTACGATGGCAAAAAAAAGGCACAAAAACAAAGGTTACAAAAAAAAAAAAAAGAGGGTGAAGCACTAATGGAACCCAACAACAAATTACGTTTTGCCTTTCTTTCTTTCGTTTTGTCTCCGGTGATTAACAATTTCCTGTTGCACAGCCAAAAACACTTTTATAAATACTTAGGATAACATCAGGCAATGAAAACCTATAAGTCTGACAGTAATTAGCTCGCATTTACCGCCATAGCCCTGTCGTGACGGGAAACTTTGGCAAAACAGCCGTAACTCCTCCCTGCAACCCATTAGCCCTGTCGTAATAACGCCTCCCTGATTGTCCGTCTCTCCTTTTATGGTCTCTCTGTCTCTCTCCAGTCAGTCAGTCAGTCAATTAGTCAGTCAGTCAGTTCGTCAGTCGGTCAGTAAGTCAGTTCGTCAGTCAGTCAGTTATTCAGTCAGTCAGTTCGTCAGTCGGTCAGTCAGTCAGTTTGTCAGTCAGTCAGTTATTCAGTCAGTCAGTTCGTCAGTCCGTCAGTCAGTCAGTCAGTCAGTCAGTTATTCAGTCAGTCAGTTCGTCAGTCGGTCAGTCAGTCAGTCAGTTATTCAGTCAGTCAGTTCGTCAGTCGGTCAGCCAGTCAGTTAGTCAGTCAGTTATTCAGTCAGTCAGTTCGTCAGTCCGTCAGTCAGTCAGTCAGTCAGTCATTTAGTCATTCAGTCAGTTCGTCAGTCGGTCAGCCAGTCAGTTAGTCAGTCAGTCAGTTAGCCAGTTAGTTAGTCAGTCAGTTAGTCAGTTCGTCAGTCCGTCAGTCAGTCAGTCAGTTAGTTAGTCAGTCAGTCAGTCAGTCAGTCACCCAATCAGTCGGTCAGTTGGTCATTCAGTTAGTTAGTCAGTCAGTCAGGCAGTCAGGCAGTCAGGCAGTCAGTCAATCGGCCAGTCAGTCAGTCAACCAGTCAGTCAGTTAGTCAATTAGTCAGTCAGCGAGTCAGCAGTCAGTCAGTCAGTCAGTCAGTCAGACACCCTCACTCCAGCCGCTCTGATTACACACTCACACGCGGATAAACACAGACACTTTAAACCGGGCATCGGTGACACTCCTTCCATTATGGAATTAACCTCATTTGTGTCCTCTTGGCCTCATTCGCTCGAATTTTCCCCCCGCGCTTAAATTTGATGGCCAACCTTTTTTTTCATAACTGTGTACTTGCGTTTTAAAACTCTAATTTCCGGAAGGAACTTCTTAAAGTGTTTCGCATAATTCATTTTCCTACTCGCGTCGTCGACATTTGCATTTAACCGATATTACCAAGTTTGTTGTGGAGTTGCATGCTCTTGTAACTTCAGCTTGCCTTCAGAAATCCTGATCCGGCTTCCGTAATATTGTCCTCTTAATTATACAGCTACATCAATGCCACGAATACGTTATTTTATTTACTTCCTTTGTTGTCGATTTTCCTTTCCATTCTCATTAACACTTACATTTGCTCAGTTTTCCCCATTTCCTTCCAGATCGCCCTCAAGTTCAATAAAATCTTCACAAAAGAGTTTATTCATTATTGTTATTGAGTAGACAGTAACTTGAGCAGTCAGTTTAGAGGGATTATGCTTATGTAAAGAAATTCCTATGTACGCTGTAACCATATTGTAAATATTGTAATTGTAAATAATGTAAGTTTAATCCTTCCAATAAAAATAAAAAAAATAAAAAAGTTCCTCCACGCAGTGTTGCCAACAACTCGACAACCCTAACCAAAGGAATAAAAGTGCTCTTCGCCTCCATTGTCGTTTGGCTACGCTGGCTGGCTGGAAGTGCGCCCCAACCATCAGCCAAAAGGAAGTCGTAAAACGGTACAAAACAATCGTTGGGCAGGACACAGACACACACACACACACACACACGCACACGCACACACAAACACAAACCAAAAACACCTTCCTTTGTCATCATCAGTAACTATTTGCTGGGCCATCGTCGACCGGCTGTGTGAATGACGCTCCGAACAAGCGGTAATTACCATAGAAAATCGTGTCCCTTGGTAAAGGTAATTTATCGGTTCTTGGCTGCGTCTTCTCTTTTGAAGCCTTTTGGCCTCCCGCGGGAGGTTCTGTGAAGTGATGCTTTTGACGTCTGCTTTTTTCCAAGCAAAGGAAAATGATTCAAGAATGTTTTCATTTTAAATGACAATGGGTAATCAAAAATACATGCATAATTATACATGAATTTATTTTCTTCATTTAACCATGCTCATTGTCCTTAAAAATTTGGTGACTTCTCAGTGTTAACCTTCTCAGCAAGTCATTCAGGGATGGGGTTGCTGGACTTCCCTACCTAGCTGTTACCCAACGCTGTCACTTAACCACCAAGTAACCAACAATGGCACAAACGACTTTCCTGGAAACGGGCCCAGTCGTTGTCCTCCCAGGAGATCGATCCCCGGTTTCTAGCTGATGATATAAATACGCAAACACTTACATACACACAAAAACAAGCACGCAAACATTTGTATATTAATATTAAACCACGAATATCCCATTTATATCGAATTCACGCTGCCTTAGGGATAATATGCACTCGAAAGGAACCGCAGCACGAAGTCAACAGTTGCCCATAAACATACCTTAAAAAGTATGGGTTCGAATCCCAGACGAGGTAGGGAGAATTTTCATTATAATTCCCTTTGGGGGAAAATTATTCAGTAAAGTGAACTGATATTCATGAACTATTTGTTCCTTAAAGTTTGATAGTACAAATATGTCGTGTAAAACTAGTGGGAAACTCACACACACATGTATATATATATATATATATATATATATATATATATATATATATATATATATAGATATATATATATATATATGTATGTATATTATATGAGAGAGAGAGAGAGAGAAAGAGAGAGAAGTATATATAAACTTATTTCTTCCGCATTTGAAGTAATTCGCAAATGCGAAATTTGAGTCACACCACCTTTTTCCACGAAATTATTTGAATAGAAATTTCGTGATATATATATATATATATATATATATATATATATATATATATATATATATATATATATATATATATATATATCGTGAAATTCAGACATATTATGATGTATTTCAATAGGGGAGAAGAAGAATCAATATAAAAGAACTAAATTAAACAAGACGAATCACGAGAGAGAAGGCAACTAATAACTACTATTTTTCCCATAAGAAATCTAATTTAAACTTCTGAGAACCAAAATATCGAACAATGGCAGACCATTCATTTTTTATAACAATGAAACAACTCGAAACCTCTCGAGATAAAAATAAAACAAACCGAAATCACTTTCGTCAAACCTTTTGATAAAAGTTTAAACGCTCGGAGAAATCTTTCCAACCTGGATCTATTTATCCCGTCATATTCCATTCCCCTGCTCCCATCAAGATGAAATGTCCCTCGGAGAGCGTCATTCGTGATGAACCGTAATGAAACAACGTCATGGAATGACATAACGAAGGGACAGAACAGATCCCGCCTCTGATAACCGGACATCTGCCTCTTGTTTTTTTCCTTTTTCCTTAATGAAATCCGAATGCAAATGGCCCATTAGATACAGTCGCTGATTTCTTTCGTTTGATAATGGCGACGAGGTACAAACGAGTATGTGTGTATATATATGTGTGTATATATATATGTATGTATATATATATATATGTGTGTGTGTATATATACTGTATGCATATATATATATATATATATATATATATATATATATATATATATATATATATATATATATATACTGTCAGTCAGTCGGCTGCTTAAGCGTGTGTACATCAAAATAACTTAAGTTACTCGTTTGGAGACCAATTAAATACTCTTAAACACGAACAAGCGCAGCATACTGTACAGTGGATGAACCTGAAACCTGACGTTCATGCACACGCGCATTCGTTACCTGCCCAGGAAAAATGAGCCGAGGGTTCTCAGTGACGTGTAAATAGCTTCAATTCGCCGTAAAGTAATTAAACGTGCAAGCCAATTTTCCGGTGCGAAAGAACTCTGGTTGATTTCTGCTGTGACGTTTGCATTTTCCGTCGGTCTTGCGGTCTGTGTCTCCGTTTTATGTTCTCAGATGAACACGGACTAAATAACAAACACATTAACTCGCCTATTAAAGTCTTTGAGCTCAGGGTCTCGCTGTCACGCATACACAGACCACAAACACAAAAAGTTTTCGTGTTCAGCATCTCTCTCTCACATACACAGACCACAAACACAAAAGTCTTCGTGTTCAGAATCTCTCTCTCACATACAGACCACAAACACAAAAAAGTTTTCGTGTTCAGAATCTCTCTCACATACACAGACCACAAACACAAAAGTTTTCGTGTTCAGCATCTCTCTCTCACATACACAGACCACAAACACAAAAGTCTTCGTGTTCAGAATCTCTCTCTCACATACACAGACCACAAACACAAAAAGTTTTCGTGTTCAGAATCTCTCTCTCACATACACAGACCACAAACACAAAAAGTTTTCGTGTTCAGAATCTCTCTCTCACATACACAGACCACAAACACAAAAAGTTTTCGTGTTCAGAATCTCTCTCTCACATACACAGACCACAAACACAAAAATTTTTCGTGTTCAGAACCTCTATCACTCATACACAAACCACAAACACAAAATGCTTTCGTGCTTGGAATCTCTCTCACTCATACACAAACCACAAACACAAAATGCTTTCGTGTTCAGAATCTCTCTCACACATACACAGACCACAAATACAAAATGCTTTCGTGTTCAGCATCTCTCTCTCACATACACAGACCACAAACAGAAAAAGTTTTCGTGTTCAGAACCTCGATCACTCATACACAAACCACAAACACAAAATGCTTTCGTGTTTGGAATCTCTCTCACTCATATACAAACCACAAACACAAAATGTTTTCGTGTTCAGAATCTCTCTCACACATACACAAACCACAAACACAAAATGTTTTCGTGTTTGGAATCTCTCTCACTCATACACAAACCACAAACACAAAATGTTTTCGTGTTCAGAATTTCTCTCACACATACACAGACCACAAACATAAAATGCTTTCGTGTTTAGAATCTCTCTCACACATACACAAACCACAAACACAAAATGTCTTCGTGTTCAGCATCTCTCTCTCACATACACAGACCACAAACACAAAAAGTTTTCGTGTTCAGAACCTCTATCACTCATACACAAACCACAAACACAAAATGCTTTCGTGTTTGGAATCTCTCTCACTCATATACAAACCACAAACACAAAATGTTTTCGTGTTCAGAATCTCTCTCACACATACACAGACCACAAGCACAAAGTCTTCGTGTTCAGAATCTCTCTCACACATACGCAAACCGCAAGCATAAAATGCTTTCGTGTTCTGAATCTCTCTCTCACTTACGTACAAAAAGCACGCATCAAGTCACGGCGCTTCATGATGCCTGTGTTATGTCAAGTAAAATGCAAGACAATGCATTTTAACCTTCAATGACATTGGTATCGTAAAATCCAAAACTTAGGACATTTATAAATTTTAATTTTGCTTAAGTTAATATTTAATATAGAATTTAGGCCAAAGGTCAAGCACTGGGACCTATGAGGTCATTCAGCGCTGAAACGGAAATTGACAGTAAAAGGTTTGAAAGGTGTAACAGGAGGAAAATCTTAAAGCAGTTGCACTATGAATCGATTGTTAGGAGAGGGTGGAAAGTAAGATGGAAGAAAGAGAATATGAAAGGAGGTACAGAAAAAGGAACGAAAGGGGTTGCAGCTAGGGTCCGAAGGCACACTGCAAAGAACCTTAAGTAATGCCTACAGTGCACCGCATGAGGTGCACTGACGGCACTAATCCCCTACCTTATAAAATCCCGAGAAAGAAGGCGGAATAGTAAAGACAAGTTATAAGATAAGGCATTTCGTTAATTCATATAAACATTCTCATCCTTGTGTTATTTCTCAAGGATTTGCAAGTTCCAAACGATTAAGTTTTTTCTCTTTGTCAGCTAAATCTGTGACCTTATGCCAGCGAATGGTGCTTCTGGAAACGATATAGGATAGGCCACCACCGGGCCGTTGTTAAAGTTTCATGGGCCGCGGCTCACACAGCATTATACCGAGACTGCCGAAAGATAGATATATTTTCGGTGGCCTTGATTATACGCTGTAGCGGCTGTACAGAAAACTCGATAGCGCCGCAGAAACTTCGGCGCATTTCTTACTTTATTTTTGCCTAAACTCAAGAATGACAACAAAAATGTTTTATCTGAAGTTGAAGGTTTCCAATAATAATAATAATAATAATAATAATAATAATAATAATAATAATAATAATAATAATAATGAGATTTATTTAAGATCATGGCCATTTTTTTTTATAAATTTTTCTCTGAGAGGATTAGGATGATTGATGGAAGTAAGTAAATTAGCTGACAAGTCAGAAAAGTAATTACGTAATTACCTGATTAGATATTAATAACTCGAATAAATAAACGCAGTTAAAAATATAAATGTGGTTATGGTGCCAGGTTAGAAATGAGTCGGGAAAAGGACAAAGACTCCTATTAGATAAGGAGGTATAAAGAGTGTCAGCCAGAAAGGAAAGAATACTTAAAAAAAAAAAATAAGTAAAAAATGCGCCGAAGTTTCTTCGGTGAAATCGAGTTTCTGTACAGCGTATAATACTGTATGAAACTCTCAACCACGGCCCATGAAACTCTCAGCCGCGGCCCATAAAACTTTCAGCCACGGCCCGGTGGTGGCCTGTGTTATTGGCACGTAGAGCGGTGCTAGACGCACGATCATGGCTAACTTTAACCTTAAATCAAATCAAAACTACCGAGGCTAGAGGGCTGGAATTCGGTATGTCTGATGATTGGAGGGTTGATGACCAACACACCAATTTGCAGCCCTCTAGCCTCAGTAGTTTTTAAGATCTGAGGGCGGAGAGAAAAAGTGCGGACGGACAGACAAACAGCCATCTCAATAGATTTCTTTTACAGAAAACTAAAAACAGACAGAAAGATCCACAATGCAGCAGGAAAAATTGACGGACTGATGCATGAGAAAAAAAGGGCGGGGGCGGGGTTGATAACAAACTTCTCTTTTAGATAGTCTGGGACAAAATCCAATGCAGAGCTTTATGGAAAAAAAAACAGACAAATATATACTCACTTTAGAAAGGAACAAAATCCAAGACAGAGCTTTATAAAAAAAAAAAAAAAACAGGTAGACAGATGCTCACTTCATGAAAGGACACAATCCAAGAAAGAGCTTTATAAAAAAAAAAAAAAAAAGGTAGACAGATATACTCTCACTTTATAAAAATAAGCAATGGAGAATGATATCCAAACTGGACAGAGCTGCAAAACGGACAGACAGTTTTAAGGTACACAAACAATGAAAGCAAGGACAAAGCAAGTACACCGAAATATACATAAAGACGAACGGACAGAGACTCTAATCAAATGAACAAACTAACTTAGACAAATCAAATAAAAATTTATATCGAAAGACAAATAAACAGAGAAAGAACCAAATCTTATAAATAAACATAGAAAATGAAGATAAACAGATAGAAATGCTGTATAAAAAGACAGGTCGCCAGAAATTCAAACTAATTAAACCGACAAAACAAAGGCAATCCGACAGACAGAATATAAAAAGGATAAACAATCTCATGTGATTAAAATACAAAATACGAAAATCCATACAAACAGCAACGTAAAAACGAGAGGCTGAAAATTACTTTGAAAAATGCGAAGACAACAAAACAAACAAAAACATAAAAAGAAAAACACCAAGGACAACCAAATTGACAGGAATATACAATAAAGTCAAGTAGAGAAAGAGAGAGAAATTAAGGGCCCTATGCCTCCTCCTTCTCTTCTTCCTCTTCTTCCTCTTCCTCCACGCCCCCGACCTCCTCTCCCTCCTCCTTCTCCTCCTTCTCCTCCTCCTCCTCCTCCTCCTCTTCCTCTTCCTCCAAGCCCCCGACCTCCTCTCCTCCTCCTCGTCCTCCTTTTCCTCCACGCCCCCGGCCTCCCCCCTCCCTCCTCCTCCTCCTCCTCCTCCTCCTCCAAGCCCCCCCGACCTCGTCTCCCTCCTCCTCCTCTTCCTCCTCCTCCTCCTCTTTCTCCAAGCCCCCGACCTCCTCTCCCTCCTCCTCCTCCTCCTCCTCCTCCCCTTCCTCCTCCTCCTCCTCCTCCTCCTCCTCCTCACAAAATCCCTAATTTCAAGGAACAGCGGCTGGATAATGATAATCCCCATCGGAGCCATTAAAGTCTACGGACAATTGGGATGCCCTCATTGGTCCAGACCTTAATTCTTGGGATTAGTGTAATAATAATCTCTTCCAACACCTCATTAAAGTGACCGGTGGAACGAGAGAGCTCAGATGGGATGGAAAGTGGAACGGAAGTCCTTATGAGGAACGGACAGAACGCCGCCACGGAATGGAACGGAATGGAACGCAGGCACAAATTGCTTTCGGCGAGGCATCACGCCCCTGATGACAGCGGAAGAGAGAAACTCGTTGATGTCAGTGTAACACAGAGAGAGAGAAACTCATTAACGTCAAGTAGAGAGAGAGAGAGAGAGAGAGAGAGAGAGAGAGAGAGAGAGAGAGGAAAAACTCACTGACTCATTGATGTCAGTTGAAGAGATAGGGAAAGAGAAAACTCAATAGTGACAATGGAAAGAAACAAATAGGATGAGTTATGACGTCAGAGAGAAAAAACAAGGAAACGATCACTATTGATGATGAAAAAAGGGAGAGAGAAAGAGCAATTGATGTTAAAGAGTAAGAGGGAAAGCAAAAAGTAACCTTGTGATGTAGAGACATGCAACGCCAAAAAAGTAAGCAAATAGAAAATAAAAGCCACGCTCAAAAGGAATATATTGAGGACAAAGCATTCGAATAATATTAAACAGGGAAATTACCAGGGACGAAATAAATATCTTGCTACTACTACTACTACTACTACTACTACTACTACTACTACTACTACTACTACTAATAATAATAATAATAATAATAATAATAATAATAATAATAATAATAATAATAATAAATTATAATAATAATAATGTGACTTGCTAGTTTTGACCTATTAATTTGAATGGGTATCGTTTTCCCAGAATTTAGCATAGTAATGTTAATGGAAAAACTACACTGATGAAACACTAATGAAAAAATTACATCAGGAATATGACCTATAACAACAGCGGTTAAGTACTGTATATTAACTGGCATAATGCCTGTCATAATACTGATTATAAAATATTCAGACTGAATGAATGAATATAGAATTTAGGCAAGAGGCCTAGCGCTGGGACCTATGAGATCATTCAGCGCTGAAACGGAAATTGAGAGTAGAAAGGTTTGAAAGGTGTATCAGGAAGAAAACCTCGCAGTTGCACTATGAATCAACTGTTAGGAGATGGTGGATAGCAAGATGGAAGAAAGAGAATATGAATGGAGGTACAGTAAAAGGAATGAAAGGGGTTGCAGCTAGGGGCCGAAGGAAAGCTGCAAAGAACCCTCAGTAATACTTACAGTGCGCCACGTGAGGTGCACTGACGGCACTACTCCCCTACGGGGAAGAATATTCAGGAATGCCCTGCTACTAACTTGACAAAAATCCACTACAGTTGACTAACTTCCTGGTTCTTAATTGACTGCTTTAGTTCAACCGAGGCACAATTGTTTTTAAAGGATCGTCTGTAAAAAAAGAAAAAAAAATGTAATCACACCTCATCTGGTAATCGAACCTTAGGTCTTCCGACGGTGAAGTGACGAACGTAACAACTGCATTATTATTATTATTATTATTATTATTATTATTATTATTATTATTCAGAAGATGAACCCTATTCATATGGAACAAGCCCACAGGGGCCACTGACTTGAAACTCAAGCTTCCTAAGAATATGGTGTTCATTCGGAAGAAGAAAAGGTAAAGGGAAATACAGAAAGAGATCTCGCTTATTAAAAAGAAGCAATAAATTAATAAACAGATACAAATGTATTAAAATGCCAGAAGAATAACATTATGGTAGTAATGCATTGCATCTTCGCTTGAACTTCTGAAGCTCCAATTGCGCGACAACCTCAGGGAGAGTGTTCCACAGTCCAAAGGAGTATGCATGTATTTATGCCCCAATTTTTGTCTGTATTTTTGCTTCATTACTACTTTGCGACGTCATGGGCGCCACAGAGAAACATGAACACACACGCCTGAGCACATTAAGTAGCCATGCGCAAACAGCCAAACTCAGTATTCTAACTCTTCGTTATGACAACTAATTACTCCCTGAGTATGGGGTTGTAACGAGAGATGCACGAAGAACAAAACAGACCATAATGAGCCATTTCGAAGCAGTTGAACACTTTGGGTTTTGCCTTTTATTTTTTGGCAGCTAAAGAAGATAAATAAAATGCAAGTTGAAAATTTGCATTATAGATTTGATATTCAATTTTCATTATACGTTTTCTCACGTTGTTTTTTTTTGAGAAGATGATAAATCAAATGTCAATTAAAAATTTTATTTCTAGATTTAATATTCAGTTTTCATTATACGTTTTTTCACAACGCACCCAGGTCGACAGTTTCTGCACAAATGAATTTGTAAAAATCTCTGATATTTCAAATGTTAAAAGTATCGTAGTATACATTAAAATTACTTTTAAAAAAGTTAAGGTTCAGTTTTCGTTACTCAGTTTTAAATAAACCCTTTTTCACTTAAAGTATCGTGACATCAACCCGTAGTCGTCATGTTTGTGTAAAATATTAGTGTGTCTCAGCCCATTCACGGGAATTATGAGGTCACTACTCCCCCGTGGGGGGCTGGGTGAGATCTGGTCATGGGGTTGTTGGGTGCGGGGAAATTTTTTTTTTTTATTATTCATTTCCCTTGCACACTTTGCCAACATTATTTTATAGCCTCTTTATTGCCTGACTAGCATTCCGTAACGTTATTTGAATGCATTGTTAGTCTTGTATGTACATCACGCCTATAGTCATTATTATTATTATTATTATATTATCATTATTATTGTTACAGGCTCCTACGATTTATTTCTTGTTCTTTAGTCTCTGTTGTATTTGCTATCTGCATTTGTGTAAGAAATAAGCTAAGACAAAGTACCAGTATGTTATTTATATCACCACCATCCATTATTACTAAAATGGGGAATGGCCTCACTACCTTCGTCACGGGGCTGGGGATATGGTAGGGGGACCTATGGGAAAAAAAAGATGGGGGTGGTCGGACGGTTATCTATGGGCTGGATGTGCTGTGGGTTGGGGGGAGGGAGGGAGGGGGGAAGAGGGATCACGAGATGCAAGATAACCACTCTAACTACTTAACTAGCTCGTTTGTCTTTCGTACTAATGACCCCAACACACGCCAACCCCCTCGTCCATCATAGCCGGCTAATTATGCCAGCGCCACCAAGCTTGTTTCGACAGGAACCGGTAGTTCCGTGCGCTCCTCTAAATGTTCCGGAGACTTGTACGCATTAATCTGTACAAATTACCTCTGCCATGGAGCACCCATATGCCATAGGGAGTGACCACAGGTCGTTAAATATGCTGTTTACGACGGCGTGTAAAGTTCCCATTGTCCCCTTCTTCGGGAGAATCAAGTTCGCTCTCTCGCTTCCAGTTGCTTGGTTTCCCGGGATCAGTGAATCGACGAATCAGCAGTGATGATAATACCAATAATAATGAATTGAATTGAATGGAATTGGATATAGAATTTATGCCAAAGACCAAGCACTGGAACCTATGAGGTCGTTCAGCGCCGAAAGGAAAATTGAGAATAAAGGAAGGTTTAAAGGTGTAACAGGAGGAAAACCTCGCATTTGCACTGTGGAATCAATTGTTAGGAGAGGGTAGAAAGGAAGATGGAAGGAAGAGAATATGAAAGGAGGTACAGTAAAAGGAACGAAAGGGGTTGCAGCTAGGGGCCAAAGGCACGCTGCAAAGAACCTTAAGTAATGCCGTATAAAGTGCGCCGCAAAAGGTGCACTGACGGGACTACCCCCGCTCTCTACGGGGACCAGTGGTAATGAGATATAAGATGTACTGCTTATAACAATGTACAGTATACACAGCTTTTACTGTCATTTACTTCCAGGGGCATCAGTACTGCTTAAGATTCAACTTCCAGTTGCCAAGTGGTTTCTGGAATCACTCAGTAATTATGATACCCTTCAATACAATGCTTACGACATTAATGATAGTAATGTCATTCAATACCCTGCTTGCGAAGACGTGTTCAGTTCTGACTGCTGCTTCCTCCTGGAGTTCAGGATCCAGCTTCCTGTTGCCTGCTGGTTTCTGGAGTCAAAAATGATAAAAAGTCGTTACAATTAGGTGTACAGTAGTAATAAAAAGTCATTACAATTAAGTGTGCAGTTCTCATTATAGGAGGAATTCAACTCATTGTTCAGCTTCTGGTTGCTTGGTGGCTCTTGAAATCAGTTAATCATGATAATTATTAGAAGTGGTAAGAATGGTAGTGATAGAAGCGTTATATGTTGTGGAGGTTTTTTGAGCATAATTTTTTTTACCCCTAGATTTATCACTCAAAGAATGAACGTAACGGTAACATTTGTATCGCAGTTTTGTAGTCAGTTCTATCACTTATAAAGAGAATAGGAATAATTATAGTAAATGTTAATTAAAATCAAGTTTAGCTGTTGGCTGACATATGTCTGCTCGCGTGTTTATGTGCTAATACACTTCATGGAGAAAAACGCATATATTGCATAAGACCTTTACTTGAGTCTCCGATTTATACTGGCATAAGTTTTCCGGAAGGATTGCTGTCATCCTTACATTTTTTAATAGGCCTGTTAGTGGTTTGTCAACAACTAATTACTCATTAGGCAGGTAACCGCTTGTATGGTAATTACACTTCGTCAAGTCGGAAGGGCGGAAGAGGGCTGGCTACCCCTCAAGTCTATGGGGAAATCATTTGATACAAGATATCAATTACGTTTTTTTTTTCCTGCGGTGAGCGGTTCCTGATTTGATCATATATAATTCCTTTGGGTGTAAGTTATCCAGAAGGAAAAGTGAATTTGCTATTAAAGGATACTGAGGCTCAATATTTGTGAATAGAAAATCCCAGGTGAATTAACAGAGTAACTGTATATGTATGTATGTATGTATGTATGTATGTATGTATGTATGTATGTATGTATGTATATATATATATATATATATATATATATATATATATAAATATATAAACATATATATATACACACATTATATATATGTATATGTATATATGCATATATACACAAATGTATATATATCTACAATATATACATATATATATGTGTATATATATATATATATATATATATATATATATATATATATATATATATATCTATATATATATATATATATATATATATATATATATATGGATATAATGGAATGATACAGTTATTATTTAACATTACTGAGTGGCATTAACGTTAAGTCAGAATGTAAAAGCGACAATAGCACTGATGACAGCAGCCTGTAAAAGTGAAGGGAAAGGTAAGAATAAGCTGCTGCCACTCAAATGAATAATAATAATAATAATAATAATAATAATAATAATAATAATGGTGATAAGAAACTTGAGGGACAACAACAGCACAAGAGGAGCTAAAACTGATAGTATGAAAATGATAACAAGACAGCAATGTAAGCATGACAGGATCATCTATAACAGGCCGTATTAATATCCTTCAGTTGCCAACCTCCAGTGAAGATAAATAATAATAATAATAATAATAATAATAATAATAATAATAATAATAATAATAATAATAATAATAATTGTGGAGAAACAATGAAACATGCACAGATGCACTTGAGGTGACCTATAGTAAAAAAAAAAAAAAAAAAGGCAAGCCTCTTCATTAGATGTTTTGGATTAGCTAATTGTTATTGCCGCCATGTCTTAGCTTGATAGTGATTCCTAGATTATGTTGGCGGTCTCCTTTGATCGTATCCACAGCGGAATTGGGGGTGGGGTGGAGGGGTTAGGGGCTGCTTTCGTTAGACGCCTAGGAATGCCATTATGAACAAGCCTGACATCTCATCGCCTCCCGGGAACAATTTGTCCACAAGGAGCAGCCGTAGACGTTATAACAGTACCAACGGAACAGAGGACAAGTCATGTTACCAATCGATCAATGATTACGTATTTATGTAAATCGTATTCTGTTACATCCGAGGTCCAAAGAAAAGGCCCTTGGGTAGGTGGCCCTTGATAATGTAGCCCCGGTGAAGGAATTCTGTACAAATTCCAATACCAAGGGAACAGAGGGCATATCTTACAGTCATGTTACCAGTCTATCAATGATTTTTTTAACTTTTATTGAGAAAATTTACATAGTTCTGCACAGTTATCTTTTATACAAATATATCTTTTTTATATTATATGCATTCTTTTTTTTTTAGTTGTCTACGTACCTAAGCCATCTACATAAATGTTACTCCCAATTCTCGAGATGAACATATTCTCTAGTAAAAAATTCATTTAAACCGTATTCTGTTAACAGATCCAAGGTCCAAAGAAAAGGCCCTTGGTAATGTACCCCTGGCGAAGGAATTCATGTACAAATTCCAAACGGTGATTCCAGAGAAATATTTGTGGCTCTTCTATGGGTCCAGTGAGCAAGGCATGCATTTGCTCCCGGATTCGTGGGTAAATTATTGCAAATTCTACTGCATACCTGCGACAAGTACCGATTACTTGCAGGAGGTCCTGCGCTAATTGAGAAATTAGGGCCGTGTTATCGGCATAGCAGAGGTTCGTTCTTTCCTGCTATTTCACCGACGAGTAACAGATTTGGAGGAAAATTCTGTTCAGTAGTCAGTGCATCTGTTTATGTCTTACAGACGCTGGGAGAGAATTCCACCTTGACGAAGTCCGTTGAAGGAGCCAAAATTGCATATCACGTGACCCTCACTTGACACAAAATTGCAGGGTGGAGTACCGGCAATATAATATGTCAATTAATTACAAGGGTGTTCCTCTCTTAAGAAGCCATAAGAATTTCAGATAGCTTACTCCGTCAAATGCCTTAATGATGTTCTGACATCAACAACACAAGTACACAGGGGAAGCAGATGATAAACAACTGTCCAGTCATTCTTTCAGTACATAATATACGCGACGCTCGAGGGGTTAGCAATTAATCAAAACTGGTTGTACGACTTATGTAGAGAAGGAAAGAAGCACAATAAGATAGCCAAAACATTCACAGCACACCAGAGTAAAGAAGTTATAAAACTAAAAATAGCAGCTCGTCTAGAAAAAAAAAAAAAAAAAAAAAAAATATATATATATATATATATATATATATATATATATATATATATATATATATATATATATATATATATACACACACAAATTATAGGAAAAAGCATATTATTTGTCGACTACTTTCATAAGAGAAGAGAGAACCACACACTGGTGTGAAGAGGATAAATTTGTAACAACGACAGTCAAGGGCGGAAAAGGGAATATACCGCAAATTTGAGGTAACCCTAATGAAAGAAAGAATTTGACCCGGAGATAAGCAAAAGTGGAGAGAGAGAGAGAGAGAGAGAGAGAGAGAGAGAGAGAGAGAGAGAGAAAGCTATCAGAGATAAATAAACCTTAGAATAAAAAATAACGCAAATAGATAAATGTCTGAGGGTAATTCAGTCTGTGTCGATGTTTAGCTTAACCCAGCGATAACATTCTGTCTTCTACAGATATTATTATTATTATTATTATTATTATTATTATTATTATTATTATTATTATTATTATTATTATTATCAGGAGTGTTATATATTACTGTAGCTGTTCAATCTTCCTTTTCATCTAATTGCATTTTTATAGACTCCATTGTGTACCTTCATATGCATTTGTATGTCCCTGAGTTAAAATAAAGTGTGTTATAATAATAATTAGTATTTTCAAGAACTGTTTGTAGGGAAGCATTAAGAGAAAATACTGAATTATGTGAGAGCGGAAGCCGTTTGACATTCCTCTAGGAACGCTCGTGGAGTAACAAAAAGGATGTGAAACCGATGAGATCTCGAGGTAAGTAAGATGCTGCAGGTGCTTACAGAGTAACTGAGGAGATGACTAATGTTTATAATGCGTGAATGGATGAGGAAAGGTTCCGAAAAAAAGGGTGAGGGGTTTAGAGGATAAACGTTAGGTTACGGAAGCGACTGCAATCATATGGGCCTAACCTGAGAGGGTAGTATAAGGCAGGATTTTGACTGGAAAAGCGAAACTGATAACATTTTAAGAACCAGGCTGCATAGGTCATCTGAGTAGAACAGCCCATGAACATCTTAAAAGTTGGGTTTGGGGGGAGATTTGTTTGTCATAGACATCTCAAAAGGTTATTTTGGGGCAGCAGGAAGACATCTCTTGGTCTCTCAGCTAATATTCCCAGAGAGAGAACAGCCATAAAAGTTAAAGCAGTGCATACGAACAGGTGTAGTGTTTGGTTTTATTATGATATAGAATGCTACCTCACTGCAATCAAACTACCCGCTTATGCCATCTCTTCAGTATCAGCAAGTAGAACTTTCAACCCTCTGCAATAATGTGCTTCAGATACAGGACTTCTTGCACTATTCCAGCTAGCGATTTCCAGGAAATGTCTATCCATCTTCAATCTATTTATATCATGATTTTTAGAACTCATTGCCATTTCGACAGCGGGTTTCGGCAGGATACTAGAAGACTTGAGCCGATAGAGAGATTGGAGCCATGTTGCTGACATGATAAAGATTGTTTTTCGTCACTCTGCTCACTCTGCATATAATTGGGAGCAGGTTTACTTTATCATTTAGCGCATCTAATTCGGTGAAAATCACCTTGTCAAAGTCCGTCAGGTGACCCGAGCCACCATTATACAATAACGCATTGCCCTATTTGACTTGCAATTGCTGTGTGGACAACTTTCAAGTTACAGTGCCTGTCTTATGTAGGAGAGAACGTCCATAAATTTCAAATAATGGTTTCTCGATAATTTTTATGTCAAATGCTGTCTTCAGCTCACCGAAGCTTAAGTATACATGTGAGCCAGCTGGTAAACTACAGTAGTTAGGTCAGTTTTTTCATTATATAAATAAGAGCGAAGTCTGACTGGGTAGCTATAAAACCAAACTGGTCGTTAGATGTACAGAAAAAAGGTTGCACTCAAATACCATGGAGGATATTGCTGTAATTGCAGTCGGGTGTTAATTTCCTCACTCAATTGCAATGTTTTACCGTGTTTTTAATTGACGGTATATGGAATAGAAACATGGCTTCATATGGATATTACTGAATATTGCAAGACGTTGCACGACAGCTAAAAAAATAGAATAATTGTAGAGTGGCCAAGCTGAACACTTTTGCAAGGAGGTCTACATAGCCAGCTTATTTTATCGATAATTTCCTTATGAAATCTCTAACATCAGCTGATACGATACAGTCAGCGAAATGTGATTATGTAAGTAAAAAAAAAAAAAAAAAAAAAAAAACAAGCAAAGAAACCTGAGAGGAAGGAACAAAATCCACAAGGTAATTACGACTGATTCTAAGCTGTCCCTTTTTTTGTGCCCAGGCCATTCAGGTAAGAGAGACACTCCGTGAATCCCACAATGACCTGCCACCCATTTAGGGGATGTCAGCGGAGGGCTTACAGGAGTGGAATGGCCGTGCGACTCCTTCTTTTTGGGTGGAAATGATCTTTTGAGGGTGTAAGGGTAATTGCGGTCAGGAGGAAGAAGGCCTTCCCTCCCTGCTGCGTCGGGTGACACGTGGGCGAGAATCGGGTGACTGTTCATTGAAGAGGGTGACAGATTTGAGCCGCCATACAGGACGCCTGTCCATTGTCCTTCAAAAAGCCACAAGCTACCTGTACCCCAGGGGAGGTTTCTCAAAGGCGGCACGCTCTTGACTTCTTTCATACGGTTTACCTGCTTCTCTGACTCCGAGGACACCAAGGGAATGTTTTTCTGGGTGAGAAAAGGGTTACTTAAACAACCTCTGACAGTAATAAGTTTTTTAGTTTTCTGTAAAAGAAAACTATTGTGGCGGCTTTGTCTGTTTGTCCACACTTTTTCTGTCCGCCCTCAGATCTTAAAACTACTGAGACTAGAGGGATGCAAATTGGTATGTTAACCATCCACCCTCCAATCTTCAAACATACCAAATTGCAGCCCTCTAACCTCAGTGGTTTTTATTTTATTTAAGGTTAAATTTAGCCATAATCGTACTTCTGGCACAACTATAGGCACCAACAACGCAGGCTGAGTTTCATGGGCCGTGGCTGAGGCCACCACCGGACTGTGGCTGAGTTTCATGGGCTGCGGCTAAGAGTTTCATGGGCCGTGGCTGAAAGTTTCGTACAGCATTAAACGCTGTACAGAAAACTCGATTGCGCCGAAGACATCTCCTCATTATTTACTTGTTTTTATTTTAATCACACAGCTAACGCTTTGAACTGATAAGTTTTAATCAGCTGGAACTTCTTAATTAAACATGTTACAGTTCTTCTCATCGTTCCCAGCACCACTGACTCTGAAGCTACTTTAATAATATTAACACTACTTTTACTTAATGATTTCACTACTACTACTACTACTACTACTACTACTACTACTACTACTACTACTACGAAGCTTCCTAATGCAGCTTTTACTCATTATTAGTTTTAATCATTATTATTATTATCAATATTCAGAAGATGAGACCACAGGGGCCATCGACTTAAAATTCAAGCTTCCAATGAATATGGCTCTCATTTAATGATAATATTACTTTATAACTTCACTACTACTGCTGCTGCTTTGGCTACAGGCACTGTTGCTGCTACTGCTGCTATCCCGGCTTCTATACCCTACGCTTTCTACCCAAATTTATTTCCGCTGGGGTAATATTTCATACCCTGCAGTCTTTTCACATCAAGTATTTGGCGTACCCAGTCTCCCTATGCGGTATGCAGTGACTCATACCAACAAAGCAAGGGCATTTCTTCCTGCTGCACTAATGCTGTCATCTCTCTCTCTCTCTCTCTCTCTCTCTCTCTCTCTCTCTCTCTCTCTCTCTCTCTCTCTCTCTATTATGCTGCTGACAAGACTTAAGAAGATTTAGTTGTCTTATTTTTTTTATTTTGCCTTTTGTTCTTCTTGATTATTTTCCTTTTATTTGAACTATTTTCTTCTTTTACCACTTCTACCAATTAATCTATAGTATTTCGATTCTTGTTTTATTCTTCTTCTCTTATTTGGTCTTGAATTTTTCTTCTTTTTCTTTTTTTCTATATATTCTCAGGATGTCCCTCCATCTATTTTGTTCTTATTCAGCTTGATTTTACATAATATTCGCTTTTGTTGTTGTTGCTTTCTTCTTATTCCAGTCTATCTTGTGTTTCAGTTATCTTTCCTCCACTGAATCCTGTGAGTTTATTCCTCTTCCTTCTTCTGCATCCGATGTTTTATATTCCGTTTTTCTCATCTTGGTTGTCATTGATTTGCTTGCTGCTCTTGTTAACAGTGCCTTTCTTTCGTCTTTTCTTTATTGCTTGTAGCTGGCGCTGAATGATCCTTGAAGTACTAATTGGAGAATAACGATAATAATTATAATAATAAAGTCGATGAAAATAATTTTAGACTAAAATAGAAAAATATATCCAGTCAAGAAGTTTTCCTATTAGCTTTTAGGCACACGGGGTTCTCATAATAGGCTACACACTTACACATACACACACATATATATATACATATATATATGTATATATATATATTTATATATATGTATGTATTATATATATACATATATAATACATATATATGTATATATACATATATATATATATATATATATATATATATATATATATATATATATATATATATATTATTTTTGTAACCAAATTTTCCGTTTATTCATTACTGACATACTTTAATTTTTAGTGTATATGATTTTTTCCTTACCTTTTCTTTCGCTTCGTTATTGAATTAAAAATATCTATGATTCTTTTACCATTTTTGCTTGCCAGGTATATGTAACTGACGTATCTTTTTCTCTTTTTCTTTTTGTAATATTCCTGCTTTTTCTTTTAATTTCTTTCAGGGGAGTTTTTAAGGGATCTTGATTGTTAAAGTTTAGTTTAAAGCTGGCAGGTAGAGGGAGCCATTTGCCGTCTAATATTTTGTACATTTTCTATGTCGTTTATCATGTGCATATGCACACATATGCACATACATAAACACACACACACACGCACGCACGCACAAATTTATATATATATATATATATATATATATATATATATATATATATATATATATATATATATATATATATATATTTTAAAAATCACAGTAGATGCATGTGACTTCAGTGTATAAGCGAATCCCACAGGAAAAAAGACAGGCAGAAGTTCAGTAGTGCCCAGCGCTTTCCACGTTTATTGACGCATCGTCGGGGCACAAAATGAGACACCATTTGTGCCCCTGACGATGCGTCAATAAACGGGAAAGCGCTTGGTACTACTGAACTTCTGCCTGTCTTTTCCTGTGGGATTTCTTTATATATATATATATATATATATATATATATATATATATATATATATATATATATATATAATATATATATATATATAATATATATATACACATATATTTGTGTGTGTGTTTGTAATGAGACTGCCCTAACACACCATGCTAGGAGGAAAAGATATATACATTTACAAACAGATATGTATGCATGTATGTACTGTACAAACACACACACACACACACACATATATATACTGTATATATATATATATATGTTTGTGTGCGTGCGTGTGTATGTGTGTACATACATGCATACATATATAGTAGTACATGTATACATCCTCCCTCCTAGCATGATTTATTAGGGTAGCCTCATTCTAACTTCGTGTGTGTTGGTTTGAAATCCCCTACGGAAGGGAGAGCTTTCAGTTTGCTAGCAATCAGATTCAGCAGTGCGAGGACATCGAGAAGTCAAGGCCACTGTGGCTATTAGAAATACGTACATGTAATACAGACACATGCAAATACACCCTGAGTTCATCCCGAAGGCATCTTTTGACAACCCGAGAGGAAAGGATGAGGAAGCGCACTCCGTCCTCTAATAAAATAACTAGTTATCAGCATCATGACAGAGGGTAATTAACCAGGCCAGTGGACCCACTAAATCAGGTTTATTTATGCTCCTGAACTGTATTCAGAGCATACCTGGGCATAGTCGTCTGGTAAGGCGTGGTAGCGTTGCCCTAAGTCCTTACCTTTGGCATATATGGACGGCCTAGTCTGTTTTTTTTTTTTTTTTTTTGAAAGGTCTTGCGGTTTCATTTCTGACTAGTGCCATCAAGAAGGGTTATGTAAAGATATAAATATTGTTTTACTCACCTTTTCCAGATATGGAAGACCCATTCAGCCGTCTTGTTTTTCTTCATTCGGAGACCACAAACCAGTATGAATCATGTTGATCGACGCCTTCCAAAAGTATTTTGAAAAATGACCTGTGTGAAGGTCACTGTTGTACTCACCTTTTCCACACATGGAAGGCCCACTCAGTTCATTTTTTTTCTTCTTCTTCTTTTGGAGATCACAAACAATTTTGAATCCTGTTGGCCAGCGCCCTCTACGTGGCTTCCAAAACTACGAGTAAGTCAGTGTTAGACTTACCTACTTCAGATATGGAAGGGTCCACTCAGTCTTCCTTTTCTTCTTCTTTTGGAAGACACAAACCATTCCGAATCCTTTCAACTAGCCCCTTCCAAAAGCCTTCAGAAATTTGACTGTCAGTCAAAGTTATACTCCCCTTTTCCATACTAGAGTGAGCCGCTTTCTCTTCCCGCCCTCTTTCCTCCTTTTTCTCTTGAATCTCGCAAGCCATCCAGATTTACGTCGGTCAACCGATGTTAGTTCCCTATCTTGTTCGTTTCATCACTTTAGTGGCCTCCTGTGTTCCCCGAGCTCTACTACTCGGTCCTCCAGAGCGGGTTCCTGGAAGTGGACTCGGGCGAACCTCTCTAACGAAGATGCTTTCAAGAAGTAGGGTTGCTGTGTAATTGACATCCCCTTTTCTCTGTCTGTTATTCTAATAATCTAACTTTTTCATTCTTCTTGTAAGTTTTGTGTTGTATTTTCTCTATTCGATTATTCTGCGTAATCAATGAAAATTTGAGAGGGGACAGTCTCATAATATTTCAGTTCAAGGCCTTGAACAAGTTCGGTACTCAACTACAACAGACATCATAAATTACAACATATACGTAACTGAAGAGGTTGAGGCATTTGGTCCCTATTCTTCCTCCTCCTCCTCCTCCTCCCCTCTCTTCTTATTTTTGGGGCTTTCGAATCACGCCGTCATTATCATTTTTACTGGCCATCACCAAATCTTCCCCGAAGTAACCTACGCACCTTTTCAAAACAAATTTCTATAGATCCCTCTCTGTAAAACACCATCACTCCCTTTAGAAAAAATATAGAAAAGAAAAAACTGAAAACTGGAGGTTGATGAAAAGAGGCGGAGAGAGAGAGAGAGAGAGAGAGAGAGAGAGAGAGAGAGAGAGAGAGAGGGGGGAAGGAGAGAGAAAGCGCTGAGTGGTTTGGTCACTTAAGGGCAATATATCTTCATCATTACGCTTAATGACCCCCGTTCAGAAGGAGGAGGAGGACTGTCACCTGAGAGTAGAAGATTCGATAGGACGCTGGCAAAAGGACGATAGCCCGGTATTTTACTTTTTTTTTTTTTTTTTTTTTTTTTGTCTGTTTCGTCATTTAACGAATGCTCATTTATCCGATTTTCTCCCCTTCGTTCTTTCTCCCACCTTTTTTCAATTTATTTTTTTTTTTATTCTAACAAGACCCCTTTTCAAACTTACGAGATTCAAGGAATCTTTTTCTGTCCAAGTGAATTTAGCAGTTAAGAGCTTTTTAACCGCAAACGTGGATATGATGATTTAGAAGTACTTTTTTCTTCTTTTTTTATACGGGCCAGATGAATAGAATATGATCAGTATTTTTAACACAGAGGTCCTCTGATAGAAATCTATGACAACTTATCTGAATAGATTCCCTTCATAAACTTATATCGCTCCGAGAAATTTAAAGAAAAAAACTACTTAGTTGGGATGAAAGGATTCGCATTTTTAATATTCTGGAGGATGCTGAGCACAGGCTGTGTAGAAGATAATCTTCGGAATTCGTGGAGTTATTGAACGTATCACGATGGACAGTTTTTTGTCCCGTGTGTAGTAAGTCTCTTACAAACACCTTTTGTAAGAACGTCGAGGGTATAAATGTATTTCAAGAAACGCGGCCCCCCCGCCACCCAGCCCGCCCCCCACCTTTGTCCACCTGTTATTGCCATCTGTGATGTAGCTCATGAAGACTTCAAACCTTTGATGTTTGTTACGTAACACGTCATAGCAAGTCGCTGTTGTAAAAGTGATGGCTTCAGGGAACTACAAGTGACTGTTGACAATACTAAAATTGTAATGATTGAGATTTATATGCCCTTGAAAAGTCGCAAAAGTTTTTATCAATAATCCATGATCTTGCGAGTTACAGAATATCATTCTAGATTCTGCTGCTGATAGAAGTAGCATAAATATCCGGGATGACAATCTCCATCGCTCATCTGGCACTACAACTTTTATCACTTAAAACCATTTTGAAAACGCTCTGGGTGAAACCACTTAGAATCATCGGTAGCCCTCTATCCTACGTACAGAACTGAGCGGATACAACTTCAGCGTTCAACATCCGCTGCGGTCTTTTTAACAACCTAGATCACATCCCATTGCAAGTTACATTCAAGTCACGGTTTTGTACTGTAGTCTATCTGCCTTGTATATCTCTGTGTCTGGGCTTGGGGTGGAAAAAAAGGAATTCTATTATTAATTATGCCCTATCCTCCCAGCTGTCAGCCCTCAGAATGAGTTGCTGCCTGCCATAGTTACTAGTTCAACCTGCAAACAACTAACGAAATCATAATGCAAGGGAGAGAGATCTGAACGAATTATTATCTACTCAAATAATAATAATAATAATAATAATAATAATAATAATAATAATAATAATAATAATAATAATAATAATAATAATAATAATAATAATAATAATAACTACTTTCTGGACTCTGGCAGAGACGCCATTTGGCTGTGTCGTGGTAATTTTCGTAATGTACTGAGCTTTAACCTCCTAATCGAAAATCTGTATCCACACACTCAGAAGAAAATCTTTTTACTATGGAGACAAAATCATGACCAGAGATCAGCAGATGCGCTGAACTACTAAACTCAACAACCAACCTCTGCTTTCCCAGTCAATGCAAGGCTACCAGCGCCAAATCAATATCTGCTGTAACTATGCGGATGATTTTGATGTAATCTATAGCCACAACAAGGTGAATGTATGTCATCGCCTTCAGATAGTTTTGAACATACCGAAAAACAACAAATTCCAATTCCAAATGAATCACAGAGTGAAATTTGGAGGTTCATCATTAGGGTTCTGAGGCCGAAAACAACACATTCCAATTCCAAAGGAATCGCAAAGTGAAATTTGGAGGTTCGTCATCAGGGTTCTGAGGCCGAAAACAACACATTCCAATTCCAAAGGAATCGCAGAGTGAAATTTGGAGGTTCGTCATCAGGGTTCTGAGGCCGAAAAACAACAAATTCCAATTCCAACGGAATCGCAGAGTGAAATTTGAAGGTTCATCATCAGGGTTCTGAGGTCGAAAAACAACAAATTCCAATTCCAACGGAATCGTAAAGTGAAATTTGGAAGCTCACCATTAGGATTCTGAGGGACACAGCTGACATGGGACAAAGAACGGAAGCTCTGTGCCTTTGGCAGTGTGACTTCAAGGAGATTTTGCCCTTTGCCCTTTGCCCTTTGCCCTTTGCCCTCAAGAAATCAAAATGCTAATGCCTCCGCTTGTACTGATATAACGTTTTGGACTGTTTCATATCGAGGAACTTTCCCTGAGAGACCATAAGACGCCTTACTGTTGTTCACTATGACACTTTTAGAAACAGACATCGCCATCACTCCAAAAGGGAGATGTTTACAGAAAACCGCCTGGACAGAATGTGAAATCCATCATCGGGACATTTAGGTCCAGGCTGATTACCAGACTAGGAAATATCAGCAGCCGGTAACTGGTTTTATGCATTCCTCTCATTTTCCACCAGTTCTTCTTCTTCTTCTTCTTCTTCTTCTTCTTCTTCTTCTTCTTCTTCTTCTTCTTTCTTCTTCTTCTTCTTCTTATTATTATTATTATTATTATTATTATTATTATTATTATTTTTCTCCATTCAAGGTGAACTACTGCTGGAAATACTTATCAGTATGTCCTAATGTCAGTGAACCAGTTATGCTTACAATACTGTTTTATTCTTTTTTTATCACTATCTGTCGCTCTAACTGTACAGTACTACTGTCGTTTCCTGTGTTATTTTTTATCAACAACTTTATTATTACTGTCACTGATAACATTAGTAGTGAATGTTGTTATTTTCCCTCTCACCAAATTAACAATATTATCAACACTGCGGTAAAACAAGTGCGGTTTAATCTCCTGTGAGCACTCTACATTAACGATAAATTCATCTATTATGTATTCCTCTTTCTTTCTTTTTCTTATTTATCATCTATCACGGTCTGTCTTTAGGAGTTCACTTTTATTACTGTATGCTTTATTTCTGATAATAATAATAATAATAATAATAATAATAATAATAATAATAATAATAATAATAATAATAATAATAATAATAATAATAATAATAATATTATTATTATTATTATTATTATTATTATTATTATTATTATTATTATTATTATTATTTAGTAATTAAACAATAGTGAACTGATCGATCGGTTCTATTTATCTTATTTAAAAAACATGAAATATTATATTCATACGAAAAACTCGTTTTCATGTACAAGTAAACATGTGTGTAGCAGTACATATGTGCGTTGTAGATGTATAATGAATAAGGATAATTTTACAAACGAAGAAATCATTAGTAACTCCTTTCACTAATTATACCATCGCTTTAGAAGTGGTTATCGGGAGGGAACTGGATGTTTATCAAAGATATTCACGTACATAAAACCAGTATAATAATAATAATAATAATAATAATAATAATAATAATAATAATAATAATAATAATAATAATAATAATAATAATAATAATAGTTTTGTTTTAGCTTGTAGACTGAGCAACTACATAATACAGATAAAATAGAAACATAAAAATATATTATCAAGTTAAAAAAAAAAAAAAAGGGATTAACAACTACGCTAATTACAAAAATTAATGACAGAAGGCGACAGCCCAAGTTGCAAACAATTTCCTAAGCTAGATTTCATGATGCCATAACAGAACGGTTAAAAAATTGGCCTGCCATCAAAGCGTCTCCTCTTATTAGCACTCGCTCGGCGTCTACTCAGCAAAACAAGTAAAATAAAAGCCAAGCCGGGCCAAGAAAAAAAAGAAAAGCAAAAACAAAACAAGAAAATTCGAAGCTGCTAATAACAAGAGCCAGGGAATCTTAATAGCCTTTGCACATACTCCATCAGCGTGATCGGGACAGAGGCGATTATAACAGATGCCTGGAACCCTGATTATAACCAGGGCTATAATTCAAGTCTTGCGGTGCGACTTCATCGGCCGCTTATGCTCGAGGAAAAAGTCCTTCATTAGAGGTGGGGGCTTCATCGGGCGTTTGTGCATAAGTAGAAAGTCCTTCATTAGAGGTGGGACTTCATCGGACGTTTGTGCATACGTAAAAGATCCTTCATTAGAGGTGGGACTTCATCGGACGTTTGTGCATAAGTAAAAAGTCCTTCATTAGAGGTGGGACTTCATCGGACGTTTGTGCTGAAGGAAAAAGTCCTTCATTAGAAGTGGGACTTCATCGGACGTTTGTGCTGAAGGAAAAAGTCCTTCATTAGAGGTGGGACTTCACCGGACGTTTGTGCATAAGTAAAAAGTCCTTCATTAGAGGTGGGACTTCATCGGCCGCTTATGCTCAAGTAAAAAGTCCTTCATTAGAAGTGGGACTTCATCGGACGTTTGTGCATAAGTAAAAAGTCCTTCATTAGTGTTGAGACTTCACAGGACGTTTGTGTACAAGTAACTCCCAAGTCCAAAGACCCCTTTTCTCTGGACCTCGAGGAACTCGGTGGCCGTCCGGTGAATGCGCGCGTTCGAATGCATCCTAAATCACGTCGACACTAAATCCTGAAAAGTATCCTTTTGTTTTTTTTCTTCCTGTCTGAAACTTATAAGTTTGCGAACAACTGAATCTATCGCTTCCATCGGCGATCAGTCAAGTTCTTTTTTTACTTATCAGTGAGTGTGTATGAGTTTTTTTTTGGTGTTTTTTTTAGTTTTCTGTAAAAGAAAACTATTGAGATGGCTATTTGGTCTGTCCGTTTGCACTTTTTCTGTCCGCCCTCAGATCTTAAAAACTACTGAGGCTACAGGGCTGCTAATTAGTATCTTGATCATTTACCCTCCAATCATCAAACATACCAAATTGCAGTCCTCTAGCCTCAGTAGTTTTTATTTTATTTATATTTTATTTAAAGTTAAAGCTAGCCATGATAGTGCGTCTTTCACCGCTATAGGTGCCAACAACACAGGCCACCGCCGGACCGTGGCTGCAAGTTTCATGGGCCGCTGCTGAGAGTTTCATGGGCCGTGGCTGAGAGTTTCATACAGCATTGTACGCTATACAGAAAACTCGATTTCGCCAAAGGAACTCCGGCGCATTTTTTACTTGTTATTATCATTTTTAGAATTTCGCTGTCCTACAACGACCAAACTTCTTTAACGATAATGGCATAGTTCTTAACTTCCTTGAATAGCAGGTGTAAAACCTAAACACTCATAAGATATCACCTACAATGTGCCTTGCACGGATCACTGTAAGCATTACCGAAGGTCTTTGATGTCCATCTTAAACTTATCCATCTCCTTGCTCCATCTAAACAAATCCTTCGAACTTTTTTTTTTAAATGAGATTCAGTGTTATGACTAAATTACCTTATATAGATAGATAGATATAATATATATATATAGATATATATATATATATATATATATATATATATATATATATATATATATATATGTATGTATATTATAATTACTAACATGTATTTTTAAGGAATGAAGAAGTTTGGTGCAAAACGACGAAGCGGTAATCCTTGAACTCCAAAATCTCAATACCCAGGAAATGTTGACGTTAGTTTATCAATAAATTTATGTAGCCACATTTTTTTTTTTTTTGGCAAAATTTTCATCAAATCTTTTGAAAACTATAGTTTGTTTTTTTGGAGCTGACGGAAATATTGTACAGCATCGTATTTTTCTTGTCTTTCTGCAAAAGTGGCCTCGAGCTGAAATAAAGGACATTATTATTATTATTATTATTATTATTATTATTATTATTATTATTATTATTATTATTATTATTATTATTATTACATATTATTATTAAAAATATTCACAGTACCATGAGTCTTGAAATGGAGAAACAAACCATTTGTTATGTATGGTACAAATATCTCTAAAGATAAGTATATTTTTAATATATTTGTACCCATACTTAACTCTGGATTTGTTTCTCTTTATTATTATTATTATTATTATTATTATTATTATTATTATTATTATTATTATTATTATTATTATTATTATTATTATTATTATTATTATTATTAAAAAATATTCACAGTACCATGAGTCTTGAAATGGAGAAACAAATCCACGGTTATGTATGGGTACAAATATCTCTAAAGATAAGTATATTTTTTAATATATTTGTACCCATACTTAACTCTGGATTTGTTTCTCTTTTATTATTATTATTATTATTATTATTATTATTATTATTATTATTATTATTATTATTATTATTAAAAAAATTCACAGTACCATGAGTCTTGAAATGGAGAAACAAACTATTTAGTTATGTATGGGGTACAAATATCTCAAAGATAAGTATATTTTTTAATATATTTTTACCCATAAATAACTGTGGATTTGTTTCTCTTTTATTATTATTATTATTATTATTATTATTATTATTATTATTATTATTATTATTATTATTATTATTATTATTATTATTAAAAAATACTCATAGTAGCATGGGTCTCGAAATGGAGAAACAAATCCACAGTTATGTGTGGGTACAAATATCTCTAAAGATAAGTATATTTTTTTAATATATTTTTACCCATACATAACTGTGGACTTTTTTCTCTATTATTATTATTATTATTATTATTATTATTATTATTATTATTATTATTATTATTATTATTATTATTATTATTTATTATTAAAAATATTCACAGTACCATGAGTCTCGAATGGAGAAACAAATTGCAATTATGTATGAGTACAAATATTCTAAAGATAAGTATATTTTTAAATATATTTTTACCCATACATAACTGTGGATTTGTTTCTCTGTTATTATTATTATTATTATTATTATTATTATTATTATTATTATTATTATTATTATTATTATTATTATTATTACACCAGCGAAGTTACAGTGATTGTTGCATGGCCTTGTTGTTGAGCGCATACCAGAGGTTTCAATTCACTGCATCTGCCATCCAGAACTCAGATAAAAGTTTCACCCACTGTACGATCATGCAATCCCTGGCAGTTTTCCTGCCGAGAACTATTTCCCAAAATCATCATCTAACAAAAATATTTCATTTACGTTCAGGGTACCTGCTCCGAGCCTTAAATAGAGTATTGCTAATCCTTAATGATTCTGAACTTGCAAATAAACCTGATCTGGAATATTCTCTTGGTATTACTGCTCACGCGTTGCTTTCGCCACTGCTTTATTGCATATTTTTACGGACTTCAGTCGATATTTGTGCACCGGGTACAAATTCCTTGAAGTTCAGCCATTATTGCGTTGCTGCTTCCTACGAACGATGACGCATACACACTCTTACAACAATGTCTCCATTAAAGGGACCCCTTTCCATTTCTCTTACTATACCTCCATTCATTTCATCTTTCTTCCGTCTTGTTATCCACCCTCTCCTAACAATCGATTCATAGTGCAACTGCAAGGTTTCCCTCCTGTTTCGCCCTTCAAGCCTACCTACTCCCAATTTCCTTTCCAGCCCTGAATGACCTCATAGGTCCCAATGCTTGGCCTTTGTGGTAAACTCTATATTCCATTCCATTCCATTCCAAGAAGCAAGCTTAATCTGGCATTTTGGTATCTCAGACGCTGCGTGGTTCACTTCTCTGCTTTTTTTTTTTTTATCCCCCGTCCCCCATCAGGCAAAGGATTGCATTAAATTGAAAATTATTGCCTTTTGGAGAAAAAATAACCGAGGAAAGCATTCACTTCCCTCATACAGAACATCTTGAATTGTACAGATTTTAACAATACTCTAAGGGAAAGTTAAAAAATATTGCTGTAGCATCTACAGTAGGTAACAGAAGGAGGCACTACCAGACGTTGCTCAAATATTTGTTCTAAAATTCTATAAGAAAAAAAAAAAGGACTTAATTGAGAATTTGGAAGTCTGAGTCTGAAGATCTCCTAAACTATTTATATGAAAACCTTCCAAAGAAACTGCATGAATCCTAATTAATATTACCATTTCAGTAGATGAAACCTATTCCCATGGAACAAG
>NC_089756.1:24803017-24808017 GCF_040412425.1 Macrobrachium rosenbergii | reverse complement strand
GACACACACATTTATATTGACATTATATATCATTCATGTTTATATTATATTGATTTCTATTAAATGGTTGGCCCAAGTCCGGATACAACAAAAGTAGGGTAAGGGTATCTTACTGTTAGAAAAAAAAATTACCTAAACTAGGATCAGTGCTAATAGTGGTCAGGTGCAATTGTCAGTGTGTCACAGTGAGACCTGCAAGCCGCAAGAGTGAGTGAATAAAGCAAATGATAAATGTGAAATATAAGAAAAATGTCTTCAAAATTAAAGGTGTGGCACGTGAATGGAAAACTAAGACAATTCTTCATTCAAAAGTTGTTGATAAATATAAATGGACCCAAGAGACAGGAAATGTCTCCATAGCAAGTATGGAATAAGAAAGGTTCAAAATGTAAGACAGGAGAGAGGGAGAGAGTGGATGAAGTTCGTGAAAAGGCGGATTATATTATAGTCCATTAGGTTGTTTTGACGGGTCAAGAGAATAGGAAAGGACGAGGTCAAAAGGGTGTATAATCAGACCGCCTTCAAAGGAAGAGGGAGAGGGGAAAATAGAAGAAGGTAACTGGGTTAACGGAGTGGCTGACGTTAAAGCAGTGGTTCTTAACCTTTTTCAATGTATGCACCCCTTTCGAATCTGCAGTCAGTTCTCGCACCCCCCTGAATTGCTGAAATAAAAAAAAAAGGTAAAATACAAAGTTGGTGTGATGTGTATTAATAGCAAAATGTTGTAATAATAATATACACACACACAATAATAATAATAATAATTATTATTATTATTATTATTATTATTATTATTATTATTATTATTATTATTAATTTATCTTATTTTATTGCAATTTATTGCATTTCATAATAATAATGATAATAATATAATAATAATAACACATACACATAATAGTTAGCATATTATTATTATTAATTTATTTTATTTATTGCATTTTATAAAATAATAATAATAATAATAATAATATTATATTAATAATAATATTAATAATAATAATAATTATTATTATTATTATTATTATTATTATTATAATTATTATTATTATTATTGTTATTATTATTATTATTATTAATTACTTAATTTACTTTATTTTATTTTATTTTATTTTTTTGCAGAAAAAATAACATGCGTATATAGAAATATATTTTGCTTTGATAATTCATAGGCATCCTCGCACCCCTTAGGAAACGGCTTCGTACTCCCCTAGGGGTGAGAGTACCCCTGGTTAAGAACTACTGGGTCAAAGGGAAGGAGCCTTGAAATCCAGGAAGTGGTGGGGCATGGGTAAGGTAGAGGTGAGGGACATCTTTTGTGAAAGAGGGCATTTGCCCATTTCATGAAAAACCACTGTGTCCCTGTTGACCTGAGTAGGGAATTGTGAGCCTGGTGGTCAGTCGAATGTGGTGGGTTGCAGCCATGACAGAAAAGAGCACGGAGCTAGCAACATCCTTCTAAACACTTGATGAGAACCGGTAGTTAATTATTAGCCTCTGAGATGGCCCCCAAGAAGAAAAGGCATAGGTGGAATATATGTACATAATATATATATATATATATATATATATATATATATATATATATATTTTTTTTTTTATGTATACATTACTGTATATATATACAGTATATATATATATATATATATATATATATATATATATATATATATATATATATATATATTATATATACACACACACATATATATATACATGCACGCACAGCTGAATTAACGCACACCACTAAAGATATTTTGAATAAAATCTGTGCGAAGAAAAGATTTCAGATAAATGCGTTTCATATACATACACTCATATGCATAGATACGGGAGTACATGCACAAAAGCAGCGTACACATACACATGCAAAAAACACCTCATACACATACGCATATCTATCTGTTCATTCATTCACTCTAATTATCAATATATATAGTTAAAAAAAATATATATATATATATATATATATATGTAAATATATATAATAATATATGCAATATATATATGGGTGTAGGTTATATATATATATATATATATATATATATATATATATATATATATATATATATATATATATATATACATACAATATATCTATCTATCTATCTATCTATCTATCTATCTATCTATCAATATATATATATATATATATATATATATATATATATATATATATATATATATATATATACATATATATATTGTATGCAACATTAAAAATGTTTGAACTTGGTTATGATTCCATAACATATGTTTTTACACACAGGCATAAGTACTTAGGCTTCAGCAATTATAAATGTTATTCTTAATCCATAGCAAAAACTGGAACTAATTATCAGCAAGGACGTGACTGAAAGATGAAAAGGTTCAACAGATATAAAAGAACACTAACGCAGAATAATCAGCTTACTTACCTTCTCACTTGCGCATCATTTGGGCTAAAATGATAATTAGGTAAATGAAAAAAAAAAAACATATTTTAAAAGTTACCATTTTCTGTATTTATTTATTTTGATCTTCTTCTTCCCTTAGCTTAAAACTATTAGACGTCTAGCAGGCTACTATACGTAACCCGGAGATAATGACGTCTAGGGGCCCAGTACTACGTCGGGTGCACCTTGCAGCGTCCCTTCCGACCCCAGGGTACTCTGCCTCACGCCTTTTACTTTTCATCCGTTCCCTTCGGCCTCGTCTCAAATTGCTGGCCAACTTCTTTAGTGCCTCAGTCTCTAACCTCAAGAACAAATGCTTCACCACGATCGAGTGAGAATGAAAAAATGTGACTGTGAATTTTAGGCAAGGTAATTCGGAAGATCTGCAGAAGTCACAAATCTTCAGATTTTAAATAACGGAATGATGAGGTAACTGACCTTATGTAAGTATGGTGTCGGCAGTAAACATGACTTCAGGACAAAATAAGTCACTCAGAACAGACTTTACAACGGAGACGAAGTGACAGAGGTTGCCTATGTGTAAAGTTTCCAATCTCAAAGGCGAGTAGTTTGATCAGTTTTTCGCATAAGGCTCTAAAAAGGAGACAGGTCTAAAGAGATTGACTGAATCTCAAGCTGACATTATTAGAAACAAGTTAATTTATTTAAAAGAAAATTCAAAAAGAGGTCGAAGTGACTGAGATTAACTGAGTTTCAGCCAGCCCTGTGAGAGTCGTTAATCAGCTCAGTGGTCTGGTTAAACTATTTTAATAATAATAATAATAATAATAATAATAATAATAATAATAATAATAACAATGAGTCTCTGCCGCTCTGTTCTAATCGATCATGTGTAAATTATTTATAAAAGCTTCAAAAGGATACACGATGGGGACCAATCGAGTCTCAAGCTGTCAATAATAATTACAAAAATAGCATTAAAAACTGAAGATCAACCAGGCCTCAAGCAACTAATCTTGGTGGAAGGATATATCATTCCAAAAGACTTAAAAAAAAAAAGAAACAGTGTTAATGCGACTGAATCTGATGTTGCCAATCTTCAAGGCAAGGTAAATTAACAGCAGAAAGCTTTAAAAATGAAGCTGTTTCTTACTTTATCTTGACATGCAAACACGAGGAGACTGTGCTGAAGCCACGTCAGCGATTTACCTATACACTGCTGGGTATCCCTTTCCAGAGAGAAGGGGCAGATGTTGCAATTTGAGAAACTAACCGGAGGGCAGCTGTAGGACTTCACGGATCATCTGGGTTTCGCGGATAACTTCTTCGACGAAGAGTCCCGAGAATTATTATTCATGGACGGGAGGTATAACGAAGAAAATAATCATCATTACTAAACAAAGATTGAGATGGGACGTGGGAAAAATTAAGACGTTTGAACGTTCCTTCCGTTAAGATCATAGAGATATCTTTGTAAACTACAGGAACTTGAAGGAATATATAAGATACCTACATTGTTTGAACTACAGAAACTTCAGTTCTTCTTATTTGATAATAAGGGAATATGTAAAACACCTGCATTGTTTGCTCCACCAGAGTCTTACAGTGTTTTGTAGCACAGTCGCCACGAGAGAGAGAGAGAGAGAGAGAGAGAGAGAGAGAGAGAGAGAGAGAGAGCGAAAGCTGACTTTGTCTCGCTGGACCGAGCACTTAAGTCTCAATCGCAAGAGATAAGGGAAGACCAGATCATCAATAAGAGCAGAGCGAAAGATGTCTTATTCTCTTCTTCTTATCATTATCTGCATTCTCTGTTTGTATTGTTTATGACCCTGAATTTATGACCCCGAGCTGACACAAGATCTGTTGCTGCCATTATTAACATTATTATAGGTTTAGTTGTTCCTGATATGGCCGCTAGGTGCATGTATATTTGTTTTCATTATATTTAGATTTATCTTGTATTAAGGACCTGAATTTGCAATGTCTGTTTTATTATTATTATTATTATTATTATTATTATTATTAGTAGTAGTAGTAGTAGTAGTAGTAGTAGTAGTAGTAGGAGTAGTAGTAGTAGTAGCAGTAGTAGTGGTAATAGTAGGTTAGTATATCTTTACTTACTTTTACCTCATATATAAGTGAACTTTGTGCTTGCTAATGCTTCTTGGCTTGGATAAACCTATCGCTATTTTCATTACTACCATAATCATTATTAATATTCCAAATGCGAACACGTCTCAAAAGAACTAGTAAAACAATTTTTATACTTGCTAATTAAGTTGCCTGAATAGCTAAAAATAGAACAGAAAAGAACAAATACTTATCGTACAGAAAAAAAGAGTTTAAAACTAAAGAAACGGAAAGGAGAGAGGTGCAGTAAAATGTTCATATATGTTTAGTATCTATGTTAGGGAGCTAAAATAATTAAAAATGGGTGTAGTTGAAAACACTTCTGTCTCTCTCTCTCTCTCTCTGTATATATATATATATATATATATATATATATATATATATATATATATATGTATATATATATATATATATATATATATATATATATATATATATATATATAAAATATATACACACACACACATATATATATAT
>NC_089756.1:24793017-24798017 GCF_040412425.1 Macrobrachium rosenbergii | reverse complement strand
GGAGGGGGGGGTAGGGGGTGGTAGCGCCGGCGCGCAGTGGTTATTGCGCAGGTCCGTTACACCCCCTAGTGAGCGCTCATTGGTTCTGCCAGACTCTGCTTGTTAATTGGTAGTAATTTTTGGAAATTAAACAAGTGGAGAGGATGGGTTGGCCTGGCTTACGTTCGGCAACCTCGTGTCGGCCATTTTGTATAGTGAGCGAGACAGGTGATGGCGTTGAAGGGGGAGAGAAAGAGAGAGAGAGAGAGAGAGAGAGAGAGAGCTATAGGGAATGTCGTCCCCCATTCCCTAGCTCTCCCATGCTTACTCCCTCTACCTCTCTGTCTCTTCCACCCTCTCATTTGCTCTAAATAGCAGGCGAAAGTTTGTGAACGTATCTCCCATTACCGACGACATCATTAAATGCAAACATTTTCTGTCCATCTCTCTATACCGCCACTAAAAATCTCTCTCTTTTCCCCTCCTCCATCTTCCTACACTCCCACCTGCCCCCGCCCCTTCACTTTCCTCCCTCGATGCTCTCTCTCTCTCTCTCTCTCTCTCTCTTCCTCTTCTAAGCATTCGATCCTTTCGGTGTGTGCGTGAGAGCGTGTGTGCACATGTGTGCTTCCCTTTGAGTCCTCCCCCCCTTTTACACTCTTATGACAAGTTCAGTTTTGTGTTGGCACCCATTCCAATCGGTGGCTCTGGAATTAACGGCAGGAACTCGGTTCGACTTCCCACTTTTCGGTGACTGATTGTGCTCGCTCTCCGTCCACGGCCCGGGCGGTGGTACCAGTTTATAGTTGTATGGCTGCTGTATAGCCAGCGCACCAGCCTCACTCGCCCATAGCATCTAGTGACACTTAGTCCTCTCTCTCTTTCTCTCTCTGCCTCTCTTTCTTTCTCTAGTGCTCACTCTCGTTCTGCACTTCTCTTTTCTCTCGCTCTTGCCGTCATCTCTTACTGTCTGTGTTCGACTCTGTTACTGGCATTTGAGATAATAATGGAAAAGTTATCCTGGAATACTTCTGTTTCTTAACTTCTTTCTCTCTCACTCTCTCTCTCTCTCTCTCTCTCTCTCTCTCTTTCTCTTCAGTTCTTCCAGTTAACATGGAGTTGGAATAACACTGGAAAAAGTTCAGTTCAGGAATTGTGCGTGATATCCTGCAACGTTCACTTCGTTGTATAACAGCAACGTCATGCACTGGTGCAGTGCAATTAACTTCACAATTCTTCAGTGACATAGCAGCAAGTTCATGGCATCCCAGGTACTACTTACTACTTTTATCCCTTTTGGTCAATTTTTTTTTTTTCATTTTTTTGTGTGTGGGTATTTTACTTACTTTGGCAGTTCTAAATTGATAACTATGTTTTACTTTCAGATTTCAGATCACTCCGTAATCTTTATGGTTGCTGAAAGATTTTTTGTTTAGTTTAGTCCGACGTGTGTGATGAAATTTATATTTAAACCTCAGTTGCACATTCAGTATAGATATATATATATATATATATATATATATATATATATATATATATATATATGTATATATATATATATATATACATACATATACATATATATATATATATATATATATATATATATATATATATATATATATATATATATATATATACACATATATGTATATATATGTGTTTATATACATAGGCTACTTTCACATACATTATACAGATGTCGCTTATAGACTGTGGAAGGCCATCCAAAAATGTAAGGCAGTTCAAACTAGTGTTGGCGAGAACGAGCCCTAGCTATATAAGGTAAAAAGATGAAGACGTCTGGCATGGTGATGGTTACCTGAAAATTCCCCATCAAGGTAATTGTCGGTTGGCCCTTATTTTTTTTTATATAATTTTTTATGCTCCCCGTGGCAGGACATTATTTTTTCTGTGTACCGTGGTTGGTCATTTTTTTCCACTTTCTTATTTATTTGGGTTTTTATTTTTTTTTATATTTTATTTTATTATTTTTATTATTATTTATTTTTTTTTTTTGTGTTCTGTCGGAGGGTTTCACGCAATCGGACTTTTCGCTTTCATTTCTCGGAAAGTACTTGTAACCGTGTTTCGGTTACCCGACATCCGCCTCAGCCGGTCCGACGATAAGTAGACGTTGATGTATGCAGTATTTCCGTATTTTTTTTTTTTTAAGATGTGCGAAAATATGAACGGTTTTAGGATACGAGCTTTGATAGTTCTCTCTGTCTCTCTCTCTCTCTCTTCTCTCTCTCTCTTCTCTCTCTCTCTCCTCCTTCAGAGCACAGAAACGTGTTTAGACAGTGCTCATCGTGTGAAGCGGGTTCCCAAATATGCAATAAATCTTTAGGGTCTTATGTATACTAATTTGGTTTTCCGGTCTGAGACAATATCTATCAAAGGTGTATTGATAACTGTGGGCTTCCAAATCTCGGTAATAATGAATTTTTTTTATTATTTCTGTCAGTGCATAGATAAAATAGCATCCTATGCATGCAAACGAAAACCTTCAGCAGGCTTTTACTTTTTTTTTTACTTAATCTGATAAGAAACACCAAATAAATGCTCAGTATTATCGTCAGTCTACGTTGAAATTTTTCTAAGATTCTTCCTTGCTCAGGTTTTTTCGAAAGTTGGGTTTTTGTTCATTAAAAGCGCGATAGCCGGTGAAAAAAATTGTTTATATATATATATATATATATATATATATATATATATATATATATATATATATATATATATATATATATATATATTATATATGTATATATACATATATGTATGCATGTATATATGTGTATGGTATATATATTATTTCCACTTTCAGATACAAGGTATTTTGTTTTCTGAATATTTAAATACTGAATACCAAATCAGAATTTATATCAAATATGTAATATATATATATATACATATATATATATATATATATATATATATATATATATATATATATATATATATATATATATATATATATATATATATGTATGTATATATATATATATATATATATATATATATATATATATATATATATATATATATATATATATATATATTACATAGTATACTTTACAGACACTCACTCGAGTATGCAGATGGAGTATTTGTCCGAGACAAACAAACACACACAAAAAAAGGAAAGAAGTAGTAAAATACAAACAAGGTGTCCTTTGTATGGTGGTTTGTAAGGGCGCACTTTGTTTGCGGCTGAGAGCCTCTCAGTTGTCGTGTGGTGTGGTGGTTTGTTCATGCGGCTTGGTAATGTGATATCTGTGGTATTGCCTTTGTGATTTACGATGGGTCTGCTGGAGGCGAACGTCGACGACGAAGACGGCGAAGGAGGCGGTGATGGTGGCGATGATTGTAATGATGGGGTGGTGGTGATGATGTCCTTGGCAGGAACAACAAGGACTCCCCTTTCTCTTCCTTCCCCCAGCGGTCTCTGCGCCTCTCCTCAGCGCTGAGACGCTGACGACGAAGGAGGCGGTGATGGTGGCGACGATTGCGACGATGATGGTCGTGATGTCCTTGGTGGAGTCAGGGCTCTCTCTCTCTCTCTCTCTCTCTCTCTCTCTCTCTCATAAACAGTGACCATTCACTCATTCACTCGCAGGTGGGATAGTTCGGTCTGGTAGTCGTGGTTCAAGCGTTAGTTCGCTGCAAATCGCGGGTGTGGTTGTGTACAACGAGAACGAAGGATGTCGGTGGAAACAATCGCGAGATTGTTGGTGGTGGCCTTTGCACGCGTCTTTCTCATAGAGGCTACTCTGTAACAAGACTGCTCGATGCCTAGAGAGAAAATCGCCCACTTCTCCGCTGGGAGGAAAACCAAGCACTCAAGTGCATGCAAGCAACTTGCAGAACTTCGAAGGTTATCGCATGCAGTTCCGTTGGTGATGATTTGATTGTTTTCGTGTGATTTACTGAAATAGTGTGAAGGTGCATTTGCACGAAGGAATCTTTCGTTTTTATACACCGGTTTTCCCTGCTCATTTTACACAAACTCCGGAAAAAGATGAACGCGCGAACCGGGCGTTAAATGAAAGTGCTTAAGCGTTCCCGCAGCAGCGGTTGCAGTTCGGCGGTCGGGAAACTCAATCGAGAACCTCTCGATTTTCGGTCGGTAGCTACTTCATTTTGAACATCTTCGCAACTGAAAGTTTTAGGCATTGCGTTCAATCCATGAAAATTCGCAGCAGAAGTCAATCAACCTGGCAACGAAAGCGAAGGAACTCGAATCCTGCAATCGGTGGCGGCGCAGAAACGGCGAGCGAGCGAGCGAGCGAGCGAGCAAGCTAGCGTGTCTCGGCGCTGCTGTTGCAGGAGCGCCGGCCGGCGACGACGTCGATCCCGGTACGCCTTGCAATAAATCCTGCCCGAACGAAGGTCTCTCTCTAAGTCGGAGAAGGACTCCGCCTCTGAAAGTGACTTGATACAACGAGGACCACTATGCAAGCAGACGGACGAGGCAAGGACAGAGGGAGGAAGCAAGAATCCCGCCTCGCAAAGATAAGCTTGCGAGCGGTAAGCTACGTGAGAGACGTAAAGATAATCCCGCATACCAAAGACCGGGAGAATCTTGCAAGCAGTAAACTGTATCAGTATCAAAGACTGTATTGTCAGTTGTAACCTGCGCCAGGGACGTAAAAGAAAATATTGTAAGTGGTAGACTACCGTTTCAAAGTTAATCCTGCAAGTTGTAGACTGTATCAAAGACGCAGAGGCAATCTTGCAACTTGTAAAGTGTATCAAAGACAATCTTGTAAGTTATATAGCAGCGCCGGTCGCGGGAGCAGAAGGAGGAGGAGGAGGAGGAGGAGGAGGAGGAGGAGAAGGAGTCGAGAGAGAGAGACAACTTTCAACTTCTTCTTCTCGCTCCCCGCTGAGTCTCAAGTTTCAACTCCCTGCCACCCACAAGGCGCTTCTATCTATCTTTTGCCGTTAGCCGTCGTCCTCGGCTTCATCAACCCTCCTCCTCCTACTCCTCCTCCTCCTCCTCCTCCTCGTCCTTTTCT
>NC_089756.1:24745517-24780517 GCF_040412425.1 Macrobrachium rosenbergii | reverse complement strand
CTACACAGCGTTGCCACATTGTCTCGTCGTGGTTACGTTGAGCTTAGCACCTGTCTTCTCATTATACCAACAGTAATCTGCAATTCATTGTATCCTGAGTGCACAAGCATTGAAAAATCTCGTTGTGTGAGTTAATTTTATATGGTAACGTCTGCTCATAGGCTTTTTCTCTGTAGGGACGAGGTTACGTAAGGCCTTCTAAATGGGCAGTTAATACCCAGGTAAGGGCGTACCCGACATATCCTGCTCGCTTATGCGTCGTATAAAGTCGAAGAAGAGACTTCATTCAGACGCCAGACTACACTGAATCCCCTGTCTAAGTTCATTCAGGAATGGTATTTCGAAGTGTTTCTGTCCTTATATGACTGACGAAATTCTATAAAACCCAGTTTTAATCACAGGATAATGGGACTGCCTTATAGCTAATACCCTATACATTAGTTTGATTTTGTCCCTAAATTCTATTACCAGCTTACTTGCGTCAAGCGCACTGAGTCAAGACAGCAATCCACAGCTATTTAATAGAGCTGTGAAGATATGATTCTCTCTCTCTCTCTCTCTCTCTCTCTCTCTCTCTCTCTCTCTCTCTCTTCAAGGAAGACTAGGATAACTTATATGTTAAACACTATATCAAGACAAACAATTCTAAATCCACTGTTTTAGGATGGAGATAGAATGATCCTCTCTCTCTCTCTCTCTCTCTCTCTCTCTCATAAACAAATTCGTATTTGAGTTTTTTCTGACTTTTATTGTCAACAAATCGGTGCCTAGACAAACAATTTGACAGTCTCTCTCTCTCTCTCTCTCTCTCTCTCTCTCTCTCTCTCTCTCTCTCTCTCCACCTGTCCCAGGGACGAGGAGGCTCCCATCGACAGCCCCTTTTGACCGCAAGCCCTATTACAAGGAACGAAGCCAGATTATCACTATTTTTCTTTCTTTCTTTCCTTCTTTCTGTCCCGTCCACTTCTCCAAGGGTTCTTTTGTGCCTTCCTCTCATTGGACGGACGCAAAACTTCTTTATTACCATCGATTTTCACACCTATCAGCGAGAGCTTCTTCGAATCTCATGAGCAGGTTCGTAGCTCAGGACTCCACACGATTCTTCGTTTTTCTTTCGTAATTCTTGTCAGTTTTTAATTTGCCTTTCTGAGTTTTGCTTTTCTTTCTTTCTCTTTTTAGCGTTGTGGCAGGATTTTCAGGCGGTCAGTAGGGTGCCTTCTTATTGCCATCATTCCGTATTTTTTTACTAGGAAGCCAATAGATTTCCTCTTATACCTCTCTTATCGCCCCGGTGGGTTTTCTTCGTTCTTTTGAAAGGGGTCAAGCGTGGACCAACCATTGAGAGAGAGAGAGAGAGAGAGAGAGAGAGAGAGAGAGAGAGAGAGAGAGAGAGAGAGAGAGAGAGGGAGAGAGAGGGCCATCCTCAGTCGCTGCATTTTTGTGACAGGATCACAATGGACCCCAGAGGTCACTTTATAAGAGGTCCAATCACATCCTCTTCAAGGAGGTTGATTCTTTTTCTCTTGGGCTTCTTATTATTCTTATTATTCTTCTCTTCCATTCATCCCTTCGTCGACTCCCGGGTGGGATGCTGGAAGTGACTTCACGTGTGTGCGTGCTAAGAAGGAGAAGGAGGAGGAGGAGGAGGAGGAGGGAGTGCTGGAAGAGGAGAAGAGTCCAGGTGAAGAAGATTCCTGGCCATGGGCGCCATCGAGAACCTCTCTTAGAGTGGGCTCGGATTATGCCTTTTGATTTATAGGATCATTTTCAAAGAACTTAAAGAGATTGGGGGTGAGGAGGTGGTGTGTGTCTTCGACGGGGGAGGGGGGGGTGTATGCCACCGTCGTCATTTTGGCCATTGTGGTCGTAATGGGAAAAGGACGCGGGAGATCACGAAGTGGCCATGATTAAAAATGGACGAGGATGCCTGGAGCTTAATTTGTCTTGTTCTCGTTATTAATTTTATCTCTTTCTTGTTATTAATTTTATCCTTTTCTCCCTGAATCGTCGGCCTCTTTGGACCCCCCTTTGTCAGTGGAAGACTTTTGCTGTTCACAGCGGCGGCTGACATGGCCGTTAGATTTAGGTTTATGTATGTAAATGCTTAGGCATTTTTAGGCGTTATTGACAACCTTTTGGAGTTCAGTGCATTTACTTGTGTGAAGCTTGTGAGTGTTTGTTATAAGGCTTGGGAGATATTATACATTTATTCACTTACAAGCTTTGGAAGTTTTTGGTCATTTACCTATCTAAATCTTGTAAATTCCTCTTATTTGCTCGCTTGTAAAAATTTTTTTCATTATGTGTTCACAAGATTGTGAGGTATTGTACACATCTATATACGAGTTTGCAAAACTTTTTACATTGATCTGTTTACTAGTTTGTGAGCTCATGTGCATTTATCTGTTTAAAACATGCTCAATTTTTTTTTTCTAATTACTAGGCTTTGTGAAATCTGTGTATCTGTCGTTTTACAAGCTTATGTTTCTGCGGACGAACACCCTCAGAAATAATCGACAAAGATCAAATTTTTTTATTAGAGCAAATAAGTTTTTCTTTGATTTGGGTTGTATTATTTTTGCTTGGTTATGTAATTTAATACATACTTGCAAACACTTTATCTGTTATTATTATTATTATTATTATTATTATTATTATTATTATTATTATTATTATTATTATTATTATTATTGAGAGAATCACCTCGACTTCCACCGACCTCGGGAGACCTTTAACCGGGATACATTATTATTATTATTATTATTATTATTATTATTATTATTATTATTATTATTATTATTATTATTATTATACAGTAATGATAATAACAGTAATATTAGTGTTTGGAACACTATTAGATGCCTACAATATCGGGTAAAAAATTCAGTTGTATGTAGGTGAACGTATTCAAAGATATATATTTCTCCAAACATATCTCTGCATCCACATGTAATTATAGAATTTAACCTAATAATAATAATAATAATAGCTATTATTATTATTATTATTATTATTATTATTATTATTATTATTATTATTATTATTATTATTATTATTATTATTATTATATGCATGATAGCAAATGCTACTAAGCATACAACAATATTTATTATTATTATTATTATTATTATTATTATTATTATTATTATTATTATTATTATTATTATTATTATTATTATTATTATATGCATGAAGCCAATGCTACGTAAACTGTACAACAAAATTATACTTATTGACGCTTATGCACAAAAAACGAGTATGCATACAAAAGCAAAGTACACTTGTATTAAAACGTAAAACGAACACGTACGCATACAGCTGTCCAAGAAACATTCATACACACACACACACACATACACAACAAAAATCCATTCTTCAGCTTTTCCCGACATTTTCTTAAGCGACCCAGTGGAAGAGATGGGAACACACAGCGGGTTTCACTTTACCCAACTTAAATTGGTCTAGTTATGTCACAATCGACTCAAATTATTGTGTCCTTTGCAGCCCACGACAACGGATGGTCTCGGAATAATTCACTTTCATTTGACCAGATGCGCTGGTCTTTGACAAGCGTCTCTCTATCTCTCGCTCTTTTTCTCTTCATGTGTGTGTATGTATGTATGTATATATATATATATATATATATATATATATATATATATATATATATATATATATATATATATATATATAACATGATGATTATATTGCAATATTTACGAAGGAAAGAGAAACAATGGAGTACTGTAAGGCCTTTCGACTTCTTGTCCTTTGCTTGATTCTGCTAAGTAAAGGGCAAGAAGTCGAAATGCCTTGCAGTACTCCACTGTTTCTCTTTCCTTCGTGACATTGCCTTTATTTATATATTCATCATGTTCCATATTTTCAGTGGTTCAGTTATAAATTATATATATATATATATATATATATATATATATATATATATATATATATATATATATAATATACTGTATGTATAGTATATATATATATATATATATATATATATATATATATATATATATATATATATATATATATATATATATATATATATATATATACAGTATATATATATACTGTATATATTAATCAGTTGATCAGTTACTTTAATTCGGTTTAATAAGAGAAACTTTTAAAACTTACCAGAAGTTAAGAGAATTGCTTCGAAAGAAAAGAGAGAAAAATAAAGGTGACAGGAAGAAGCTCTGAAACCAACGGAAGTTTGGCCTTGATGACCTATGTTCGTGTGACGCCAGCTTATGTATAGATCTATCTATCAAAAATTGGAATAAAACTTTTCCTCGTGAAGTATATCTTGAAGGTAAAAAGAATCAGTTGGTATTTGAAGTTGTCATAAGAGTCTTTACGCTTAACGATTAGCAAACTGACTTGAGCTGTCTTCGCTTTTAGCTGTTGTTTTGAACATATTTTTTCTTATGAACTGGATTGTGTTAACTTGCTACAGTTGTTTTGTAATTTTTTTCTTGCTGAATTGGATTGTCTTAACTTGCTCCAGTTGTTTTTTAAATGTTTATTTCTGCTGAACTGGATCGTCTTTACTTGTTACAATTGTTTTGTAAATGTTTTTTTCCTGCTGAATTGGGTTGTCCTAACTTGCTACAGTTGTTTTGTATTTTTTTTTTCTTCTGAATTGAATTGTCTCAACTTCCTACAATTGTTTTGTAAATGTTTTTTTCCTTCTGAATCGGATTGTCTTAACTTGCTACAGTTGTTTTGTAAATGTTTTTTTCCTTCTGAATTGGATTGTCTTAACTTGCTACAGCTGTTTTGTAAATTTTTTTCTTCTGAATTGAATTGTGTTAATTTGGTACAGCTGTTTTGTAAATGTTTTTCTTCTGAACTGGATTGTCTTACCTTGCTACAATTGTTTTGAACATGTATCTCTTCCCTGTATTGTCTTGACTTGCAGAATGTATTTTGGTTGAAGGAGAGACGAAATCAGGAAGAAGATATCTTATTTCTTCTTTTTATGAGAACATCAATGCATAAATAAAAGAAAAAAATGTACTGATCCTAAATGTCAATTAAAAAAAAGGAGGGCGGGGGACCTATCTTCTTTTCCCGCTATTATTAGGAGCTTAGGGTGAGTCAGGAATTGACTGGGAATCAAGAATTGATTGGGAATCGGAGCAACTACAACAAAAGAAGCACAACAACGACATGTATCTCCGTCATCATTCCTCCTCGACTCTCCAGAGACTCCTGTGCCTTATTCCCCTGCCCCCTTACTTTTCCCCTACCTCCCCTAGAGGTCTTTCCCCACCCTGGCCCCTTTCCCTAGATAGATCCCCTGTTGTTCTTTTCCCCCCTATGTGAATGTTGCCACGTAGTACACATTCTGTCCGGTTTCTCCCTTGTTATCTCACTCTGCATCAGTGTTTTGTAAATCACTGTCAATTCAAGTAATGACTAATAAGAATTCTTATTTGTTCGTACTTTCTTCTTTCATGTGGTCCATCACATTTCTTTTATTTTTCACTTGAAGCAGAGTGCGCAAGACCGTGACAACTGAACGAAATGGCGATTTTTGGCAGCTTTTCCATACAGTGTAGGGTAATCCCCCTATACAACATTTCCAATCTAAACTTTTAGCCAATCACTCCCCCTATCCGCCCGGAGAGGGGGAGGGGAGTCGATGGGGGATATGGGTGAGAGGGAGGGTTTGATATGCAGATTGGTCCTCCGCTCCGCTCCTTCCCTCCCTCCCTAACGATATCCCCCCCCTCCCTTGCACAGCCTGCATTGTACGCCACGCCCTCCCCATAACCCCCCCTCTTTTTTTTTCGTATGCTCCATAGGCCTACTTCCTCTTGATTCATCATTGCGGCAGTTGGGGAGATGTTTATTCCGGCTCTTCATGAATGTATTTGCACCAGTTCGTCTGTTGTTTTCTTTTACGTATATTCTTCGTTGTTGTTGTTCCAGAAGACACTTGATGCGAGTTATTCATTTTTTTTTTTTTTATTCTTGGTTTGTGTATGTGCTTCGTGCGTCCAAGAGCCATGTACCACCGGTGAGATTTATCTGACATACAATCCCCAGCATTCATGTTTGTATTTATTTATTTGTTTATTTGGTGGCATTTTAATTGATATTTTACCATCATGGTGAACTAGAATCAATCTCTCTCTCTCTCTCTCTCTCTCTCTCTCTCTCTCTCTCTCTCTCTCTCTCTCTCTCCAAAGCTGCTATTACAATTCATCCAGCATATGTGTCTCCCAACAACACTTGTTTGCCTCTGACGAGTCAGTGTGTGGAATGGAGATACTCTCTCTCTCTCTCTCTCTCTCTCTCTCAGGAGATGGCCATGCATAAACGATAAACACTACCCAGGCACCCCCTGCCCTCCCCGGGCCCCCATACCTCTCTTTTTCCAAAATGGACAAAGAGCTCGCGCGGCCATTGTGTGGGCTTGGCCATTGATTGTTTGTTGACACATATAAAACTTTTTCGATGGATTCATCCATGAGGATCACACGAACATAGAGGTATGGACGTGCGACTGCGTACGAACACACGTACATGCATACTTGAATACATACATATGTGTGTTTGTGTTTGTTTTCGTACATCTGATAATTTCCGTAATGCGTGTCCCAGAGTAATCGTGTTTTTAACAAATATTTACGGTTTGCCTGTTGTTTTATTCTTATATTTGAACACCATCCTACGCAACCCGTCCACTGCTCTCTCTCTCTCTCTCTCTCTCTCTCTCTCTCTCTCTCTCTCTTCAAATAAAGTCCCATAGGTGCATAGTCAACATTTTCATCAGTGTTGCCATTTTTCCCGCGATTTCTCCCTAGAACAAAATACTTCATAATGTTTTTGAAAGGAAGAGCCAGTTTGGGTCCTAATTAATTCCACATCTCAATTCATTCGAATGCCAGCGGCTCATATCAGTCAGGTACACGTCCCTCAAGACCAGTTTGCCCGATCCTGGCCGAGACTCCAACAAAATACGCGATGAATGCGCCCAAGGCCCTCCCGAAGGGGGTCGGACGAATGCATCCTGTAGCAGCGGACACTCGACTTGGTCTGTGCAGAATTTTAGCATTTTTATTACGCTGTGACGTACGTAACTAGGACCAATTATGACGTTATTTACCAAGTAGTGTAAACGACTTGGAGATTTATGTATATATACGTAGGATCTACTGGTCACTTTTTATTAGATACGCATATAATTGTGATACCCACACTGCCACCTTAACTCCTCGACTTATATATAGGATCTACTCCTCGATTTATACATAGGATCTACTGGTCACTTTTTACTGGGTACGTATATAATTGTAATACCCACAATGCCCCCTCAACTCCTCGATTTATATATATAATCTACTGGTCACTTTTTACTAGATACGTATATAATTGTAATACCCACAATGCCCCTTAACTCCTCGATTTATATATAGGATCTACTGGTCACTTGTTACTAGATGCATATTTAATTGTAATACCCACTGTGCCCCTTAACTCCTCGACTTATATATCGGATCTACTGGTCAGTTTTTACTCGATACGCATATAATTGTAATACCCACAATGCCCCCTTAACTCCTTGAGTTATATATAGGATCTACAGGTCAGTTTTTACAAGATACGTATATAATTGTGATACCCACAATGCCCCCTTAATTCCTCGATTTATATATAGGATCTACTGGTCACTTTTTACTAGATACGTATTTAATTGTAATACCCACAACGGCCCATTAACTCCTCGATTTATATATAGGATCTATTAGACACGTTTTACAAAATACATATTTAATTGTAATACCCACAACGTCCCCTTAACTCCTCGATTTATATATAGGATCTATTAGACACATTTTGCAAAATACATATTTAATTGTAATACCCACAACGGCCCCTTAACTCCTCGATTTATATACAGGATCTATTAGACACGTTTTACAAAACACACATTTAATTGTAATACCCACAACGTCCCCTTAACTCCTCGATTTCATCACGCTTCGCGGATAAGTTTGTCACTACAAAGCCTTAGATCCAAACGGAACGAATGTGTCTGGTGGCAAGATGCTAAAAGACGTTGGAAACCTCAACCCTTCACACTTCATTTACGGGCGTTTGTGAGTATGTTTGTAAGCAGGGATCCACTCTATTGTTATTCTGTGTCACGTTTGGAGTGCTGGTGTATAATGATGCGTCCTTATTCACCGTCATTCGTCGCATTCATGATGATGATTGCCGGGTCCCGTGACACCGTTTTGTGGGGACGACGTGAGGAATCCTGCGTTGGCAGATGGTACTACTTACTTCCAGGGGACAAATCAGTAGTTCGTTTTCATTGTCGTTGTTGATGTTTACTTTGTTCTAGCGTTAATGCAATGAGAGCGTGCTTAGAATGGAGAGAAATGTGAGGCCTCCTTTAACGTCTGACCTCTTCTGACCTTACTTAATCACGTCCATGTTTATGATGATGGTGGTGATGATTATAGAAATAGATTGCATCTTCAGAGTGTCTCTCGTTAATGTTTCTGTCGCTATTAGCATCGTCCTCTTTATCACAACCATCAAAATATTTATCCCTTTTTTTTTTTTTGGTGGCATGATATCAGTGCGCATTGTGGGGTTTCTTTCGATCGATCCCAAAGAATAGCACTTCATGGGTAATGACATTTGCATCCTGTCAATTTTGGACTCTTATATATCCATTTGCGCTTTGGTTTCCAGTCATTTGTCATACTCTCACTCCTGATTCATGGATAACTGATAGAGAATGATTACATATATCAGGTTATTAATGGCATGACGTACATTCAGTGGTACATGATTACGTGATCAAATGACTCCATTGTGATCGGTCCATATGCTAACACTTCACCCGATTAAATTTGTCAGTCATCTCTTCTGAATGAGTTTCCTTTATTGTGTTCTATTGATTTTTTTTTTTTTTTACGTTTTGATTTGCATTGTGTCGCCTTTCGTCCCTTGAAACGTCAAATCTAATCTTTGTTTGTGAATTTCAGGTTGCTGGTGGACTCTGCTGCAGCCTGGTTTGATCAAGGTAAGATGACACTCTTTTTTTGTAGTATTATATTCCATATACTGTATATATATATATATATATATATATATATATATATATATATATATATATATATATATATATATATATATATATATATATATTTATGTTTATATATACATATATATGTGTATATATATGTATATATATATATATATATATATATATATATATATATATATATATATATATATATATATATGTATATATATACATACATACATACATACATACATACATAGGTGACGGTTCGAATCCTGCCGGGGACGAAGCACTTAAAAGTTGTAAATAACCCTGGCTTAAGTTAGTCTCAAGGTATAGGGAATTCGATATTGAACGATACTTGTGAATATTAAAAAAAAGTCACGCGTGGATAAGTGACATATATATGTATATATGTGTGTGTATGTATATATGTATATGTGTGTGTCTGTGTGTGTTCGCGTGCGTGCGTGCGTGTGTGCGGATATGACTTTCTTCCGCAAAAGGCAGCATTTCTTGTCGGCCCCCTTTATCAGCTCGCAGCATTCCTTAGCCCAGCTGCAGTCCTCCGTAGTCGATCAAAAACCAGGGACACCATGAATCTTTTTTTTTGGAAATGCGTCTAAAGGCATTTACCCTGTGTATGTGTAGAGAGAGAGAGAGAGAGAGAGAGAGAGAGAGAGAGAGAGAGAGAGATAATCCGGAGGAAACAGGCTGAGGCTGATGGCGGCCCGAGACCCGTAACTCAACTCGGAAAATAGCCTGCCAGGATCAAGGTTCATCAAGGAGCTGTCGTCTCTCTTGAGAAAGAAAGTGAAGAAGAAGAATGAGAGAGAGAGAGAGAGAGAGAGAGAGAGAGAGAGAGAGAGAGAGAGAGACTGACTGAGAGGAAGTTGCCGCAATTATAGACAGTCAACGGCTGAGGCTTAGATGCGAAGATGTATTGTTGATAATGTTTTTTGAGTTCAGGGTTTGTGGTTTTTTTTTTTCTTTTTGTTTAGAAATGCGACAGAAACTGCTTGCAATGAAATTCGGTTAAGTTATTATTATTATTATTATTATTATTATTATTATTATTATTATTATTATTATTATTATGCGTTACAAGCCAAGATGGAATGGCAAATATGAAAACTGAAAAACAGCCAAGCGAAATTTGGTATCGCGAACGAGAGACGATAGACGAACAAGAAAATCAATATACACTTGAAAACAAAACAAAATAAGCCTCAGTGAAAGAAATAATGCCATGAAGGACAGACTCAAACTGACAGTGATACAAAAACAAGTATAAATAAACACGAGTTGAAACAAGTGAGTCACAAAACATGAAAATAGATGGACGTTTAGAATCAACAAGAGCTGAAGATTTGTGCAGTTAACTTCATGTTAAAATTTTAAGAGAAAATGGGCGCATACCCTTCAGATTACGCACACCCACTGGAGGAAAATTTCACGATTTGAAAGAAAACTTGAGAGAGATTAAAAGAAAGAAAGAGCAAGAGGAAATAAATAAAACAATTGAGGCCAGAATAAAGAAGGCACGGTATCTAGAGCAACCGTAGAAGGAGGAGATTCTGAGAGAGAGAGAGAGAGAGAGAGAGAGAGAGAGAGAGAGAGAGAGTTTGTGTTAAATCAAAAGAATGACGCCTCAAGATGACAGTAGTTAATGGGAGCAGACTTGAAAACAGTTGGTTCCAAGAGAGAGAGAGAGAGAGAGAGAGAGAGAGAGAGAGAGAGAGAGATTGTGTTAAACCAAAAGAATGACGCCTAAAGATGACAGTAGCTAATGGGAACAGACTTGAAAATAGTTAGTTCCGAGAGAGAGAGAGAGAGAGAGAGAGAGAGAGAGAGAGAGAGAGAGAGAGAGAGAGAGATCCAAATCTCTCTCGTCCATAAGGAGAATGGCCGCCAAATTGACGGGTCAAGAGGGTGTCAACGAACAGGCCACTTTGGCCTGATTGGATTACTGTCTCGAGAGAAGTGATAGTTTAGCTAGTTACCCTCCAGATGATAGAGCCATGACACACTTGACAAGTTTCTCTTTTCGAATTTGACCCTCTTTCTTTCTTTCTTCCTTTCTCTCTTTCTTCCTTTCTTTCTTTCTTCCTTTCTCTCTTTCTTCCTTTCTTCCTTTCTCTCTCTCTTTCTTTCTTCCTTTCTTTCTTTCTTTTTCTCCTGGCCTTTCTTCCTTTTTCTTTCTTTTTTCGTTTCTTCCTTTCTTCCTTCCTTTTTCTTTCTCTCTTTCTTCCTTTCTCTCTTCCTTTCTTCCTTTCTCTCTTTCTTCCTTTCTTCCTTTCTTTCTTTCTTTTTCTCCTGGCCTTTCTTCCTTTTTCGTTTCTTCCTTTCTTCCTTCCTTTTTCTTTCTTTCTTCCTTTCTCTCTTTCTTTCTTTCTTCCTTTCTTCTTTTCATTCTTTCTTTTTCTCCTGGCCTTTCTTCCTTTTTCTTTCTTCATTTCTTCCTTTTTTCTTCCTTCCTTCCTTCGTTCCTTTCTTTCTTTCTTTTTCTCTTGATATCCTTGTATGAGGTTTATTTCGTTTTATCTTTGCTTGTTTTCTTTCTTGATGACAGTTATGTATTCATCCTTTTTGCTTTAGAAGTTTTTTTCTCCTGCCTTTGACCATAATCTTGCTTCCTTCCTCGATGAGAGTCAGTGACTTATCTTTACTTATTTGTTGTCCACTCGTTATTCTCCTTTGTGACTTTAAAGCATTCGATTCAAGGAGGGTTTCTCATGCAAGTAAATAGCCTTTTGATATTGTCCCATATTGATCTTGGCACGTGTTGGGTAATAATGAAAATGATATTAATAATAAAACCACCTTGGTGTTCATTCAGATCTGAATCTTGGTTAAATTGGGTTCTTTTTTGGGAACCAACGCATAATGACATTTTCATTGGAATTACCTTGTAATCTGCGCATCTAATCTGTATATATATATATATATATATATATATATATATATATATATATATATATATATATATATATATATATATATATATATATTTATATATATATATATACGCACATACATGCATAAATATTATATATATGTATATATATATACAATATATATATTATATATATATATAAATATATGTGTATGCATGTATATACTGTATATAAATATATATATATATATATATATATATATATATATATATATATAATATATATATATATGTATATATATATATATATATATATATATATATATATATATATATATATATATATATATATGCAGTATATACTGTACATATGTGAAGGCCTATACATGTTTACATTAAAAGGTCCTTATAGCAATGTGGATGATAATTAATTGTGTAATAACAAGAAAAACGTTGAGAAAACAAATTTCCCCTCAGTGATAGTGAGGAGTGTGAGTGAGACGCCTGGGTACAAGATGCCCCGGGTACGCTGATGCAGTTGTTAATGCCACCCGTCTCTATTACTGGGTACAAGTTATTATCACTTACAGTGGCCCCTCATGCCCTCTCAGTCCCTTGCAACTAAGGAGATTATTTCAGGGCAGAATGTTCTCTCAGACATGTGTGTAATTATGTGTAGATGTTTGCGTTTGTATTATTATTATTATTATTATTATTATTATTATTATTATTATTATTATTATTATTATTATTATTATTAACCAAACACCTTGTGTGTTTCTGTTTCCATTGTTATTATTATTATTATTATTATTATTATTATTATTATATTATTATTATTATTATTATTATTATTATTATTATTGTTATTTCAAACAAATGCTCATATAAACTTCACTTCTGCCCTTGCCCCGTATAAGGCAACGGTAATAATAATAATAATAATAATAATAATAATAATAATAATAATAATAATAATAATAATAATAAATGACTATTATTATTATTATTATTATTATTATTATTATTATTATCATCATCATCATAGATTACTCTTACCTATGCCCTTTAACAAATACATAATACAAATACAGTGGAAACAGATAGACGCGTATGAAACTGTAAAAACAAAAAGAAAGAGATACAAGTGAAAGAACAAATGATTTTTGTCCTTTGTAATGTAACGAAAAATGATAGCAAGGAAAAAATTGCAGCTTGGCATCTATTGCAGATCAGATTAGTGGACGACGCTAATGTGTAATCTCCGTGGTGTGGGTTGGGTATGTGGTTGGTGACCGTTGTTTAGTTTTTTTTTTTTTTCTCTTGAGTTTTATTTTGTGGGTGCTCGTTGTTGCCGGGATAAAGATGAACGGAGAAGAGCCGAATTTTTCTCTTTGTTTCTGTAGAGACGAACGAATATTTGAGAATTTAATGAAAATGATAATAATAGATAACAGTTCCTTTGAAGTTTCTACATACATTAACTCTGCCACAATAGATAATGATAATGGGATTCATTTCAGCTTCGGGCAGCAGAATCCATGGTCACTGATTGAATCACCTCTTTCTCTAAATTTCATTGACATTGTTTTAAACTTTATAGAGGAAATATCTCTCTCACGCCCCACTTTCTCTCTCTCTTCTCTCTCTCTCTTCTTCTTTCTTCTTCTTCTCTCTCTCTCTCTCTCTCTCGCCGTCTTTTTAGAAGAGTTGATCATCAAGAGGCTGCATATTCAAGAGCCTTCATAAATCTTCCCGTCTTCTAAGTCGTATTTCCTTACGTCTGCCAAATGATGAATGGATCTTTACGTGTCATGATAATTATGAATGCAAATAATCGAATACATGCACCATGTGTCTTATTTTTTAATTAAGGGGAAAGCTTAAAGAGAGAGAGAGAGAGAGAGAGAGAGAGAGAGAGAGAGAGAGAGAGAGAGAGAGAGAGAGAGAGAGAGAGAGAAGGATCCTAAGAGTATGTATCGTCTGAAAACAAAAAAGCATCAAGATGCTATCTGTCCTTGTCCCTGAGTCCTTCAATTTTCTTTTTCTTTATCACCCGTCCCTTAGCAAGCGCAGATATGAGAGAGAGAGAGAGAGAGAGAGAGAGAGAGAGAGAGAGCCATCGTCGCCATTATGCCAATGTTAATCCGTGCTGAGTCTCGCTGTTGACGGATTTTCGCTTTATGGAGTCGGGGATTTCAGCCGCCTCGCCGACTGGTGATAAAGGATCAGTGTTGCCATAAGACTAAAGAAGAGAAATCCCTTGTGTGTGTGTGTGTGTGTGTGCGTCTTGCTCTCTGTCTCTCCCTCTTTCCTTGTCCCTCATTTCTCTTTTTCTGATTCTTCGCTACGATTTTTTTTTCCTTTTTTCCCTTTGCGCGACTTATGGATTACCGCCCCCCGGTTCCCTGAAAGGAAAACGCGTATTAATAGATTCCCCTTTTTACAGCTGTGTGTGCAACGTGCGATTATAGTTATATAGGGAAGGGAATCAAGGCAGCCTCTTGACTTCGGTCTGTTTTGTCAACACTGTTGGATGATGCATCTTGAGCTCGGCACTGGAAGATGAAGGGGGAAAAGAGAGAGAGAGAGAGAGAGAGAGAGAGAGAGAGAGAGAGAGAGAGAGAGAGAGGATGGTGGAGATGAGGAGTGAAGGCAAGATTGGAAGTGACGGCTCAAAAAGGGAACTAGACCCCTTCTATGTATACAAAGTCAGTTGTGATAATGGAGAGGAATTTTGATACACACACACATGTACATATATATATATACTGTATATATGTGTATATACACACACACATATATATATATATATGTGTGTGTGTGTGTGTGTACAGTATATACACGTACGTACACCAACACACACAAACACATGTATATATATATATATATATATATATATATATATATATATATATATATATATATATATATATATATATATATATATATATATATAAATATAAATGTATTTATTTATTTATTTATTCATTTTTGTGTGATATGCGCACGCGTGCTTTTGTATGAAGGATCTCAAACTTCATTTTTAGAACGTTGTCACAATTCCCATACCGGTTTGGTTACCACCATAACGGACTGAATGCATGGCGCCTAACGTGAACGCGGTCACCACTTCGCAAATACATTTGTGTACCGGCATAAGTGCTGAGGTTGACGTGACATGACTATGGACAGCGCGTTATTAGTGGTCTCTTGTAAAAGATGCAATTTCTGGACGTCCCCTCACTCCCCACGACACACAGGAGGCATGATTATCCACTCAACTTGGAACCCTGAAATTGAATATCTTGTCGATGTAATACGATGAATTGTCAACTCTGATGCACATGCATGCACGATAGAAAAGCAACTCTAATTAATTTTTTTTTTTTTTTTACTTTTCCCCTTCGGGCGTGGAATATTATTTCCCAAAGACTAAAGTGTACCTTCATATAAAATTGCAGGAAGAAAATTACCTTTTTTCGTTGCATTTTTAATTTTTCTCTGCTTTAGCGTTTCTTTAAAATGACGTGTAGGAAAAATCACCTTTAAGTCATTTTTCGTATTTTTACCGATTTGTTCGTTATTCTGTTAAAGAGGCTCTGAACTGTTTCCGGTTGGCTCTTACGTTGTTTGAGAACTTCTCATTTTCATATCTAATATTCTTTTCTGAAGTGTCACATAACTTCTGAGTGCTCTGGTGACTGATTGGCTGATTTCGAATTATCGGGTATCAACTGTGAATATCTGAATGACATTCTCCTGGAGAGTTTAGAAAAATACTAAGACAAGGAGCGAATCAGTGAAGCGAAAACGCAATCCATTATGAGCGGGAATGGGTCACAGAGCGGCTCGAGAGTCGCTGGTGTGGAATGGAATGGAATATAGAGTTTAGGCCAAAGGCCAAGCAGTGGGACCTATGAGGTCATTCAGCGCTGGAAAGGAAATTGAGATTAGGCAGGCTTGAAAGATGTAACAGGACGTAAGCCTCGCAGTTGCACCATGAAACAAGTGTTTGGAGAGGGTAGATAGCAAGATCGGAGAGAGAATTTGAATGGAGGTAGAGTAAAAGGAATGAAAGGGTTTGCAGCTAGAGGCCGGAGGGACGCCGTAAAGAACCTTAAGTAGTGCCTACAGTGCACCATGTGAGGTGCACTGGCGGCACTACCCCGCTACGGGGGTTGGTGGTGCGAGAATGAGTAATGTGACATCCAACAACAACCTCTAAGTGCTTATCACTGGTGTGTGCCTCTTATCTCCCAAATTTCACGTTTCTGTTGACACCCGGACAAGTTGTTCGTTTGCGTTTATTTTCTTTTCACTGAGTTGTTTCGTCTTTCATATATTTATTTCTGATCATTCTAATCCGCTTTAATAAAAAATTTAAACAAATAAAAAACTCTAGCATTGGTTAATTAGGACTTTAGGGTACAGTAGGTCACTGAGAAGCAGTCACATACCTTGACCTATACTGATGTCCTCAAGACCGGAGCCTCGATGAGTCTTTGTGGCTTTTGCGTGATAATGAAATATTTTAGGGCAAGGAATGAGTCCTGCAATTAAATATTAAGAAAAGCTTCCTTGCGCATTTGTAGTTTGACATCTCATGTCAGTGCAAACTCAAGTTTTCACGTAATATGTTCAAGAATAATTTCCTAGCTGTCTTCCCTTTTGACGTATGTTTTTGAAATAAAGTTATGGGTATATTTTTAAGTATGAAAAAATTTTTTATGACACTGGAAACGATACCTTCTTCCCCCATTTGCTGAAGCTTCGTTCGACATGAGGTATCGGTATTTATCTGAAAAATTCCGTATCCGCTGAAAGCTCACTCGACCAGATGTATATCTGCAGCATCAGAGCTCATCCGTAGTGCCACCTATCTGGCGTAACTTCATCGGACCTAATGACTCAAAGCTCGTCCGCAGAAACTTCACTCGACCCGATGTGTCAAAGCCAGTCCCTAGTAGCATTCCAAACAATGAACCCCCCCCAACCCACCCCAACACACACACAAATCCCCCATCCCTCATCTCCCATCCCCCGCCATCCGCCGAAGGCTCATTCGACCTGAAGCATCAAAGCTGGTCCGTATTCTCTCTCTCTCTCTCTCTCTCTCTCTCTCTCTCTCTCTCTCTCTCTCTCTCTCACCGCGATGAGAATAGCAAGACCTCCTTAAATGATAATGGCGACTCAGGTGTATTATAAGAAGGAGGCCGTTAGCCGCTGCCTTCGTCTTCATCCCCTTTAAGGCCGATGTTGTTTTGTTGTGTTTGGTAGGACTCTTTTTACTTTGCCTTTGTCAGCCACAACGACAAAGCGTTGGACTGACTTTTTCTTCTTTACTTCTCTTCGTAAATGGGTGGGGGAAGAGGGGAGGTGGCGAGGGGCCGGGTGGGGTCTGGGAGGAGGGAGGGTGGGAGACGAGAGAGATGTCCGACCACTCATATTTATATATATATATATATATTTTTCTTGAGGTACAGTACCCACATATGAGGTCGCGCATGTTTACATAAGAGTCGTCTTTGGTGTCCCCTCTTCCTTTTTCTTACCCCCCCCCTCCTCTTATTTGTTTACTTACCTATCGCGTTTCCTCTTCCTCTTTTTCGTTGGTGCAATCATGACAATTAATACGATTTCCTGTTTCCCTCCTTTTCCGTAGTACTTACATTATTATTATTATTATTAATAGGTGTCCTCTCTTCCTTTTTCTCCCTCTCCTTTTATTTGTTTACCTACCTATCTCGTTTCCTCTTCCTCTTTTTCGTTGTTGTAATCATCACAATTAATACGATTTCCTCCTCCCCTCCTTTTCCGTATTATTATTATTATTATTATTATTATTATTATTATTATTATTATTATTATTATTATTATTATTATTATCGGATTCCTTTCACTCTTCTTCTCTTCCATCTCCTAACATATCTTTCCTCATCCTCCAGGTACTTCCCCCCCTCTCCTACAACCTCCCCCCTCCCCCCCACGAAACCTCCTTTTCATTCCGAATCGTGATGTCACAATTAACTCGGAGGATGTAAGACCGTGGTCTCCATGAATGTTATTCTAATTCGTTTTGTACTTTCATCATGTCGGGCGGTTGTTACAGAAAATTGGGAATATTGTACGACGGTAATAACTTCCCTGTTAAAAAAAAAAAAATCCTATATATTCTGTTTGTATTTGTGAAGTTGTTATTTTGTTTGTAGGGATTCTAACATTTCTGGAGAAATTGCTTTTTCCAAAATACTTGAATGAGTCGGCCTTTTTATTGAACGTCCAGTGTGTCTTCCGTCGTAGAGAAATGAATAATAACAGAATTAGGACGTGATAGAGAGAAATGATGATAAAATAATGAGCAATTAAACGGAGATGATGAATCGGGGCGTCGATGAAATAAGAATAAAATAGTGACAAACCTGAGTCTTGAAACAGGTTCGGAAAAAGAGTGGGTAACACAGGACTGCGAAAAAGCAGGAATGATAAAATAGAGCTGGAATAAAAAAAAAGGTCTATAAATAGGGGATGCCATGAAGAGAATATAGTCATTAATTGTTCTTAACGTGAAATAGATCTTGTATTCATTTTATGAAGCATTTTAGACATTTCTTTAATACATACCATACTTTACGTTAAGGCGTCTTGTCATAACTCAATAAGAATATGCTAAATCCCCCCCAACTCTCTCTCTTCTCGGGTACATTCACACACATAGTATCAAGGAAGGTCTGCTATTGCCTCTCTCTCTCTCTCTCTCTCTCTCTCTCTCTCTCTCTCTCTCTCTCTCTCTCAGACACACACACACACACATCATAGTATCAAGAAGTGCTTACAATTATGTCCCTCGGAGTTCCGAGAAACTCTCTTCTTTTCCGAGGGCTAATTCAAAAACTCGGGTATATATATTTTTTTCTTTCTTTTCGTTCCAGCCTCGGGACAGAGAAATGGAACAAAAAACCCCAGAAGAAATGCAATTGAGGAGACCGGTAATCTGTGACGCTTTTATTGTTCCTCAAACCGCAATGTTTTTGGGCCCTTCATAATTCATTTCTTTTAAGGGAAGGGGGGACCGGGAAGGTAGAGGCACCCCCAGGATGGGTCTGGGGGTTTGGGTCTTCCAGTTCCAGAGAGAGAGAGAGAGAGAGTGAGTGAGAGAGATTGTTGACCATGGTTGAGAGGGATGGCTATACCGGGGGGACCTTTGGTTCTATGAGAGAGAGAGAGAGAGAGAGAGAGAGAGAGAGAGAGAGAGAGAGATTGGCGAGTTCCAAATAGGGAGTGAGAAGAGGAGGGAATGAAAAGCACTTCTTGGAGAAAAATGAAGTGAAAAAATAAAATGAAATTCAGGCATTTCTTGATTACTGCTGTGGATGTTGGTACATGTAAATATGCCTTTACTAATTGCGTTAACTCAATTAATTAATAAATTCCTTTCACTCGCGTCAAGGCATTTTTTTCCCAATTTGGATAGTCAAGGAAAAGATGCGTGCTGCATATATAATGGCAGAAGTGTCAAGAAATGTCAAATATTTTTTAATTCTGCTTTTTGCACTTCTTGAATTATGTTATATCACTTGGTTAGGGGTAAGTGATTTGTTTGATCAAATTGGTCAAAGTGGATTTGAAATGGTACTCATTGTACTCATTATTTATATATATTCTGATATTTATAATTTCATATTTCATCATATACAAAATTGTCACTAACATCTGGGGCTAATCTGCACTTTCACATTTTACACACACACGTAATAATGTATGTATATATATATATATATATATATATATATATATATATATATATATATATATATATATATATATTATGCACTCATTTTACATATATATATGCGTGTGTGTGTGCGTGTTGGTGTGCGCACTTAAGCATGCACGCATTCACGCCTATACGGATTAAAAATTAGCAGCTGGTGTCGAATGAGAACGTTTGTTTCATTAGTACAAATTAATCCGAAGTTAGTTCATTCAAAGGATTTTGACGTACGGAGGGCCTATGGTCTAGGGTACCAAATGGCCAACAGATGCACCGTACAAAAACAGCCCCCAATTTTTTTCTTGAATATGTGTCCGTTCTGCAACTGCTACGTGCAGTAATGCGAATGCTAGGCAATGCACATGAGCTGAAACAGATTCATTTCTACTTTTATTTCTCGGTTATGTTTTTATGGTAAGAGAGCTTTTGAACCATTTATTTTAAGATACTAAAAACATGTACATTTGGCCCTCCAACTCCAACCCCCACCCCCAAAAATTAAACTGGTTCTTGAGGTGAAATATAGCATAAGGAATAGAATTCCACAGCCAGTGCTACTGATTCCTTGTAACGATGAGAATTGACTAATGTCTGGTTGTTCAAGGCTTTATTATTTATATTCAACCTTCTAATTTGCTTCTATTCTCGTCATTCGCTCCGCGTTTCCTCCTTTCAAATGATAATCATCTTTGAGCACACGAAAACGTGTCTAGATATTTGTGAAACTTCTTTGACATGCGATGCGTTTCTGGGAATACGTTATGTGTATAGTCTCGCGTTCTCTGTCTCCAACGGGCTTTCTCTCTCTCTCTCTCTCTCTCTCTCTCTCTCTCTCTCTCTCTCTCTCGCATATACATACAGCACCTATCTCTCTCTCTCTCTCTCTCTCTCTCTCTCACATACACAAAGCACCTCTCTCTCTCTCTCTCTCTCTCTCTCTCTCTCTCTCTCTCTCTCATATACACAAGCACTCTCTCTCTCTCTCTCTCTCTCTCTCTCTCTCTCTCTCTCTCTCTCTCTCTCAGACCCATGCACACTGGGGAACGATTATTTTCTGTGTTCTTTTCTGTTTTCTCCAGTTTCTGCTTCTCTTGTACATTATGTATTATTACGCCTCTCCTCGTATTCCAGGTCCGTCTAGTCCCCGTCCGTACACACAATGAGAAACCAACAAATTTCGCATAGAATTTCAAGAGAGAGTTCTGGACTGTGGGGCTTCTCCGACGATACCTTATGTCGATGGAGTTATTATCATTGTGTCTTGTTGAGAATGACCGGGTTCTTACACTCGCCTCTATACTAAGATCCCCTCCCCAACTAAGATCCCCTTCCCCCACTGCTCCACCCCCGGCTTTCATTTCGCTCTTTCTCTCTTATTCACACACACAAGCTCATTTACGCGTTGGCGCAGATTATCTCATATTTCCTCGCACTTTTCTTACTTCATCAATTTGCTAAATGTCATTTCACTCTCTCTCTCTCTCTCTCTCTCTCTCTCTCTCTCTCTCTCTCTCTCTCTCTCTCTCTCAACCTAAGAACCCATCCAATATGCCTCTGTTGGAGTATGCATGCGGTATGTGCCGGTTTTTTGGTCGTCTGATATTGGTCGCAAATTGAGGGTTAGAAGAGAGGAAAGGAAAAAAGAAGTGGGTCATCAGTTCTCTATGAAAATGTACTTTTATTGGCGTCATTAAAAATCATCCCCTCGACGCCAGTCATTGCCCTCTCTCTCTCTCTCATCTCTCCTCTCTCTCTCTCTCTCTCTCTCTCTCCTCTCTCTCTCTCTCTCTCTCCTTCAGGTGAATTAATGTTTCTCTTAGGTGAATTTCTCTCTCTCTCTCTCTCCTCTCTCTCTCTCTCTCTCTCTCTCTCTCTCTCTCTCTCTCTCTCTCTCTGTATGTACTTGTCGGCCGTATTCCACGTCATGGCGGTTCATGTTAAATTTGTCTTTCTGAAAAATAGATTTATTTTGTTGTCGAAGGGAAGTGATGATCCGATTCCATTCAGACGCTGGTTGGGTCTTTTGTAGAAACGCGATGTTGATGTCATGAAATAACAAAACATATTGCTGAAGCTATAAAATAGGGGGATATTGAGATTACGAAATGGGAAAAAAATTGATATATGAAAAAAAGAAAATATAAAATAGGGGGATGTCGGGATTAAGAAATAAAAAAAATTATGTATGAAAAAAATGAAATATAAATAGGGGGATGTTGGGATCAGGAAATGGGAAAAAAATTGATATATTAAAAAAAGAAATGTAAAATAGGGAGATGTTGGGATTACGAAGTAGGAAAAGAAAATTTATATATAAAAAAGGAAATATTTTGGGTGTCATAAAAAGGAATTAGAGGTCAATAGAATAAAGCGAGAAGAATGGCGCTGATCTTCGACATGGTAAAACGACAGATATACGTAAAACATTTCTGAACTTTTGAGATGGGAATGATAGCTTTTTGTATTGTAAAAGAATAAGTAAAACAGGAAAAATGGCGGTGATTTTATTAATGATTTTTTTATATGAAAGAGTTGAAATACTACTTGTCCATGAAAAAATATCGGTTATTTGAAGACGGACGGAAATTATTTCTTTGTTAAGCAAAAAATTGGAAAAATACCACGTTGCAAAAAATATGTTACTGTTGAAATAATAAAAAAAGGAATATTACATAGGCTAATGAAGTGGATTTTTTTTTTATAAATTAAAAAATATTGACCAATCAACGGATAAATTAGCCTAGAGTTCTCTCTCTCTCTCTCTCTCTCTCTCTCTCTCTCTCTCTCTCTCTCTCTCTCTCTCTCTCTCTCTCTCTCTCTCTCACAACGTACCCTTGCTATATATAATATAATGATAATTTTACAGACCATGTTCCCTTTTGCCTATTGACGTGTCCATATCGATGGACAGGAATCTTATACATTCGTCCAGCAGACCTCAGGAGAGAGAGAGAGAGAGAGAGAGAGAGAGAGAGAGAGAGAGAGAGAGAGAGAGAGAGAGAAGGGTTTTCCAGAGGGATGAGTTTCATAAAGGTGGTTTTAAGCACGAGTTTTCGTAAGGAATATGACCCTTGCGCAGTCCGAGCCCGAAGGTGAAAGTCGTGGCACGGGAAATTGGATTAAAAATCCCCTTTTCTTTCCTTCTTTCTCTTTCCCATATTTGAAATCTTTTGAATCTCCTGAAGAGCATGACCACTGCAATCTGGGCCTTGTCATTCCATTTATATAAAAAGGATTGAAATCATGCAAAGGAGATTGGAGGAGGAAGATTGAAAGAATCTCCCGGGTTCTCTTGTTCCTCGACATCCATTTGGGGGGGCCACTAGGTTTTAGGCCCTGTTGGCAATAATCGACTCTATTGATCTGATTAGTTCTGTCTCCCCCATCTCCAACCCCCCACCCCCCACCCCTGTAAATACACCCTCACTTCCCCCTTCCCGTACCCTGCCTAAAAGCTATATATTGACAGCTCGTATAAGTGAGATATTCTTTCTGATTTTTCCCTTTATCTAAATGTGGTGTCTGTCTTTTTTTTTTTTTTTATCACAGCTTCCTTTTGTTACTTCATTGGCACCATTTTATCGTAGGATATTTTTGTTTATTCACTGAATAGTTATCTGGCGTCGCCAGGAGAGCGGTCATCAAGACATTTCACAACGATCTACTCGATGTCTTTTGTGTCAATCAGCCGGTCGTTCTGTCTTGAATTTTTCGTGCCCTGATTGAATTTACGACTAAACAGTTTGATTGCTCCCATTAAAACTATTAATTTAAACCTTTACTTATTCATCTATTTATTCATCTGTTCATTTATTCATTTATTTATCCTTACACTTGTTAAACAAGTAGTTTTATTGTTTATTTACAGATATGTAAATTTATTTGATGTAGGTTGAAAAGTTTTTCTCTTAGGCCTAATAATGGCAGTAAAACGGCACAGTGGGAGGAACTTTTAACCACTATTTTTTTTAATAGCCTTTTTATAATTAAGCTGACTTGATCATAATTGTAAACAAATATTTTTTCATTCTTACCCTGTTAGGATGTTTTGCAATATCAGGCGGCTAGGCAATTAACAATTACCACCCGTTGTTCAACGTGACTCTCTCTCTCTCTCTCTCTCTCTCTCTCTCTCTCTCGTCACTCACTTATCAAACCACGTCTAGCATGCGAAAGAAAATGATTTTCATGACTCTCATTATGTTCGGGGCGTCACTTTTTAACCCCAGCACCAAATCATTAAGTCACTGTTGATATTTCACCCTTTGCGAGAAATCGGTGCGTGACCGGTATATCTAACCAACCCCCTCCCCCCACAACCCCCTTCCTTTTTTTTTTTTTTTTTTTAACTTAAGCCTTTTTACTTACAGTTACTGCTAACATGGCTTTCCTCTCTAATCTATAGAGAGAGGAGAGAGAGAGAGAGAGAGAGAGAGGAGAGAGAGAGAGAGAGAGAGAGAGAGAGAGAGAAAGAGAGAGAGAGAGAGGAGAGAGAGAAGAACTTTCATAATATCATCGCGTTTACAAAGAATATTCGTGTTGTGTTTTCTATCGACTGGCATGGCAATTCCATTAAGACATTGTATTAACCGGACTAAAGTTAAACAGCTCTTCAGGCCCCCACCCAAATTTCTCCCCCTCCCCCCTCTCTCTTTCTTTCCAAGCCTCGTTTTTCTCCGATATACCTTCCTCCTCCTTCAGTTATTATATTTAATTATCCCCACCATTTGTTGTTTTATTTTTTCCTGCTTATCGTAATCTCCTCCTATTTCCTTCGCTTTCTCGTCTACTGTCATGGTTTCCACTCCCTTCCACTTCTGTTCTTCATCTTGGTCTCTTTTTATATTTTCTTCTTCTCATCTACCTTCACGTTTTCGTGTCCAGCCATTCTCTCGCCCACTTCCTGCATTTCACTTTCCTTTATTCTTGTCAATTCCTCCTTTCCGTCTCTTCTTGTTGGGTATTCTTTCATCATCTTACTTTTTTTTTTCCATCAGTCACTCATTTTGCTCTTACACTTTCGTATCTTATCCTGGTTCCTCCCCCGCCACCACCTTTCTCTTAACTATCATTTTTATTTGTATCCCTACTTTCACCTTCCTTATTTTTTTTTTTTACCATCTATCATCTACGTGTTTATTTTCCCTTTTCAGTTTCCCTCCTCTCCTCCTCTCCACTTCCTCTTCAGCCTTCTCTGGCCTTATTCCCTTATTCTTTATCTTGAAGCTTTCATTCTTTCGTTCTCATCCCATTCTCCTATTCTGTCGCTATGTACTTCTGTCTTCTTTTTATTCTTATTTGCCTCTTCTGTTCTGCTCTTTCGTGTCCTGCTCTGTTTCGCGCTTTTCTCTCTGCTTATTCCCTCTCTCTTTGCCTTGCCTGTTCTCCGCTTATTCTGTCCGGTTTTATTTACTCTCTCCTTCTCTCTCTTTGCCTTGCCTATTCTCTTCTGTTTTCTCCCCTTCACCATATTATTCATCTGCTTTCTCTCCTTCCATCTCCTTCCTCATTCTCCGCTTCATTTTCCATCGAGCTGTTTTATGGAAGCGACAAGGCGCAGCCAATGTCCCCTGACTCCGTCATGACATGTCTTGAGGCCGCTTGGAATTATGGGACTTGTAAGGACACAGTGGACATGCCAAGGGCGATTTTACGTCCCACCGATTGTGTCCTTTTTGTAGACACCCTCACAACTCTCGGAGCCGTTAAAATCACTATTATTTTTCTTCACCTTTTTCGGCCATTTTCAAGGACCTCGGGAGCTGGTCTCTGTCTGTCTGTCTGTGTGTCTCTCTCTCTCTCTTTGTCTCTCCAACTGCTGTTGTAGATTTCTTTGAAAATTTCTCATCCCCTCTCTTTTTGGCTCTTAGAAATTGTATTTATGTCCAGGAAATCTCTCTCTCTCTCTCTCTCTCTCTCTCTCTCTCTCTCTCTCTCTCTCTCTCTCTCTCTCTCTCAGTGTCTCCTTCTCTTTGTCTCTTCAACTGCAATTGTAAATTTCTTCTGAAATTTCTCATCCCGTCTCTTTCTCACTCTAAGACATTGTATCTTAGGCCAAGAAATCCTATCTCTCTCTCTCTCTCTCTCTCTCTCTCTCTCTCTCTCTCCAATTGTAGATTTCTTCAGAAATTTCTCATCCCCTCTCTTTCTCACTCTAAGACATTGTATCTTTGGCCAAGAAATCCCCTCTCTCTCTCTCTCTCTCTCTCTCTCTCTCTCTCTCTCTCCAACTGCAATGGTAGATTTCTTCAGAAATTTCTCATCCCGTCTCTTTCTCACTCTAAGACATTGTATCTTTGGCCAAGAAACCCTCTCTCTCTCTCTCTCTCTCTCTCTCTCTCTCTCTCTCTCTCTCCAATTGCAATTGTAGATCTCTTCAGAAATTTCTCATCCCGTCTCTTTCTCACTCTAAGACATTGTATCTTTGGCCAAGAAACCCTCTCTCTCTCTTTCTCTCTCTCTCTCTCTCTCTCTCTCTCTTCCCTGAGAAATTGTATTTTTGGCCAGAAAACCCGAGGCCATTTTTTACGTATGACCCACTGCATCCAACGCAATAGCTGGAGCGCCGTTGGATGTGAAGGCGGGTGACAGCCTTGCCGGACATGGAGTTGGCGGAGTGTGTTTTCGAAATGATTGCTATGTGCCTGTGCGTGCGCGCGCGTGCTCTCACTTACCTAGGTGTGCCTTGTGGCCTGCTCGCTCGTAATGTTCGGGATTGGTGAAATTGTCGCGTCCTTCTTTTGTTATTTAGAATGTGCCTCTGCTGTTTCCCTTCAGATTCTAATGGTAGATATACTATATATATATATATATATATATATATATATATATATATATATATATATATATATATATATATATATATATATATTTTTTTAACATAAACCTCTCTCTCTCTCTCTCTCTCCCTATGCATATATATCTATATGTATATATGTGTGTGTATAAGTTTACAGATTTGATATTATAGATTCTCATGTGAGGATATATACATCAAAATATTGAGAACTATGAAAATAACTGACGGAGAGAGAGAGAGAGAGAGAGAGAGAGAGAGAGAGAGAGAGACATGATCTAGGAATCCCCATTGTCTCTTTGGACATCATCTTAATTTTTTTTTTAACGTACAAGAGTTACCTTGAGAGAAATAAGGAAATACTTCGGCCTTGAAGGTACAGTCACATGGCGTGGGGCATTATGAAGTAGCACGGCATTTTCCTTAGATCGGAGGACTTGGCTCTGCTAAGAACAATTCACTTCAACCCCTCCCGACAACCCTCCCACACCCACTTTTTTTTTTTAACGGCTATGGCCCTGACGACGAATGTTATATAGGCGTATTTGATATTTTTTCCATTTGTTTTTCTATGTGGCCTTGGCGCCTCATATTTTATAGAAGTATATATTTTTTAAGTTACTGTCATTTTTTAACAACTCAACCCTGACGCAGAATATTGTACAGGGATTTATTTATTTCCCAGTATGATTTTTTTCTTTCCTTTTGCTGGTATGTGCGCTAAGCCTAATATTATACAGAGGCCTCTATATATATATATATATATATATATATATATATATATATATATATATATATATATATATATATATATATATATATATGTGTGTGTGTGTGTGTATATGTATATATGTCTATATGTCTATATATATATATATATATATATATATATATATATATAGTTATAATATATATATATATATATATATATATATATATATATATATATATATATATATGTGTGTGTGTGTGTGTGTGTGTGTATACAGTATATATATATACATATATATATTTTGTACTGATATGGCCCTGGTGCCGTTTATAATATAGGCACATTTAGAATTATGATTTCTTTCCAAGTATCTCTCACAATGGTTTTTTACGATTTTCATAATCAGTAGTTATAAATCTGTATTCTTTAGTGTTTGACATTCGGAATTTGGTATACTAAAGAATAATGTTGAACAGGATTTTATAAATATATATGTTTTCCATTCAGAAATACTTCTTTTCACCAAGCAGCATGAAAGTAAATTGACCGACATCGCTGATAATTACCTTATTTTGTTGTGCTTTCATACATGATTGCTCGCTTGCATGCGTGTCCTTATTATCTTTCTATTAAGCAAATGACTGACAGGTTTATATGCGCTGGGATCCCTCCTACAACGGTCATTTTGTTGAAAAAAAAAAAAAAAGCTTTTTCTTTCATGCTGAGTTCAAAAAATGATGGGCACCAAAGGCCAACGAGGAGGCTGAACAAAAATCTTTCTATGCCAAACTCCGTGCCAATAAATATTATGCCCGCCTCGTTAGTTTGACGTTACTATGACAAAATTTTCATATATCAAAATATATTAGTGGTCTTAGTTTGGCAAAATGACGTTGCAACAACAAAGGTCATCAACGCCGAAGAAAATTTTCTGCTATGCAATACTATAAGTCTGATAACCGTGATCAAATGCGATCTCGACAGAAAGCGTTGACGTGATGGAAAAAAAAAACTTAGTATTCTAAAACTATAGATATGCCAGGCTCGATGAAATGGCGTCACGATAACAGAGGTCAGAGTGGTCGAACGCGTACAAGCTTTATTCGCTACGACTGAAAACGCGCTGAGTTCGATGCAACGTTCACCCGCGAAACGACTTTCGGACAAAGCGATCAGCTGAAGTTAGTTGTTATGACCTTAGCGCAACCAAAGCGCAAAAACAGACGGCAGAGAAGATAGTGCCGTCAGTGCGTGACCTCATGCGGTGCACTGTAGGCATTACTTAAGGTTCTTTGCAGCGTGCCTTCGGCCCCTAGCTGCAACTCCTTTCGTTCGTTTTTACTGTACCTCCTTTCATATTCTCTTTCTTCCATCTTACTTTCCACCCTCTCCTAACAATTGATTCATAGTGCAACTGCGAGGTTTTCCTCCTGTTAAACCTTTCAAACCTTTTACTGCCAATTTCCGATTCAGCGCTGAATGACCTCATAGACCCAAGCGCTTGGCCTTTGGCCTAAATTCTGTAAGCTATTCAGTTCGACAGAGAATGAATTAACCGTCATAACTGACTGACTGATTTGCCGTAAACTGGCGTCATAAGGACTAAGGTCATCGACAATACGGTTGGAGGGAAGTTCACACAGAGATATTTATTTTAAGGTCACATTTAAGGCGTCTTGCTTCAAGTGTCAGTCTTAGTTCAAATTTCTGCTTTGAAGCAGTCATCCTGATATCGTGCGCTGGTCTGACGTCTGCTGGCAAATTCAGGAACTAAGTGCTGTAAATATCTCGACTAGTCAATTTTCTCTCTTACCCATAAGTGATTTTTTTTATTTAGCTGTCGGGACATCGATTTGTAATGGCGCCCGTTCGCTCAGGTTCTTATAAATATTCCAATTTTGTTTTGAAGCATGGGGTATCTATCTATCTATCTATCTATCTATCTATCTATCTATCTATCTATCTATCTATCTATCTATCTATTCTATCTATATATATATATATATATATATATATATATATATATATATATATATATATATATATATATATATATATATATATATAAAGGGAGCTCTTGTCGAAGGGAGACAGAGAGACAGACTGACAGACAGAGGCAACGTCTCCCAGACAGTCATGCCAATGAAATGGTGGTTCAGAAAATATCATATATGAAAGGCGAAAAGGGGGGCGGGGGGATGGGGGTTGGAGGGGCTTTAAGATCTCACTTCCAAGGCTTTTGACAGCCACCGAATTTTCAGCGCGGCAATATTGTTGGAATTGGAAAAACGGAGAACTCGGGGGGTTCTCTTTGATCGTTGGGAAAAGGAAAGCGGGAGGGGGTCTAAATGAGAGGAGAGGACGGGGAAGAGGTGGGGAGGAAAGGAGGTGTGGGAGGTTTTGGGGGACCGATGAAGAAAAAGTCTTCCTCCTTTTCTTCCTGGTTCCCGTTTCCTCGGCGGCGGAGGAGGTGGCGGTCCGGGGACGTCTAGCAGACCTTTTGCATCAACAGCAAATTTCGTTCTTTCATGGGAAGTCTTGAGCCCTGGAAGACCTTCTGAATAAGACGGAGTGCTGAAGTTGTTCCAAAAAGTATATTCTAAGGACGGCATCAAAAAAAAAGTAACGACCGCCGCGCTCAGCACTGGCCAGATACTCTTAGCCAAAATAGCAAGAATCTGCAGGAAAATCATAGCCACAACACCAAGAATCTTCCCAGATATCCATAGCCACAAGAGCCAGAATCATGTCAGATATTCATAGCCATAACAGTCAGAACCTTGTCGGATACTAGTAACAGCCAGAATCTTGCCACATATTCATTAGTCAAGTCAGAATTTTGCCGAATTCTGAATCTGGATCTTGCTACATATTCATGGCCCTTGCATCCAGAATCTTGCCAGATAAGTTTTACTGCGGTTTAATTCTCACCTGATGTTTGTAACAATTCCTGTGAAAATCTCACAAAGTTGGTAATATCCGTAGAAGTCAGAAACTGTCAGATCCTAATGCGCATTGCATTGTAAATATCGTCAGATAATTACTACTGTCCACTGCAGTCAGAATTTGTCCAGCTAGTTAGTTCTTTATATTCACAGCAGTTAGAATATTGCATTCAGAATTTTGTCAGGCACTTAGTTATGTTCATTGCAATCAGGGTCTCTCGGTAGATCTTACCCATTGCAGCCAGAATCTTTCCAGGTACTTGTAACTGGTGTAGTCAGAATCTGCGAGACCTTCCTTGTCTTAATATGTTTTACACAAAAGGTGCAGAAGGCTATCAAGAATCAATATAGAAAAATGTAAACAGGATTCATGAGTCATCATCCGCTGATTTCATGATCTGTGACACATCTCAGTAAGTATTGGATTACTTAAGTTATTTAATTAAACTTCAGACCTCTCATGGGCCTTACGGACATGCTCTGTGATCAGTAAACAAAGTCTCCCTTAAAGTGCCTCAGCAATGGTCTTAAAACTAAAGTGTTCTTAAAAAATGTAACTAAAGTTGAAAAAGGAGAGCAGTAATTCGAATGACTCCAATATTCTGCAGTTATGAAGGTTATAATCCGCTAGTTTCTCGAAACTCGTTGTGAGAAACGCCATTATAGTTCTTTCAAAATAAATAAATAAATAAATAAAATAGTCAGACTCTTGAAACGGGAAGAAGAGACATCACATTTATCCACGACAAACAGCAGTAGTAGAGACAGTCACCATACCCTCGTTGCTAATAAGGTATGGAAAATTGAAATAGAAATAATAATTCAGAAGCCGTCAATCACACTCCGCAAACACTGCCATTGTTGGAAAGCAATCCGTCAAACTCGGCAAATAGAAGCCATCGTTCAAACCCAGCAGGCAGAAAACCCACCAGTCACAATATGAACCTACGAATGCCTAAATAGACCGAGAGCCCTCCACGCAAGGCGCCATCAAAAAGTACACAGCGGAAATGGAAAGGAGAGGAGTAAAAAAAAAAATTAAAATTGTGTGGCTTCGCCCATTTCTGTAGCGTACAATTGATTTTGATTTCATTTCATGGGGCCCTGATGATTCCGCGAGGTAATATTCATTGGAGTGAGAAGTGTGGTGGTTGGGAAAGTATTTAAATTTATTCATCGTCGATAGGAAAAAGTGAGAGAAAATTCGTTGCCTCTACTTCTTCTTTCCTAAGTCCCGCCGCTTCGAATTTACCAGTTCTGAAGTTTGATTGGAATCTCGTTTCTTTATTATTTTATTTTGTTCTATGGCGAAGTGGGGCCGATTGTTATTCTCGTTGCTTCGTGACGTTTATCCGTCATTTGCTTCCACGTGGACCTCGATTATTTATATTTATTGTGTCAATTAGCGGAGTGATTATAAGCCTTAGGCCTATGATTGCTCCCGATACCTCAAAGTTGCATGTCAGGAGGCATGTCTTCAGCTGACGGCACGACACAAGAATTTGACGGGTATTATACCTTAAACGCCTGTGGCTAGTTGGGGATAAATTTTCGTTGCGGGGCATTAGAAATTTAGGCCTTCAACCTCTCTGGCTGTAGGGGTCATATTCCCCTGCCACCGCATTGGGTGTTAGCACGTTTTTCCCTCTAGACCCCCACGAGTGTGTTGCCTGATGCTTACAAATGATGAAAACATTATTACTCTTTCACTCGTGGATGGGGGGCTTGGGGGCTTATGACCCCACCTTAGAGGGGAAGTGGGGACTGCTGGGGGCGAGGGGAGACACGGGTTTACTGGGGGGAGAGGGGAAGGGGTTTGGTTGGAGAAGGATGGGCTGGTGTTGGGGTTAATGTTCCCGTGGTGGAGGAAGGCAGGAAGGGATGGTAATATTCAATATTGTTGATCTCTGATGGCGGAAGAGAGAGAGAGAGAGAGAGAGAGAGAGAGAGAGAGAGAGAGAGAGGACGAGTATTTTGGGTTCACCTCAGGATGTCTATTACTTGATTTTCTTTTCATCAGACTTCGTATTTTTTTTAAACCCCTGGAGCTTCTGATTTTTTCATTTATGTTTTCCTGCAATGTTGCAAATCCGTAAATGTGAAACGAAACATTAAACATATCGAATAAAATATGAAATATACCGTAACGAAGGTAAACAAAAAATATGAGATACATTAATGACATCAATAACAGGACAGCATAATAATAATAATAATAATAATAATAATAATAATAATAATAATAATAATAATAATAATAATAATAATAACAATAATAATAATAATATCGGCAACGAGCACAGACGATACCGTGTAAAGAGAGATGAAGAAAAATAGGCACAGGAAATACGTTGATAACTAAATTCACAAATAAATAAGAACAATTCAGCAAACGGTGTAGTGGGAGGAAACGAGCTAAAATCGAAGAAATAAATAAATGAGAAGTGAATAAGTAAACGGGTAAATATCACTGCAGAAGAGAGGAAAGCAGTAGATTCAGAAAGGAGTGAGCAATAAATGCTCAGCTAATCGCACGATCGGTAGGGTGGGCGCACATGTGCAAAATTCAATTTAAGATTTCAATCAACCGTCAGAGGTTCAAATCCCCTTCTTATGAGGTAAACATGCAAACCGCCTTCTAGACGTCGCTCTTACTTCTTCTTCTTTTATTATTATTATTATTATTATTATTAATAATGTGTGTGTGTGTATTAATACTAACACTTTTCTGATGTCACTGGAATTTTGCTATGATACGTATGTATATATATATATATATATATATATATATATATATATATATATATATATATATATATATATATACTGCTATATATATATATCTTTTTATATATATATATATACATATACACACATACAAAAACTATATAACATGTTTGCATACTTATTAGCTTCTTTCATGCAAATGAAATCATTGTCTTTGGTCTCAATAGTTTTGTATGCTAATGGGGTCTTTATAATCTGTTTCTGGACATGTCACTGATTGTTCTCTTTTGTTCCTCGAGCAATTTATTGTTATCGTTATTCATATTGCCTTAAATATGACTTTTCTCTCTCTCTCTCTCTCTCTCTCTCTCTCTCTCTCTCTCTCTCTCTCTCTCTCTATCCACCCACAGTGTTATGTAATGCTTTTTTTTATTTCTTTCTTGCTTTATAAATTCAGCCATGTATGGCAAGGTGTCGCTGTGTCCGTCAAACCCCACAAAAGCTGCCAATCAAAGTTGTCTTCGCGACCACCAACGGCGCTCACCTCCCTTCCCCCCCCCCTTCCCCCGTTTCCCCTTCCCCATTCCTACTCCTCCCTCCCCTGTTGATCTCCCCTTCTAACCCCCCCCCTCTCTCTTCCCCGCCTCCATCCTTTCTAATTCTTTAGCTTCTACAATTGTAACTTTCTAATCCCATTTTCAACCCCAATCATCTCCATTAACCTAAATACATGTTTTCCCCTCTTCCTCATCCAACCTCATAACCACCCACCCCACCCCTCGCTTCCCCTCCGTCTCCCTTATTATATAGTGTAGCTCTCTCTCTCTCTCTCTCTCTCTCTCTGTCATTTATTGTAAATAGGTTATTTTCAATCTTTCTCTCTCTTTCTTCATTAAAATTTCCTTCATTTGAGTTCTCGTGTTCTCCCTGTCTTCCTGTGTTACATTCGTTTTCCTCCTATCTTTCGTCCCCCGAAGTTTCATCATAATTATTCATCTCTTTCTCTCCACTCTTCGTACCCTTCCGCCAGCTTGCTCGCGGGGTACCTTTCGCCTCCATTTTCTCCATCTCCTTGCGCCTCGTCTTCTTCTCTTCCTCTTCTTTCACTTATTCTGCTTTCATCAAGCTTTCCTTCATGGTCTTTCCTTCAGCTCGTTTCTTCCTCTTCCGCCTTCTTCTATTCCGCCATTTTCTTCAGCTTCTCGGTCTTGGCCATCTCCTCTCTACGTTTGGCTTCATCTTCATCTTCACCTATTCATTTTTCTTCACCTCCTTGCTCTTGCTCGTCGCTTCCCACCTTTTTCCTCCTCATCATCATCCTTTCAGTTCTTCCTTCTCCTTTTTTTTTTTTGCCTTCTTCATCCTGGCCTTCTCCACCCACTCACTTTAATCCTTCTCATGAATTTTTCACCTCTTCCTCCTCCTCCTCCTCCTCCTCCTCCCTTTTCCACTTCCTCCATCTTCTTCTTCTTTCTCTTCTTCTTCTGCTTAATCTTGGTCGTTCCTCCTCATGATAGTCCTTTCACTCCTTCCATTTATCCCCATTTCCCTGCTGTTCTCACTGTCATCGTTGTTTATAGCACCGTAGAAGCATATATCTCCATAAACGTCACGCTACGAAGTCTCTTTGGAGCGACGTTATTTCTCTCTCTCTCTCTCTCTCTCTCTCTCTCTCTCTCTCTCTCTCTTGTCTTCATCATTCACCCTTCATGTTCATTCTTTGTTGAAGCGCGTCCTTTTTCTCTCCTGCTATAATAGGTGCCTTCCCCCCACCCTCCCCCCTCCCCACTCTCCAACCCTATGCCCCAATTTTTTGTATTCCGTTCTCTTTGTCTCCGAGGATGTTTTTATTTTTTTGTTTTTTTGCAACTATTATATTCACCATTGCGTTTTTTTTAATCCACGAGCGTAAAGACGTCTTCGTTTAGACGTGATTTTTTTTTATTGAAAAGACATTTTTTTTTTCTGGCACGTTTGGAAGGTTTAACACTCCTATTTTGAAATGATTCTCAGATTCAACATTCGCCTTTTATATGATTTCAAGATTCAACGCGTTCTATTTGTTATTTGAATTCTAAAATTCAGC
>NC_089756.1:24723017-24738017 GCF_040412425.1 Macrobrachium rosenbergii | reverse complement strand
ATATATATATATATATATATATATTTATATATATATATATATTTATATATATATAATACTAATATATATATATATATATATATATATATATATATATATATATGTAGTTTCAGTTCTTGTTCTCCTCATTCTTGTTGACTCAGTCAAAAACACTGAGTCTTTCTCTCTTGATATGCTTGGCAATTTCTCTCTCTCTCTCTCTCTCTCTCTCTCTCTCTCTCTCTCTCTCTCTCTCTCTCTCTCTCACTAAAATATTTTTGTTCTAAAAATTAATACCACTCATTTTGAGCGTCCATTCAGAGAAAACTAACGCAAGCAGAGATTCCCTCATCCTGGTGTGTAATGGTATGAAAGACTAATATAACAGGTTGACTTCCTAAACATATTATGTTGTATGGTATATTACTCATCACCGGTAATTACCCAACTGGTGAACTGACTCCACTGGTCTAGGCCACTCCGCTCTCAAGCGAACTGAATAAAGTATTTAGTTCATTGAGTTGGGTTAAGAGAGGCATCCGGGCTCATAGCCGCTTGCACCTCACCGCTAAGGTTCGTTACATGTTTCACTAGTTCCTGGTTGCCGTAAAAAGTATTGACAAGTAAAAAATGCGCCTAAGTTTCTTCAGCGTAATCGAGTTTTCTTTACAGCGTATAATCAAGGCCACCGAAAATAGACCTATCTTTCGGTGGTCTCGGTATAATGCTGTGTGAGCGGCGCCCCATGAAACTTTAACCACGGCCCGGTGGTGACCTGGCCTATATCGTTGCCAGAAGCATGATTATGGCTGAATTCAACCTTAAATAAAATAAAAACTACTGGGCCTAGAAGGCTGCAATTTGGTATGTTTGATGATTGGAGGGTGGATGATCAACATTACCAATTTCTAACCCTCTAGCCTCAGTAGTTTTTAAGATATGAGGGGCGGACAGAATAACGTGCGGCCGGACAGACAAAGCCGGCACAATAGCTTTCTTTTACAGAAAGCTAAAACTTGTCAATATGGGAGCTTGGGACTATCTTGAGTGTATTAACTCTCATGACAGCTCTGCAAGAAAATGCTCGACTGGTTTCAATTACTTGCGAACAAACGGGGAGGGCTGGTGAAGGGGCGTGGATATTTATTGTGGGGGTGGATTTAGTCCAGTTTTAATGGGCGAGATGCTGATGGCCGATTTCCGGTGTTATTCTTCAAGAGATCGATGACCTTACACAGCATCCATTAAGAGTTAGGGATGCGTTAAGCAAAGGAGGAGGAGGAGGAGGAGGAGGAGGGAGAGGAAGAAGGTAGGGAGGAGGGTTGTTGTTTTGATGAAAACGGATTGTTTTTATCAAAAACTTCATGAAGTGAGTTTTATATTTCCCATCATCTCTTATTTTGCAAGGAAGGGTGGGGGTAGGAGGGGGAGGGTCCTAGGAAGCAAGGGGAGGGGGGAGGCGCGTTGCTTTCTATAAAAAGGAGTTGTGGTTTTTCAAGAACATTAAAAATTGAGTGTTGTGGCTTTCATCATTTGCATTTTAACGTATTTTATCACAGCCGTTTTTCTCTCCTTATTCTGATGGACATTTGTTCTTCGGAATATGGTTTTGTAGAACAGTGGTTTGATGGTTTGATCAATATGAATGTTTCTACGTTAATAACAATAATACAAACAAAAAATATGATCAATATGAATGTATTTTCTTCTGCGGATTAATAATAGAGGCAGAAGGAGTACACAAGTTCATTTACATACCTGAGCAAAAATTATTTTTTTTAAATAATTCAAAATTTGTTGCATTTTGCTCATTTTTATTTTGCTTTACTTTTTTCCGTTTGTCTTTTTTTTTTTTTTTTTGTCTTCGCATCTGGGCATTCATATGCTATGGTTTATGTTTACTAAAGTATGGAATTATGCGAAGGAAATACAAGTTTTTGTGTATATATGTAGGCTATAATTATGTTCTCCCTTCCGCTCTATTATTCCCCAAACTTAGCTACTACTACGCTTTTGTTATGTGTCTCAGTTATTATGATTACTATTATTCCTCACGATAAAAAGTTCTCAGAGTTTTGTGTCCCCAGTTGGCTTCTTTGAACGGATAATTTATGTTATTATAAACGCTGTTATGAATATAATTATAATTATTATTATTATTGTTATATGTGCTTAATTTTCTTATTTATATGCACCTGGCTTTCTGTATTATTATTATTATTATTATTATTATTATTATTATTATTATTATTATTATCGGAAATACCTTCATGCTCAGCAAGTACAGAGATCAAAATTATTATTTTGTTACTTGCCATTTGCAGATTGCAATGATAATTAGTCAAAGAGGTAGTAGTGATAATTGTTGAGAGAATAACTCCTTTCTTCAAACTGAAATTTTCCACAACAGCAGTGAGTGATTATTATATATATATATATATATATATATATATATATATATATATATACACACACATATATATAACAGTACACCGTATTGAAAGTGTATATATATATATATATATATAGTATATATATATATATATATATATATATATATAAATTTATATGTGTGTGTGCGTGTGTGTGCTTGCGCTAGGTGAAGTTATAAAATACTTTATAGACAATAAATAAATCTGTTTAGTGAAGCTATTGGAAACCTAAGGTCAGTATATATGTCTTGATCATCTATTTTCATGGAATGTTGAAATATAAAGAATTTGAAAGAAAACTTCGGTTTAAGAATATAATTGCTTTAAAAAAATGTCAGTCACATGTTGTATAAGAGGGAACGAAATCCAGAGCTTGCTGTTATCATTGTTATAGGTTAAGTTAGCCTGAAGCTAGCACGGGGCTCTTGCTTCCGAAGCAGCCCATAGCAACGTGTCATTTTCACTACAAACTATTCATACTTTTAATCTTTTGCGTACTTGTAAATATTCATATTTAAAACCCATAATGCGTAACACCAGCCATTGTAAGAGAGTTTTCAGAGTTCATGTTTCAAAATCATCCCTTATTTTAATGTTATATTACGTGTTGGAAAAATTTCGATCCCAAACCTCAACCACTATTTCATCAAAATCGATTTGATTCAGAAGGTGTTTCATATCTGTCCTGCAAGTCGGCTGTATAAAACCATAACTGTAATATGGAAGATAAAACTATTTCATATGTGCGATACGATTCGTTTATCAACTTATAACTTTTCTTTTAAAGATCTGTCTGAAATGAAGTTCACTTCAAAGCTGTTATACAAGAGACCAAGCCCATCAAATCCCGTAGGGGGTTAGTGCCGTCAGTGCACCTCATGTGGTGCACCGTAGGCATTACTTAAGGATCTTTGCGGCGTCCCTTCGGCCCCTAGCTGCAACCCCTTTCATTCCTTTTACTGTACCTCCTTTCATATTCTGTTTCTTCCATCTTACTTTCCACCCTCTCCTAACAATCAGTTCACAGTGCAACTGCGAGGTTTTCCTCCTGTTGCACCTTTCAAACCTTTAACTGTCAATTTCCGTTGCAGCGCTGATCGACCTCGTAGGTTCCAGTGCTTGGCCTCTGGCCTAAATTCTACATTCAGTTCTAAATTATATTCAGCCAAACCCATCAGGAGATACTATGAAAATATACCCGAATTAAGTATTCTTTCATCTGTTATGTAAATTAGGATGTTAAACTCCTAAAGTCCATTTTTGTTTTTAAATCAGTCTAAAACAGAAATAGTCTCCATTTCTAATATGGCACTCCCTTCACGCCAACGATGCTTTAAATGTAAAAATCTGTAATAACTTTATATCCCCAAATTATGCCAAGATTCACAAGTACGGTATTTCCACAATTTTTGTGATTTTAAAAACATATGAAATGTATTTTTAAAATTACGGTGATTTACAAGTCGAAGACATAGATGAGGCATTCTCGCAATATGCCTGAGTTCTGAGTTACTGTATTCGGTGTTTTTTGTATTTTTCAAATTCAGTCCGGACTATGAATGGCTGCCTTGTGTCTGTTGGTTTACAGATGCCCCAACCCCCCACCCCAACCAGGCCCCCAACACGGCGCCTTCTCCAATGCCAATACTATATTTTCCGTCATTTCTTTTCCCGTCATTGTCCCGTCTTCCTCATTATTTTGTGTTCGCTCATGACATTTTGAACAACTAGTAATTTTTGGCAGTGATTCTCGCCGTTCGCCCCCCCCACCCACAACCAACCCACCCACCCCCGTTTCTTTTCGGAATCATCCTGTCAACAGCCACTCCTCCTCCTCCTCCTCCTCCTCCTCCTCCTCCTCCTCCTCCTCCTCCTCCTCCTCCTCCTCCTCCTCCTCCTCCTCCTCCTCGAAGCCCACGCTAGTTTCACACCCCATTTCCCAGCAAAATGAAGATGCAGAATTTACCTAAAAGTTTTTGTCGCTTTTTCTTTTTTATCTTTTTCCTCTCTCCTCTTTTTTTTTTTTATTTTTTGGATACAGTTTAAATATTTCATTTTGTGAACCATTCTCCCATGTTCCCCCATTTTCTCTGCACGTCACATTACGCTCGGAAAAATAAATGGTAGTTCGGAAATATTTTTAGTATTGTAACGCGGAAAGTTTGCCCGAGCAATTCCACGTCCTTGCCTATGTTTTATGGTTTTGTTTTTTTGGGGGGGAGAAATTTTCCCAGTTATTTAGACGCTCCGTAAACTGTGACGAATATGGCTTTTGTGATGCTTTTCCATGTATTGAAGAACATCGTATATAAGTATGCTTGTTGTGGTCTCTGTAAAAAAAAAAAGGCAGTGCTAATAGTAGTAGCAGTAATAGTACTAGTAGTCACGGTAGAAGATGCAATGCAAATATTAGCTTCATAGGTCCATATACTTGTATTTTAACGCTGTCAAATAGCACGCAGCTCATAAATGCTGCGAATATCGTAGAATGCCTATGTGCTTCAGTGGGAACAGCTTGGAATTATTATTATTATTATTATTATTGTTATATATATATATATATATATATATACATATATATATATCAATGTATAGGTGTAATCTATAGACCTTTATATATATATATATATATATATATTATATATATATATATATATATATATATATATATATATATTTATATTTACATATATATATTTTTTTTTTTTTTATATTTACATATATATATAAATATATATATATATATATATATATATATATATATATATATATATATATATTTAGGAGAAACTCTGTGAAATGCAAAATCTTACATTATGGAAAACTGATTGACTAATTACTTTATATCTAACAGACGTCACAACAGTAAGACCGTCGTCGCAATATCCAGGTAAGTATGAGAGAGAGAGAGAGAGAGAGAGAGAGAGAGAGAGAGAGAGAGAGAGAGAGAGAGAGAGAAGGAACTAATGGAGTATGATGACGCTTCAAGTGTAAATTTCGAGAAGAGGAAACAAACAACTATAAAGAAGCGAATCCTGCGACTCGGCGGAGTTATATCCCTTCGACCCTCGCAGGAGGACAATCGCCGAAGGACCTCAAGGATAACTCCATCATCATCATCATCATCATCATCTTCTTCTCTCACTCCTTTTGGGAATCCTGTGCCCTAAGGCGGCTCCCCGGTTAGCGAGGTATAGAGTTCCTACGTGACCAGAACCGTAGGAACTTCATACCGTGCCTTTGGGAGAGTCCTGACACTTCGAGGGCACCTCTGCGAGATTCTTCCTTTCGACTGAGTCATCCGTTTACTCTGCTTGTGGTTTTTCTTGTAGAGATAAGGTTGTTATCAAAAGGACAGTGATTTACCCAGGTGTATGTTATTTAATGTGTTTGTACTTGTGGATGCTGAAGTATATATATATATATATATGTATATATATATATATATATATATATATATATATATATATATATATATATGTGTGTGTGTGTGTGTGTGTGTGTGTGTGTGTGTACACATATAGTATATATATGTATATATCTTTATACATTACACATTAATAAATTATTCTAGACTGGTTCTTGTAATGTTTGTAAATAATATTTAATGATTACAACACAGTTCGAATGAAATTATTATTATTATTATTATTATTATTATTATTATTATTATTATTATTATTATTATTATTATTATTATTATTATATTACCAATGTAAACAAACAGAAAGAATCTCTTCCTATACCAGTATAGTGTAAAGGAAATTAGGACTGTATTTGCAACTGTGTCTCTTACGATATATATATGTGTCTATTTATATACATATATAAAATATATATATATATATATATATATATATATATATATATATATATATATATAACGTATATATATAACCTATTTTTAGAATGGTTATGGTATACATTGATAGTTTATTGATTGATTCCTTATGAAAACCTTCGCAGCTATTGGAGTGTGGACACGATTTTAAATATTTTACCTCCAAAAAATAGAATACTTTTTTTTTCATTTCAGAAGATGTCTAGGTCTTAATTTTCATGTTATGTATAGGACTATATTCATTACATACCTGGTAATTAACGGTAGAAAACTTACGATCAGTTAATCTATTAGCCAATTTTTTCAAATGATTATTTCAGGCTCATATCACAATACTTTTCCGATATTTTTGTTAAATAATAACCGATGGCATTTGCTGATTACCCTGCTGTGTCTTGCTAGTAATAGCAATAATGATGGAAATAAAAATAAAAAATAAAAAATAAAATAAAACAAAATAAAATAAGAAACAATAACAACAAGACATAAGCAACGGTAGCAACAACACAATAATGACGATTATGACAACAAGAATTTAAACATACTAATAATCATAGGCCGATGATAACAGAATTGTATGAGATAATACCAAGTCACGACGAAGATGACATCTGTACTAATTACGGCGGCGATAACAGTAATGAAAAATGACAGAAAACGAAGCGAGGGGATTGATCACCGATTGATTACGCCCGTCCCAGAGAAAGGAAATGAATATAACTGTAATAACGCGCCGGAGGACCTATTCTCAATCATCGAGGCCCACTTTCTCGTGCGTAGGAAGGCTTCGCTTGTGTAGTTCCATTCGGTCGTTTATTGTTCGCTTTTTCTTAATGACTTAATAAATGATCTGTTTCTTTCCTTTGTGTGGTATTTTTCTTCGCTTTATTTTTCTCCCGACAGTCTTTCATTTTTTGTTCGTGTACATGTGATTGTTTTGTATTACTTTTTTTTTATTTTTCAGGTTCTTCTGTTTACATTCATGTGCACTTGTGTATATATGTATATATATACACACATATATATATGTATATATATATATATATATATATATATATATATATATATATATATATATATATATATATATGTACAGTATAATGTATATAAACCTTTATAATACTTAATGTAATGAAACAACCTGGCTGAAATTTAATTATGTACGCTCGCATTGCACAAGCATAAACATATATATATATATATATATATATATATATATATATATATATATATATATATATATATATATAATATCTTTATATATATATATATATATATATATTATATCCATATATCTATATACATAGTATATATATTTTTCTTTTCAATAAAAATCAGTTCAACACTTTATGCATCTGCTCATTCCATTATATATACAGATATATTTATATTTCGTTTGTTGACACAGCCACGACTTGCAAGTGAATTTCCTCATTGTAGAATCCGGCTCCATTATGCCCCGTATTTTTATACGTCAATTGCAATGAATAATTTATCAACCAATATAAGCATTACGAGAATGTATAATGTTCATAAAAAAAGGGAAAGGACGGTTTAATGAGACTGAATGTTTTAACTTTTTAGTGGTTTTCCATTGAAGCTGATGAAATATGGATGGAGTTATTGTACGGAATGAAAGTCAATAATAATTTTAATATATTTAGAGTTCTGATTCACAATGATAGCAATAATGACAATGATGATGGTTCGAGATAAAGGATGATTGCTAAGGAATTACCCCCAAATTATAATGATAACGCAAAGGAGAATCGAAAGGAGGAAGAGGTGGATAATGATAACAGAAATAGCCTGTGATTATGATAATATGAAGAAGAAAATTCATTTTTAATTTTTTTTCTACGGAATTTATCCTATGAGGATGCGGTGCCGAATGAATTGCACGGCGGACTTTCCACCAGCACGGACCCTTGCTTAGAATATAATGTTGCCGGGAAGTGTGGTTAGGCTGGAAAGAGGTAGTATGTCTGGTGTGGACCTCCGGACTATATCTGTTCAACAGAGAAGATCCGAGAGATCATTCACCGCCATCAGTAAAGATAAAAGTGGAATATAAATAACTGCGTATGATTACACTGGGTAAATTCAGAGCAGAAAATAAGACTAATATTATTTTTCAGGAATGAAATTAAATTGAAATTATTCGGGTTTGGTATTAGAGGGGGCGATTCACACCTCACCCCCTTATCCGGATAAAGGAGGAGGGTTAGGCCTGAAGTTAACTCTTCTGCCTTGCAAAACCAGCCAAGTTTGATTTCAATAAGTAATAGATTTTAAAACTTTGGTGCAAGCGACAGTTGGTAACAAAAGCATCGCTCTTCGTTTTTAACGAAGAATTCTAAAATACATTTTTGCTTAAGGTATATAACCTTCATTGCCAATATAAAGAATGAAGAAATACAGAACAAAAACGAAAGCTAAAACCTAATTTAAGAAAGTTTAACCCCCCAAAAAAGGGAGGAATATATCTTTTAGAATTTCTCTTCCTCTCATGGAAAAGTGATACGCTTCATATCACGACAGCATTAACTCCTCGGCTCTGTTTTCTGACCGTGAAAAGGTTTCTGACTTTTGAGGACCATAATTTGGCGCGATTATCATTCTTTCCGATATGCTTCGTCTTCCGCCGGTGTTTAATTCTCTTTATATGCTGCGGCTCATGAAATTGGCGAAGAAAGTGTCAGAATTCAGCACAGGACCGGGGAGACAAAAAACTCTAGAATAAACGACTAATAAAAAAAATAGGTGTTTGTAGGTGGGAAGGGGAGGGCGGGTTGGGAGTACGGAACAAGGCTTATCTCATTACCCCTATCCAGCCCAGGGACGAATTAACTTAGAACCCAGAAGGATGAAATGTTACAAGAGTTCAGGAAAACGAAAGAAGAAGGAAAACTCCAAAGCTTTGCCGTCGAGGAAAAGATATATAGAATTTATATTTTTTCACATATTTATATCTCTTCAAAATTCTTAATTTTCTTCAAGTTAAATACTAGTCAACTTTAGCGCAGAAGACTTCCACAGGAAGTGCTCTGAAATGAGTAAAAGCAAATCTTTTTCTGTCATCGACAGTTCTGCTGTTGTTCAATAATAACACCAGTGTTAACATCTGCAGCAGTTGTTAAAAAAAAGTCCGATGTGAATTTAACAAGCGGTTATTATTATGATACTTTCTGTTTGTTATTGTGAAACTTTCTGTGAAGTAGGACACCGACTGATTCGTTTCTTTGAACTTATGCGATGGCGACTATTGCCATTCACAACCCCCTAAAAGAGGAGGTTATGGAATCATTTTGGACAATTTTTTTTTTTTTATATCGAAAAGTACTTCCCATCTTTACCCGTCTACTTGATTTGATACTGACCGACATTTGGACTCCGGAAGGTGTTTTTTGCTAAATTAAGAAATTAATTTACTTCTTCTTCTTTCTTCTTTTTCTCTCTCTCTCTACGTCCTGACTTATTGTTTGCTATGAAGATTTTATTTTCTCTATTGTTTCCTTAGGACTCGTTGACAAGCTTTTCTTTTAAACTTTTTTTTTTTTGTCTGCTAAAAACTAGCTGTCTTCCTTTCATCTGCCTTTATTGGCAAGCTTTTATGAATTACTTGGGAAATGGTTAAGAAATGGAAATGCCTTATGAAGAGCAGAGTTATTTTCCTGCTGAGAGAGAGAGAGAGGAGAGAGAGAGAGAGAGAGAGAGAGAGAGAGAGAGAGAGAGAGAGAGAGAGAGAGAAGATGATGTTTCTAATAAGTTTATTTGTATTAGTTAAATATTTTTGATGAATTTAAGAGCCGAGGTATTTTCCCGCTGAGAGAGAGAGAGAGAGAGAGAGAGAGAGAGAGAGAGAGAGAGAGAGAGAGAGAAAGTTTCTATTAGCTTTATTTATATTAGTTATAAATATTTTTTATGACTTTTTCATATGTTTAACTGCTTGAGTGCAACACTTCAGGAAATCAAGTCGGCAAGAAAAGAAGAATGATAGCATACAAGAGGAAATTAAAGAAATCTCACCAGTTTTATACAAAACTGGGAAATCCTGAAGTCATTTTTCGATTAAGAGGAACGAGTTCCTCCGTCGGCGTCCGGGCGCGAAGTGTTGGAACGTCTTTAAATACGGCCGAGGAAGCTAAAGTCTTTAGAGATCAGCAAAGGCCAACAACTCCAACGTATAAAAGCAGTTTCCTTCATTCGAAAACACCTCCAGACGAAAATGAATGTTTCTATTTGTTTTGGTATGTGACAAGTTGCTATCCAACAGCGCTGCTATCTGATGTGTTTGCGGACGCAATCCTCTTGCAACCTGGCATTAGCGTTTATCGAATGACGTCAAATTACACGATAGCGCCGAGTCCATTTTTGTCTTTACGACGGACGAATCAACCTGAGGATAATTTCATATTTACGCTTCTCGACCACGAGTGATGTCGAAGAAATTGCCGGGAAATTACTCTCGTGTAATTATGTGTTCTTTTGCCGTAATTGAAACGTAATTACTTCAAATAACTGTATTACTTGTGCTGTTTATAATATGGCATTTACGTCCTCCGTACAACTTTCGTCTTGAGTTAATTTGGGCTGTATCAATATCAAGCGTCGTTAGAACCAGCACTGTAAATACACTTTTGAAGTGATTAAAGGTTCCTTGACGTTATTATCCTAATTTGCTTTGCAAACGTGATGTTGCATTGTTGCAGTATTGCAACGAGACGTCGATAAAGAGGCTGTTCAGTCTGACAGCTTCTGTCGACCTGATGTATCCCAGCAGATAGATATTTGCATTTAAAGGTTATTTTTTTCTTTTTTTCATACTTTTATCTTTCAAAGGTCCGCTCAGAAGAGGCGAGAGGGCTCTCTCAGACCAGCAGGCAATTGAAGAAGGGTTTATTTTTCTAATATTCATTTTCGTGACGGGAATTCAAGTGTTCGTCTCTCTAAGCGGGATTATTTTGAATATCAGAGGTCACCGGTAATGTCACTGCTCTCTCCCCAGACCCATACCCACCCACCAACCCACCCACAAACCCTTTGGTATTTACTGGCTAAATCCCCCTCCATATCATAGTGGCTGATCAGTTTTCACATTCGCTTTCTTTGCTAGCAAACGTTGACACACACAACAACAGCTTCGAAAAAAAAAAAAAAAGACTTTTCACGTTAATGATAAATATATTGTTATCATTGTAAATATAACACACACACATATATGTGTATATATGTATAGCCGAATCACTAAAATATGGAACGTGATGAATATATACTGTAGATAAAGGCAACACGAAGGAGAAAGTGAAACGACAGGGAGTGCTAAAGATCTTTCTAGACTTACTGTCCTTTACTTAGCTAGTAAAGGACACTAAGTCAAATTTCTAACATGACCGTCGTTTCACTTTCTCTCATATATATACTGAGTATATATATATATATATATATATATATATATATATATATATATATATATATATATATGTGTATGTGTGTGTGTGTGTGTGTGTATACACATACATGTATATAATGTGTTTATATATATATACATTATTATTAAAAATATATATAAATATAAATTTACGAATGGGCCCTTGTAGCAATCGTCTCCCATCTTCATTTTGTGTGCATGCCCTTGAAAGTGAGGGCAGCAAACATAATGCGAGGGAAATTAACCGTAATGACAAAAAAATGATAATTATCTGATATAAGGACTACGCTAATGATCGTGGCGATAATGGTTGACTCAACACTGATAGCGGCGATAAAGAAGCATCGTTGACATTGATGTTAACGATAATTGATCGTTATCTTAGCGACAGTGACACCCGCAACCTCAAATTAGATGGAAGCAAAGGTCTAATGCTGTTTGCATACGGACCAGATAAAGACGAGCTAACGCCTGATATATATATATATATATATATATATATATATATATATATATATATATATATATATAATATTACATCATATATGTGTATATATATGTATTATATATATATATATATATATATATATATATATATATATATTTACATATACTAAACATACACAAACACACACACACACATATATATATACATATAAACGTGTGTGTGCATGAATACGTACAGGTATGTATGTACGCTTACATAGTTTTATATGCATAATTATGCATACAGTAATGCACTGACAAAGAGAAAACGTGAAAACGTTAAAATGTGAAATAACGCGCGGCCTCATCTGAATTCATAAACATGTCTGGCTGTCATCATGTCATTATGATTACGATAACAACAGAATGCCGGTCTTGGCAGTCTAAGTTGCAGTATCGTCCTTTGAGGAATTTTGTCATTTCGTTAGAAAATCCTCCTCGAATCTCCGAAAAGGGAGTTTTTAAGAGAACAGATATAAATGTCCTGACCTGTGCTTATTTGGTCACTTGTTTCTTTTCAGTTCACTCATTTTTCATACTTGTTGTTGTCCTTGTTGTATAATTTTTTTTTTAATTATTAAAATAATAATGATAGCGGTTAAGAAATCCACAATGGTGTGAGTGTAAATGTATTAAAAATGCATACGATTTTAATAATTAAAAATTCATAATTATTAATTAAAATAATAATAATGATAATGGTTAAGAAATCTACAGTGGTGTAAGTGTAAATATATATTAAATGTATACAATTTTAATAATTAGAAAAAATTCTTAATTATTAAAATAACAATGATAATAGTTAAGAAATCCACAATGGTGCAAATGTAAATATGTATTAAGAATGTATACATTTTTTAATCATTAAAAAAAATTCTTAATATTAAAATAATAATGATAAGGGTTAAGAAATCCATAGTGGTGTAAGATTAAATATTTGTTAAAATGTATACGATTTTAATAATTAAAAAAAATTCTTGATAATTAAAATAATAACGATAATGGTCAAAAGATCCACAATGGTATAAGTGTAAATATATGTTCAAAATGTATACAATTTTAATAATTAAAGAAATTTTTAATTATTTTTTTTAAATAATAATGATAATGGTTAAGATATCCACAATGGTGTAAGTGTAAATATATATTAAAAATGTATACAATTTTAACAATTAAAAACGCTTAATTATTAAAATAATGATAATGATAATGGTTGAGAAATCCACAATGGTTTAAGTGTAAATATATATTAAGAATATACACAAAATGTTTTGCATATATTTTAATATATATTTACATTACACTATTGTGGATTTCTTCACCATTTTAGAGACTCATGCGATTTTGAGATTTTTATGATTGATGATGATAATAATTTATTATTATGATACTCATGTTAAGATAACATTCACTGCTGCTGTTTAAAATAAAAGGAACTGTTAATGTTAATCAACAATTTTTCAGCAAAACAATGAATAAGAACAAAACAATAGTCATTATTAAATAACAGAAAAGGGTTACCATGAACACAAGAGAAAGGATCAGTGTGAACCAAAAATAGGAGAATAAAATAAAACTGTGTAATAGATAAAGTGAAGGCTAAGAAATGGTTCATTACAACTCGGCGAGTTTAACAATCCACAATTCAATTTCAAACCTTTTTTTCCTTTTGATTAGAGATCAGAGAAACGAAACAATCTGACACCAATCTCATAACACAACTGGGCACCTTTCTTTTTTTTTTTTTTTATTTCTTTCTGACACGACATCACCAATATTGCACGGGGTCACTCACTAGCTGATCCAGGGGGTGTTGGGGCACTTGGGCACGTGCCCCCTTCCAAGAAAAATAATGACAAATAATAATATTGAAGATTTAGATAATATCGTAAATGGGGAATATAAAAATGGGAAAAAATAAAAAAGTCTGTTATTAGATATAATAAAATTTTGAGAAAAAAAATAATAACAATAATAATAATAATAATAATAATAATAACAATAATCTTAATGATAATAATAATTGACTCGGTATTTCCTGATAGAACAGTTGATTGCTGTGCTGCCCATTTCATATACATATACATATATGTATATGGATATGTAGGCTATATGAAAATTGGTGGCCCACCCCCATGAAATTTTTCTGGATCCGCTATTGGGGTCACTTACACCAACGCTTGAAGAAAGGTGTTGTTAATCAAAGCAACGTGGAAATGACGCATCATGACAGGACTACTCAAACCATCAACGTAAGAAATGAGTTGACTCCTTTCTCGCAAATTTCAATAGCAAAGAAATCATTTTTGAAATGCAAAAGCCCCTCTCTCTCTCTCTCTATTGCATATTCCAGCGAGCGAGAAAATACGTCGAGGGAAAGATACGACCTGCAACAGGCGTCGTAAAAACCACAATAAAAGCCGGGAACATTTGATGGAAAGCGAAGATAAAGGGAATGAGAAAAAACCCATTGAACTTGATGTAAACCCGTATTACAATCGCCATGTTGTGTCGTTCGATGGAGCGGAAATGGCCTACCTACATTATTGAAGACCTTGGCGGTGCTCATAAAGCTGAATATTTGAAAGTCGGCGGACATGCAACGCTTCAGGATCAACGCCTCCCTCTCTCCCTCCCTCCCTCGCAGGACGACATGCTGCAGAAAAAAAAAAAAAAAAAAGTAAACTGTAGACAAATTCTGGACATGTGGCGTTTTAGCGTTTTGATTATTCCAGGCAAATACTTTTTAGAGAGAGAGAGAGAGAGAGAGCAATTTTTCATCAAATGCCAAATATTTTTGTTTACATGTGTTTATAGACACATAAAACACA
>NC_089756.1:24703017-24720517 GCF_040412425.1 Macrobrachium rosenbergii | reverse complement strand
AATTGATTTCTTCATTTCCTTACACTTTTTGGATACGCTTTCTACCGAAAGTCTTGTATCTAAATGTCCCAAAACTGTGAGGAGAGCGGCGAGAATTGAAGAGGTCATTGCGGTAGTATTCTTTCAAGCTGAACCTAGCCATTTAAAATTGTACTCGTGAAGGAATGCCAACTAGTTGTGAGACAGACAGAGAAGCGATTTATGAAATAACTTTCATTCTTTGTATTCACTTTCGTTCATGACGGGACAATTCTGAACCAGGCAGCCGAAGTCAGGTCACAGAAGGCAAAAGTGAACTATTTCTTGGTATTAAGGACATACCGGAAATCCTCCTCGTTCATGACTAACTCGTGGTTTTATATATAAAATATTATAATATAAGTGTTTGTTTTTCTGTTGCAGCAATAATGACCGCTGAAAATGTTTGGCTGTTATCTCGGTCGGTATTTACGATCATAGAATTTACACTCTTGACTTCTTTGGTTTTTATATTTTTATTTGTTGAACGCTACGCGGGTTCCACCAGTGAGGGATGTAATGCTCGGAAGGTCGTGCATTTAGGAAGTCGCTATTATGGGAATGACCAGTCACGAGTCCATGTTTAAAATTGCTGTAACCATTAGTGAGATAAGAAAAATAGAAGGAAAAGCCTGGGTAAGAAACTCGTGTAACTAACATTGAGAAAATATAATTTTCAGTGTGGGGGAAGTCGCTTACAAGGGGCTGGTCTCAAATAGAACACACATTCTTACGAATGCTCCAACACACACACACACACACACACACACGCCCACTTACATAGAGTACACATTAACATTCAAATCATGAGCATGATAATCTCGATAAATCATCGTAGGGAGGAGTACCATGGTACACTAGTAATTGGAGTTCAGTGAAAACAATTACCCGTAGTCCTCAGAACCAGTTACCAGTGCATCAAATTTTTCATTTACCCTCTGTGGGATTTTTCATCAGTTCTCTACCTAGAGAATTGTACTCGTGCAACAAAGGCGTTTGCTGAAAGGTAGATATCGGACTAAAATTATTAGCGTTTCAAATTGTCACATTAAAATTGATTTACAAATGCACTCAGAATGTGTAATTATGTTTATTTTTCTCGATTCTTTTTATATATATATATATATATATATATATATATGTATATTATACATATATTATATATATAATATAAGTATATATATAAATATATACTGTATATATATGTAGGCTACATGTATATATACATACAGGAAGTATAAACAATGCTTATGTCTTAAGTGGATTTAGTTGTTTAATAAATAATTCATATAGAAAGGTAATATGATATTACGTTTAGCGAATCCGGGAATATTCCTGCACCACATGTTCCATCAATGCTCCCCAATATTCTCCGAGGCACTCACTATCCATTATTCAAAATATTCAAAATATTCCCTACGGATGCATAAAAAGTTTGAACAAAGAGTTGACCACATAACCTAGTTCTATACCATTAATGATAATGTTGTTACTATTACAACTTCTGGTATTGATAATGATGGTGACTGATTAACTTCATCAATCATCGACACAGCGGCATCTGGAACAGAGATAAGAAACACATGCGAAATTACGGGACTAACGGATGGTCGCACAAATGTGCTTTTCCAGGCAACACTGAACTTTCGTTGAATCATTTACGAATGTCAGAATGGGCAGATAAATATAAAAGAGTGAAAGAAAGAGAGAGAGAGAGAGAGAGAGAGAGAGAGAGAGGTAAAGTTACCGATTTACCACAGATAAAAAGATTGAGAAAAAAATGAGATCTGGTTTGTAAATTAGACAGACATCTAATTTTATGGGTACAGAAAAACACACGCGCACAAACGCACACATACACACACACACACACACACACACACACATATATATATATATATATATATATATATATATATATATATATATATATATATATATATATATATATATATATATGATATACATATATGTGTATATATATACATTTATATTTATACATGTGTGCATGTGTATACAATTATAAGCATATATATATATATATATATATATATATATATATATATATATATATATATATATATATATATATACATATATACAGACAGAGAGAGAGAGAGAAAGTAAAAAATTGAAACGTTCCTGGTGACGCATTCACGGATCAAGGGAAGGTAATGCTGTCTTTGTAATTACGGAACACACCTGTTCGCTTAGTGGGAACAGCAACTAGGATGGTATATCAAGGATTAATCATGGCGTGGGTGTGTGAACGTTTGTGTGTAAGTGTATGTGCGTGTGTGTGTGTGTGAGAGAGAGAGAGAGAGAGACATTACTCGAAGTAGAATGCTCATTGATCAAGTGAAATGGATTCTGATTTTTCTTCCTATCACATCTAAAATCTAACAATAGTAGCTGCAATCGTAATATTAATAGCAGTCGTAGAAATAGCAGCAGAAGTAGTAGTGGATGTAGTAGGAAAAGAAGCAGAGTGGTAGCCATGTTAGTGTTGCTATCAATAGTGAATAGATAAACATTCCTATTAAAAAAAGTATGCAAAGATAAAAGGGATTTCTATTTAAAAACTAAACCACTGGAGTTCCGCTGACAAAAATAACACTCACACAAACATCATATAAAGCAAAATGAAAATATAAAAAGTGGTAGACACTAAATTACATGAAAATGAAATTAAAATTTCATCAAATTATATTACAGTCGACGTTCGGAAAGCTTACATAAAGAGTAATGGATTAGTTTTAACACCTTTCTATCTTGTAAAATAATATGAAGCCACTACGCGTAACTGTTGTAACAGAAGCATTAGATTAATTCGACTAATTTTTATTTTCCAGAACATTCAAAAGCTACTTTACAAAAAAAAAAAAAGCTTTTTATGTAACAGCAATCGACTAGCTTGGCGCCTTTCGATCGTATAAGACATTAAAGACAGTTTGCTAAAAATTAAAATATTAAAATATTCTAATAAGAGTAATTGATTTACTTAAAGCTTGGAGATTTGAAGTATAATGAAGCCACCTTGAAGAAGTCATTTTGTAAGCACCTTTCGAAAAAATAAAATATTTAAATCAAAATAATAGATTAGCAAGAAGTAATTTTCAAAACACCTTTTCGAAAAAATAAAACATTGCAGTCAAAATAATAGATAACCTTAACACCTACAGAAATGATTTATATTAAAACCGACCAATACCCTAATATCGCCATAATGAATAGATTAGCTTATAAATTTTCCAAACTAACTAACACATTTCGAAAAAATATGATATTTCAATCAAAATAATAGATTAGCTTAACACCTACAGAAAAGAAATGCATAAAAACCGACTGATACCACAATATCGCGATGAGAAATAGGTTAGCTTATCAGATTTCCAAAATAACTAAAATGCACTAAAACCACTTTGCTGGAAATTCGTTTACTCTAGTGAGAACCATAGATTAGCTTAGAGCCTATGAGTTTTCCGTGAAATATTAAACCTTCATTACTGAGAATGCTTTACAGTGGAGAATAGAGTCGCCTAAAACAACTTTTATATGCCCTAACGTTTATTAAATCTATCATGCAAAAAACTTATTGATTTTACTGAGAACGAGAGAAGCTCAAGGACTTTTGATCGAAAACACGTTAACATTCAAAGAAAACTGAAATATTTCAATAAGAATGTTAGATGATCTTCATGTAAACCAAAAAAAAATTGGAGAAAACAAAATAAATAACAAGAATGAGCAAAAAAAAAAATTAGATTGTCTTCATCTAAACCGAAAAAAGAGGAAACAACAGAAGTAACAAGAATGAGCAAAAAAATAGATTGTCTTCATCGAAACCGAAAAAAAAATTCTAGAAAACAATAGAAATAACAAAAACGAGCGAAAAAATAGATGGGCTTCATCTAAACCGAAAAAAAAATTCGAGAAAACAAAAGAAATAACAAGAATGAGCGAAAAAATAGATTGTCTTCATCTAAACCGAAAAAAATATTCGAGAAAACTAAAGAAATAGCAAGAATGAGCAAAAAAAAAAAAAAAGACTGTCTTCATCTAAACCGAAAAAAATTCGAGAAAACAAAAGAAATAACAATGAGCGAAAAAATAGTTGGTCTTCATCTAAACCAAAAAAAAAGAGAAAACAAAAGAAATAACAAGAGTGAGAAAAAAATAGATTGTCTTCATCTAAACCAAAAAAAAAATCGAGAAAACAAAAGAAATAACAAGAATGAGCAAAAAAAAAAAAAAAGAAGGGGAGAAAGGAAACAAAAGCAACGAACCAGAGAGAGAGAGAGAGAGAGAAAGAGAACATCTTCACCACGACAGGTCAGAATTATACATTGTTTTCACAAGATGTTATCACAGACACAGTTCGATGTGGACCATTAATCATTATTGTGACTGGAGAGAAATAACCGCTATAATTGGGGGGAAAACCCATAAATCGTAAGTGTAGTATATTATAGGGCACAGCTCGTCTGAAAACCCCTATTTACGACTATAGAAGAATTTGGGCGAGGGCCGCTTACGCGTTCAGATAGAGATTACTAAATGGGATATCGAGTTCTAGGTTGTAGTTGGATTTCATCTCTCTCTCTCTCCCTCTCTCTCTCTCTCTCTCTCTCTCTCTCTCTCTCTCTCTCTCTCTCTGCCTCTATCTCTTACATTTGCTCCCATTTACACCTTATGGCCACCTTGTTCCTTTATCTTAGCCCAGCCCCCTTTCTCTCTCTCTCTCTCTCTCTCTCTCTCTCTCTCTCTCTCTCTCTCTCTCTCTCTCTCTCTCTCTCTATTTTTCATTTGCTCCATGCTGTATTCCTTTATCTTGATCCCCCTCTCTGTCTATCTCTCTCTACTTACATTTGCTCTATTAACACCTTATTCCTCTCTCTCTCTCTCTCTCTCTCTCTCTCTCTCTCTCTCTCTCTCTCTCTACTTACATTTGCTCTATTAACACCTTATTCCTCTCTCTCTCTCTCTCTCTCTCTCTCTCTCTCTCTCTCTCTCTCTCTCTCTCTCTATACTTACATTTGCTCTATTAACACCTTATTCCTTTATCTTAACCCCCTTCTCTCTCTCTCTCTCTCTCTCTCTCTCTCTCTCTCTCTCTCTCTCTAGTTACATTTTCCCTATTAACACTTTATTCCTTTATCTTAGCCGCCCCCCCTCTCTCTCTCTCTAGATACATTTGCTCTCTTAACACCTAATTTCTTTATCTTAGGTCTCTCTCTCTCTCTCTCTCTCTCTCTCTCTCTCTCTCTCTCTCTCTCTCTCTCTCTCTCTCTCTCTCTCTCTCTTCAGCTATGTTAGTTCTATTAACACCTTATTTCTTTGTTTCATTCATCATTCCTATCTCTCTCTCTCTCTCTCTCTCTCTCTCTCTCTCTCTCTCTCTCTCTCTCTCCACCAGCTACATTTGTTCTATTAACTCCTTTTCTCTCTCTCCCCCTCTCTAGCTATATTTGCTCTATTAACACATTATTTCTTTGTTTTATTCTCTCTCTCTCTCTCTCTCTCTCTCTCTCTCTCTCTCTCTCTCTCTCTCTCTCTCTCTCTCTCCAGTGCACACCCTCTCTTAATACCTTGTAGCTTCTTCACAGTCATTTCTCTCTCTCTCTCTCTCCACAGGAGAAGAAGTGTGGTCGACGGAACGGGCTATACGCGATACAGGTCGTCGGTGAACGGCGTCTAGTTGAGAGAGAGAGAGATTCGTATATTGTCATTATGTTTTATTGCCTCTCCTGTTCTCTGACTGGCCAGAGTAATCGGCCTCGACGTGAAGTCCGTCTCGGGGCGAGGTGAAAATGTGAAATGAGATCGACCGGGCCTTTTGTTCTTGTAAATAAACGGGGGCTATTATTAGCCGCATGAGGAAACTCAGACCAAATCCGAAAATGCAAAGGAGGGTTCGCGTGGGGATCGAACGAAGTGAAACCGGTATCCATACAGGTTTTTTTATGTATACGAATATTAGACAGGATCTCGTTCTCCGAAAAAAAAAATTAAAATAAAAAGACCGACTAAACGCCGGGGGAAAAATAAAGGAGATTGTGAATAATGGTTGCACATATTTTTGAATAATATTGACTGGCTTATATGCTGTCTATGTATACTCGTATATACACATATATAAATATATATGTGTCCTTGCGATGTGTGTGTATATATATATATATATATATATATATATATATATATATATATATATATATATATATATATATATATATATAATATATATATATATATATATATATATATATATATATATATGTATATATATATATATATATATATATATATATATATATATATATATATATATGAATATTCTCAGTTCTAATCATTGGTTTGGGCTTGTATCGTTCAGGTCTAAAAATCTAGCTGCATATTAGCTTCCCATATTATTATTATTATTATTATTATTATTATTATTATTATTATTATTATTATTATTATTATTATTATTATTCTAAGCATATATAAGTTATGGGCTTGCCCAGCAAGCGTCCACGGAATGGAAAGTCCACTGTGAGATAAAGAGTTAAAGAAGAAGAAATAAATAGAAGTAAACGTGTATAGATTAAGTAGCAATGAATAATCTAAAGGCGTGTCATAAAGCACAAATAACAATAAATGGAAAATGAATATATGTAAACTAAAAACATAAGTTAGCAACTAAATATATCAGGCAATAAATGAATAAATAAATAAGGAAGGAACATTGTACTTGAGTGTATCTTCAGGCAAGGAAAATTAAAATGGAGGCCAGGGAACAGAGACTCTGGCACAGCCAGATTTTAATCAATGGTTATCTTGCCTGTACCTAGCGTAAGGCTACGAATAGAAGTAAAGACACAAATAGAAGCAAATAGAAGCAAAGACACTCCAGTCAACTGAGCAAAAGAGCAAATGAATGGAGGGAATGTCTGAAGCCCCGTAATACACAGGGTATTGATAGCCCGGTGATATCACCGTCGAATTCCCATTGCATCGGTCCCGAGTTCGAAGCCTACCAAGATTTTCGCCGACACCCGACCTTACCCTTTCTGTGGGCTATAGATTTTTTTTGGGGGGAGGGCGGGAAGGGGGCAGGGACTGATGAGTTTGCATAGGTCTACCTCCTGAGTCATCAGCAGTCATTTGCCTTGCTCCTTCAGATCGATAAGCAAGGGGTAAACAAGGAAGTTACTCAGCATTCATGAGGGATACTGACCTTCAGAAACTGTAGAAGCAAATTTTGTAAAGAAATTTTGGTGAGCAGTGAGACTGAAACGCAGTTTTTTTTTTACTTTTTGATTCTGACATCTCTTGCAGTTTTTTTTTTTTTTTTTACTTTTTGATTCTGACACCTCTTAAAGGTATAAAATACTTGGAGATCACATACCCAGCCAGTTCCAAAGCAAATATCTTCGATCTGCGTTTGAATCCATATCTATCTAAATTGTAGTAAACTCTTCCTTGCCGTACGATCCACATCTTCGTGAAATTTGAACGAAATCTACCGAGAAAGTCCTGCGTTATTTCGTCCACAGAAAGAGAGACAACCAAACATACAGACAAAGTCGAATATAAATAACCTCCTTTGAACTTTGTTTGCGGAGGTAATCATCGTAGCCTCGTTGTAGAATACGGCACATGCAAAGGCGGCTTTATTAGGACTTCGGACCCAACAACTTTAAACACATCAAAGACCCAGTAATTGATTACCAGGTAATCGGCAGGTATGGCTCATCAATGGAAAAGCGTTACCTGCAGAGACCGAGAGGAATAATCAATGACGCCTGATTTGAAGACTTCAGAGATGATTGTTATTTGTAATTTTCGTGGTAATCAAACTGAGTTAATGATTCAAATGTCTGCAACACTGCAGCTTATAGAATACTTATCTGCTATAGAATCCATATAGCGAAGTTGTCTATTTTACCTGTTTTTATTCTTGTTCATACTTCTCTTTTCTGGTGGGAGGTAGTACTGTGGTTGTTGAGTACACTTCCGTTAGCATCATTATTGATCATTATTTTTGTTTGGCTCTTTCATGATTATAATTATTTTTCCTGTTACTAATATTGTAAGTAATGCTATTCGTTACTTACTGAATTTTTTTAAAGTTCAGGGTAGTGGTGTTAAAGCTCAGTTTAATCGAACATGGGCTGAAATACACATATGGCAAAGAATCACGAGTCTAGATTAAGCAACCTAGGGAGCATCGACGAACTGCACTTGTAAATTACTTTCTTTCCCTCTGCTGGCTAGCTCTGGAATTCTCTTCCTGCTTCTAGTTTTTTATAACTCGTACGACATCTCTTCCTTTAAGAGGCCGGTCTGTCCATCATTTCCTTCATGGTTAAACCCATCCTCCTTCCTTTCCCCCTCTTTTTACATACTTTTATTTAACTTGACTTCCACGTCTGTCTGTTTGGGTCAAATCTTGTAACTCAATTTTCGACCTGTTTCCTTCGTCCAGTGGACTTGAAATTTTGTATGGCTACTCAACTCCGGTGACAATACAACCTTACATGATCAGTAGGTCAGCAGTCACCTCTAGTGACCCTTCAGTGACCTCTCCCAATATCTCAGGATTTGTATGAAAATCTTTGGATTTTTCATACCTTCTTTGACTCGGTAGAATAAGTTAATAACTCTACGGGTTTTTCAAACCTTCTTTCACTCTACAGGATATCACGTCCAATTCGGTTAGCTACAATCATAAATCGGTTACAATTTCTGTCAAAACTGAAAAGTATAAAATTAAAAAATAAAAAATAAAAATTTTAAGCACGCTTTCATTAAAATGTACTAAAAAGTAAAAGATAATTTTAAAGACACCAGGATTTTCTTATAATTAATTATATCTACAAAAATAAAACCGTGGCCGCTAAACATGGAAAGAAATGCTACAAGAAAAGAAATTTATTTTTTTTTATTTCTTGTAGCATTTCCTTCCATGTTTGGCCTCCACGCTTTTATTTTTGTGAACATGATGGTGGCAGAAAAATCTGGCATCTAAAATTATTTTGGCTAGTGCATTTAATAAAGCATGTTTTAAAAAAAATTTTTATATATTTCTTTTTCTTTTTCTCCAGGCCTGCGCGTAAATACAAGCATTTGGTTGTTCGTTGGAAAAATTACAGAGAGCCAAAAGGAACAAAAGAGACAGTCCATTCAACTGTAAATTGGAAGAACAACAAGGAAGGAGTCAGACTGAAGACGCTTTCTTTTTCTGGTGCATTAGACAAACACAGAAGAAAGGCCAAAACTTGGGATACACAGGAAGAGTATCCTGAAAGGGACCAAACTGAAATCCTTATTGCTGGTGGTACAAAGGAAGAACACACAAGAATTGCAGCTAAACGAAAGTCTCCTCTGTTGGCGCTGGGAAGAGCACCCTAGGAGGCAGACTGAAAGCCCCTTTCCAAAGCTAGTTGATGGGAAGAACACTCAAGAAGTAACCGGACTGGAAATTTCCTCTACTGGTAGACTGGAAGGATACTCAAGAAGGAACGAAAGTATAGGTCCCCTGCGTTGCTTGAAGACGACACCTCCTAAGAAGGAACCAATCTGGAAGTCCCATTTCCCGCTGGTAAAAAAAACATCCGAAATGAAACCAAACTGAATTCTCTGCTCCTAGTGAATGGGAAAACACGAAAGAAGAAACCAAAGAGGAAGGCTCCGCTGTTGATAGGTAAGAACACCCCCAAGGAACAACCAGACTGGAAGTCCCTTCTGCTGATTCTTCCCATCTATCAGCAGCAGAGGCTTTCAGTTTAGTTCCTTCTTGGGAGTTCTTCCCAACTACAAGTAGCAAGAGACTGCAAGTGTGATTCCCCCTCAGGTGTTTTCCCTGTCTCTCAGTGGCAGTGCATTCTGATTAGGTTCCTTCTTTAGGTTTTCTTCATTTACCAAGAACACACTACCAATTTGAGTTATATGAGAACCCAAATTGGTAGTCCTTTCTGTTGGTCAGTGAGAAGGCAGAAGGAACTAACTAGAAATGTTTTTGCCGCTGAACAGCATTTCACTGAAGGAACCACAATGAAGCCTCTTAATACTTGTAGACGGGAAGAAATCCCAAGAAGGAACCACGCTGGAAACTCTGCTGCTGAGAGGTGAGAAGAATACCCAAATAAGCATCCAAGCCGGAAGTCCTAACCGCTGCTGGTAGACAGAAAGAACAACCACCAAGAAGGCTGCCACCGCCCATCTGGAAAGAACTACACTGGAAGTCTCATCTGCTGGTCGATGCGAAGAACACCCAAGAAGGCCACCCTCCGTCAGTGCGATTCTCTTGAAGTGATCTGCCGGCAGAGGAAATATTGACTCTAGTGATATATTCGTCTTGATTGAGGAGGACCCTTTAGCCAATCCTCTTAGGGGGCAGCCAGGCGTAAAATCTCACCTTATCCGATTCCATTTGACCGAAGGGCACGGAGGAAGCCATCGATCCATTTCATTACCTGGTTTCCGAAGGCGACTCTTGTATTTCGTCGCCAGCAGGTGCTAAGGACATGTGTCGTTACGATGTCTATGAAAAATATAACACAACTGTGTCTCGGATACTGGTAGATGTTGCTGAATACACAGAAAGACATAATGAAAAGGGCATAAAAAGGAGTATTGAGCAAGAAATAAGGTAACCGAAACTTTGTAAGATATGTTTTGATGTTTATTGAATGTCTAATTTACTCTTTGTTGAGGGGTAATAGAAGCTGATGAATAAACAGAAATGTATATGAAAAGAAGTGGGTGAAGGAAAGGTGTAGATAAACAGAAGAGAGGTCACTGAAATTAGGTAAATTATCAAAGGACATGAGTTATTCTTTATTTCTGAACTTATGATAACAGTTTGATGGAGGCTTGTATATTTTAGTGAAAAAACAGAAAGGGATATGCAAGATAAAAAGAGAAATACATATATTAAAAGAAGAATGGAAACTGAAATTTGCTGAGGTAAAATATTCATGCTGGAAAAATACAAAAACAAAAACAAAGTTTGCTTATTCCGTTCTGCCTCGATGGACTTTCTAAAGATAATAATGATGAAAGTGACAATTTTTATGAAAAAAAGGCAACTTTGAGAACTCAACAGAGTTGGCACTATAACCTTTCATGGTAATTATATGACTGAACAAGTTAACGTGCCAAGTTACACCGATAAAAAAAAAAACAAGGCGACTTAGGTATCATTTTTATTTTTAATTTGCAAATCATGAAACCTATTTCACAATCGGGAATACGCCTAGGCTGCAAAGAAAAGCAAACTGCAGTGAGAGAGCAAGCCTGTACAGTGTACTTGTCAGATTGTTTTTACCTGTGAAACACCACAGAGCCGTGTGCTGTTTTTGTTACGAGTAACGGTATTGGACGGCAAACGCTCTCCATTAACTGAAAAGGGAACCTTGACCCTGTTTGTGTTAAATACTCTGCATTTGTTTCAACAACAAAGGTATTAGACTGTTTTTAAACAGTAGGAATTTACCGGTCGCTCAATAGAAAGTGTCTTGTATTGTGAACCGCTATTTAACTGGAGTAATGGAGTTGGATGACTAATGCCCTTCTGCCCTTGTTGTTGTCAAGTTGGCCTTATGCCCAGCAAAGGTTCTTGCTCTTACGGTCACCGAAGCGAATAAATGCTCATTCATTAAGTGGCTTTACTTGGTCTTAAAACAACAACAAAACTTTTCCCGAAATAAAAAAAAAATAAAAAAAATTTCAGATTCCATTCTTTTATGACCATTAGCAGTCACTCACGAACTCTGAAGTATTCTTACTTGCTCTGCTCTTCCCACCGAGAAAAATAATTAATCTTTATCACTATTCTCTGTTAGTGTTTATTCTTCATTCTCTTGTCAACACTACGTCAAACATGGGCCCTGAAATATTTCTGCTTCGTTCTTCCTAGCTAAAATTTATTCCACTTTTATTGATAATTAATACTTTCGTATCAGCTAAACTAATATTCAGATTATATTCCTGGACGCCTTTAATTCAATAAATTTCCTAATGCCTTCAGCCCATCTTACAAACCACCAAACTGTGAGTACTATTTTGAAAAGACACGTTTAAAAAATACTCGTAGTAGCTTGAGTCTTAAAATGGAGAAACAAATCCACAGTTATGTATATGTACATATGTTTAAGGATAAAACTGTACAGATCGCTTTCGGGAATCTGAAAAGGGGAACCGAACAGATTCCGAAAACTATGTTTGATCATAAATATGTACCATATACACTAACTGTGGAGTTATTCTCCCCAAAATTTGCTAATATAACAGTGACCTTGATTTACTGTACAGTAGGTATTCATGTTGGTAACGATGTCTTAAACGAGCAGATAACAAATCAAAAGAAAAAGTTAAAAGACATGATAAAAAGAGCCCAATAACACTCACCAACTACTCTGTATTTCTTCTCCATACTCTTCAATGGTACTTCCCGCATCGTAGTAGAAAATTCGATGGGGGAAAGACCTGATTCCTGCGTCTTCCTGCCCTAACTTTACGTCAGTGTGACCTGGAGGACCTTGAAGTACCCTAAAGGACCCTAATTACCTTTAAGTCCTGTGCTTTCATCTGAAAAGAAACATGAAACAAAATAGAAAAAGAATGACAATACCTTATTATCTCAATATGAGAATTGTGGTTCTCAAATGCTACCTCACAGACTGCAAAAAAGTGAACAACTTACTTCCATACAAATCTTTCGCATTACGATGCAATTATTATTATTATTATTATTATTATTGTATTATTATTATTATTATTATTATTATTATTTGTGTGTGTGTATTATTCGTCCTTCTCCGAAGGGGGAAGAAATGAATGTGGGCGAGTTACTTGCAGAACGGGTTAGCCGCAAGAAAACAGTATTTAGGAAGAGTGAAAAGGCTTAATACAATAAACTCAGCTGATGCGGCAATAATCTCCAACACACGCTTAAAAGAGTCTTCTCTACTCTTCTTATTATATTCTTCTCGTTTGCAGGTAGATGGCATAATAAATTTCAAAGGAATAAATCTTTCATGCTTTGATGCGGCAATAATCTCCAACACATGAACGCCCTTATTACAACAATTGTTTTTAATAACACTTCTCTACTCCTTCACATTATTATTATTATTATTCTTCTATTATTGTTGTTGTTCCGTTGTTATTATTATTATTATTATTATTATTATTGATTGTTGTTGTTGTTGTTGTTGTTGTTTTGTACATAACCTATTGAGAGACAAGCAGCTAAAGTGGCATCAAAGGAGCCAGATCCAAATACAAACACCGGCCCATACCCTGAGGAGACCGGTAAATGTGGCAAGGTACTGAAGAGGATAAGAGGTCTCCTGAAGCCCTCTGAACTCTGCCCAACCAACAGAGACAAGCTCCGAAGGATACTAGAAAAAGGGAGGACAAGAAAGAAAGCTATAGGTCTCCCTTTTAAGGGGGGAAAAGGGAGCAGAAAAAGGAGTCCATAGCCAGGCAGTAGAGGGAAAGCAATAAACAGTATTCACTGTACCGTGAAATCTGAGTATTTCTGGTTTTCATGATTAAATATTGAAAATGATACCTGGCAGCCTCTAAAAAGTCGCGGTATTTGTAAGTTAATGTGGTTATAATGCTTCCTCGCATATTTATTATTTATTGTGATAAATATTATGCCATTCATCTCTCAATATATCTGTAGTTTCAAGTTATGAAAATGAATTTAAGAGTTTTCATTTGAACTTTTGACTGAATATAATTTATAAACAGTAGAGAAATGCTATACCAAAATTATTCCAACAGTAAATCTGGAATAATGAATACAGAATGTTTTTTTTAATCGGAGAATAAAATATAAGTCGTCAAAAAACTCTATCTTTCTCTAATGGAATGAACTAAATTGAAAACAGTACGTGAGAGTAATTTGAATATACTTAGTCATACATGAAATACAGGTCTAGAAAAAATATAACTATATCTGCTTCAAATTCCTGATTCAGCTAGAAATGGTAGTAATGAAAAAATTGTATGTTTTATACTTATGTATGTATAGCGCATAAAGTTCCTAAAATTAGCGGGATATGTGTCCACATGTATATAAACTATGTATATACAGTATATACATATATATGTACATATGTATATATATATATATATATATATATATATATATATATATATATATATATATATATACACATATATATAATGTACATATATATATATATATATATATATATATATATATATGTATATATATATATATATATGTATATATATATATAATATATATATATATATATATATATATATATATATATATATATATATATATATATGTACGTGTGTGTGTGTACTTTATACAAATGAATCTAAGCTTTTATTCAGGCTACATATGTGAAGACCTTGTGGCTCTCTCTCTCATTTCACTCTCCAAGCCACTTGGCATATGCATTAACCTCGACTAAATGAGCATTTACAGTATGTATCTGCACACATGCGCGCCCACGCGCACACGCGCTGCAGTAACAGGGGAAGAAGCGTCAATCACCTGTAACTCGGCAGCACAAAGAGACGCTTCATTCGTTAATAGTCCGGTTGGTGATGTTGAGCTGAAAGCGGAGAGAGAGAGAGAAAGAGAAAGGGGGGATGGGGTCCGGGGGCGGGGGGGGGGAAGAATTGAGGAGGGCATGGATAAAGAATGGGAAGTGGGAGAAGGAAGGAATGAGTTAGAAAGTAATGACGGTGAACGAGCAGAATGTGGAGAGATATAGCCGAGAAGTCAGCATACGTATGTATATTTGGAAATAAAACAAATACAACAAATACTAGTGCACACAGAGAGATAGAGACAGAGAGAGAGAGAGAGAGGGAGAGAGAGAAATGAGGAGGGCATGGATAAAGAATGGGAAGTGGGAGAAGGAAGGAATGAGTTAGAGAGTAATGACGGTGAACGAGCAGAATGTGGAGAGATACCAGTCAAGTGTACGAAGACGTGTGGAAATAAAACAAATACTAGTGCACACTGAGAGAGAGAGAGAGAGAGAGAGAGAGAGAGAGAGAGAGAGATGAGGAGGGCATGAATGAAGAATGGGAAATGAGAGAGAGAAGGAAGGGGTTGGAGTAATGAGAGAGGACAAGTTCGGTGTGCAGAGATAGCGGAGGAGTTAGCACTCGAAGATGTGAGGAAATAAAACAATTCACTAATTCATACTGAGAGAGAGAGAGAGAGAGAGATGAGGAGGGCATGGATGAAAAACGGGAAATGGGAGAAGGAAGGACGGAGTTAAGCGTAATGACAGTGAACTAGCAGAATTTGGAGAGATAGAGGAGATGTTAGCACTCGAAGATATATGGAAATATAAAAAACTACTAATGAAGAGAGAGAGGGAGAGAGAGAGAGAGAGAGAGAAAAGAGGAAGGAAGGACTTGGAGTAATGACAGAAGACGAGTTGAATATGAAGACATGGCAGAGAAGTTAGCATACAAAGATGTGTGGAAATAAAACCACCAACGAATGAGAGAGAGAGAGAGAGAGAACGAGAGAAGAGGAAGGAAGGGCTTGGAGTAATGACAGAAGACGAGTTGAATATGTAGACATGGCATAGAAGCTAGCATACGAAGATGTGTGAAAATAAAACCACCGACGAATGCGAGAGAGAGAGAGAGAGAGAGAGAGAGAGAGAGAGAGAGAGAGAGAGAGACAAGTACCATGACTATGGTACTCGCCCTCCTTACCGAGAATTGTCGAGCAGAAGCTTACTGTACCGTACATCTGAGACTATTTGATGACTCACAGCAATGCATCGTTCTCATTCATATCTCAGTCCTCTGGATGCGAGGAGACACACCCACGCCTCATCTCCTCTCGGCATTTATGTCCTTGGGTATAATAACGACCAGCAGACGTCTATACCATAGCATACGATAATAGCGATTATTGCTGTTATCACTGTAAATAGGATGCATGTGATGTGATTTCGGAATTTACAAAGTCCATATATATATATATATATATATATATATATATATATATATATATATATATATATATATATATATATATATATATATATATGTATATATATATGTATATATATATAAATATATATATATATATATATATATATATATATATATATATATATATATATCTATATGTTGTGTGTGTGTGTGTGTGTTTATGTGTTTAGTATATCTGTACCGTACTTAGGAGGGAAAACACTCAGACGAGACGTTATGCAGGGAAGGAGGAAGCCTCCCGCTTTGAGGAGTCGTTGAATAGTCTTGAAAGCCGCGACGAAGCCTCTCCCTGTTGATGGATTGGCTTCTTAAGGGACCGTTGTTGTAACAGTCTGGCCTGGGAGGAACAACCCTCTCACAACTTTGCCTTCGAACAAACGACGCCAGTTTATAAATTAATCAGTTAACCGATCAGTCAATCGCAAACAATGACGTCAGGCGACTGAAGAGTCTGCTGACGGGGATGGGTGGTGTGATAGTAGACTTCTCCAGATGATTGTGCAAAAACAAAAAATTATATATATATATATATATATATATATAATATATATATATATATATATATATATATATATATATATATATATATATAATGATAAACGGGTACCAGATAGCGTATAGAAGTTAGGGTAAATGTCATTAATGAATAAGCAGAAGAACGATGGATATGCATGATTACTTCATGTATGATAAATATAGTAACATTTACTCCAATCTAACCTTGTTGGATAGATAGAATCCAACTGTAAATTAGATTAAATTGCCTAAAAAAATCATCGCATTAACCAAAACATATTGGTATTTATGCATATACTGCAAAAGCTCTTCATATTTACCATATGTACATAACGCTGTTACCTTGACCATTGATTGTCATTGCACACATAACTGGCGTCGCAGCTATAAAGCAACGGTTTGGTTATATCAGGAAGAAGAGAACGGACGTATCAGACAGTGAAATGTTCGCGGAATGTTGATACCAGTGACAGACAGACAGACAAACGAACAAATAAACTGTCCTCGGGTAGCAAGGAGTTGAAGTAGAGGGAGGAGGGTAGCTGGGTATGCTCAATGATGCCCTTGTCGGGCATGTGTAGGTTCAGCTGGCCGCGGGAAGAGAAGGGGGGAAAAATGAAGAACAGACTCGGGGAATATGTAAGTGGAAGGAGTAGGTGGTGGAGGGAGGAATAAGAATGATGAAACTGCTGGCGTAAGAGAGATCGCGAATCTTGAGAAATACATACATACGTATGTATTTGTTTTATATATACATATATATATATATATATATATATATATATATATATATATATATATATATATATGTATGTATATATACATATATATATATACACATATGATTATAAAACTATTTTTAAAGTAAATTTTGAAAACCTCTTTATATTATATCAATATGATTTTAACTATGAATTGTTACAAAATTACACATAAATCGTATTGTTAACCCATAATATAT
>NC_089756.1:24698017-24700517 GCF_040412425.1 Macrobrachium rosenbergii | reverse complement strand
CGCTCAGGCACAGCCATAATATACTGTATATATATATATATATACAATATATATATATATATATATATATATATATATATATATATATATATATATATATATAAAGACAATAATACACATACTCACACTTTACACACACACACATACATATATATATATATATATATATATATATATATATATATATATATATATATATATATATATATATATATATATATATATATATATATATATATATATATATATCTAATATTATTAACAAAAGTACACATGCATGCTCGCAAAAAAAACCATCAACTACTGGCAGTACTGCATAAGCAAACACAAAAGATCCTTGAGTCTAAAACCACTGGTCTCCGTCTCCCAATGTATACATTTCAAATTACACGCCTAAACGCATGCAAGGCGAAGTTAGACAATAATGCCAGGCTGAGAACAGCATGATAATTGCTTTTACGAACTGGTCCCGTCAAAAAATTCGCGGCTTTATGGATTCTCCCATTCATTTTTCATTTGCATTTTTCGCCTCACGGAAGGGGCCAGTCGCTCGCCCACCCATTAATTTCTAGCACCAGTGATTGATTCGGAGCTCGCCTGGAAATGTGCGTGTAACTACCTTAATTCTCTCGTGTTTACATTAGCGTCCGTTAGAAGTATGGACTTTTCTTCCCCTTCTTCTCCTTCTTCTCCTCCTTCTTCTCCTTCTCCTCCTCCTTCTTCCTATTTTGCATATAGAAAGCTCTTTCGTAGATCGATGGATGTGTCTTATGAAATAAAAGGCAATGAGATTATGTGCGCATGCGTGAGGGTGTGAGTGAGTGTGAGTGTGTGTGTGTATGTGTTTGTATGTATGCGTGTGTGTGTGGGCTTTAGGAACAATATAACTAAACAATTATTCCACTGGGTTTCGTGACTCTATATGACTTATTGCCGCTTTTAACAATCTCCAAAGATATCTATCTTAGATTTCAGTAATTCTCAAGGGAGCGTATTTGCAAATACCACCAGGAATTCATCGATAGCTACCAATTCAGAAGTGAGAGATTCCAATTCAGTTTAATTTAACCCGCAAAGAGACCAAAGATTTAATAGAAATGGTATAAATAACTTGTATTCATTGGTGATCACCCATAAGAGTAGTGACTAAACTCAATGTTACCCCATCCACCGACTTGAAGCTAGGCTACACATACACACGCACACACACATACATGTATACATATATACATACTTACGTATGTATGTATGTATGTATAATGCAAATCTTATATATAAAAGTGCATGTTTGTTTGTTTGTTTGTATGTTAGTGGGCTATAGAAATCCGAACCGCTAGACCGATCTACACAAAATTTGGCACATGGCCACCATTTGACCCAGCTTAGATAATAGAGTAGGTTTCAAACCCGTATCCCTTTCCCCTTCGCCAATCCCCCCTCCCCCTTACCTTTGCAACTTGTGGTAAATAAACTCTATGGGTTTATTATATCTAATTTCGTGAGTAAATAAACTTCACGGGTTTATCATACATCATTTCATGTACTTTATACCATAGAGATATATTACTGAAAATGCTTTTCTTTCCTGTGATTACTAACTCTGTATCAAGGTTTAGACACCACAGTAATACCTGGATAAAATGGACAGTCACCACAGTAATACCTGGCTAAGAGGGACAGTCAACACAGTAATCCTTGGATAAAACGGACGGACAGTACATTAATTCCTGGATGAATGAGACAGTCACCACGGTAATACCACCTAGATAAAAGAACAGTCACCACAGTAATACCTGGGTAATTGTGACAGCCACCACAGTAATACCTGGTTAAATGGGACAGACAACACAGTAATGCCTGGGGAAATGGGACAGTTACCACAATAATACTTGAATAAAAGGGACATACAGCACAGTAATATTTGGATAAATGGGAAAGTCACCACAGTAATACCTGGATAAAAGGGACAATCAACACAGTAATGTCTGGATAAAAGGGACAAAAAAGTATACATAGTTTATCAGACCACTGAATGATTAATGAGCTCTCCCTAGAGAGGGGCTAGCCGAAGAGGATTAGACTTATTTTACGTGGCTAGAACCAGTTGGTTACCTAGCAACGGGACCTACATCTTATTGTGGAATCGAACCACATTATAGCGAGAAATGAATTTCTATCACCAGAAATAAATTCCTCTAATTCTTCACTGGCCTGCCAGAGATTCGAACTCGGGCCCTGCAGAGTGCTAGCCGAGAACGGTACCGACCAGTCCAACAAAGAATCTAACGGTCAGAACAGTAATACTTGAATGAATGGGATAGTTAGAACAGTAATGCATGGATAAAAGGGACAGTCACCACAGTAATAACTGGATAAATGGGTCAGTCATTACAGTAATATCTGGATAAAATGGACAGTCACCACAGTAATGCCTGAATAAATGGGACAGTCAGCACAGTCATACATAGATAAAAGGGACAGTCACCACGGTAATACCTGG
>NC_089756.1:24638017-24693017 GCF_040412425.1 Macrobrachium rosenbergii | reverse complement strand
ACACACACATATATATATGTATGTATACAAACACATATGCACATACACACACACACACACACACACACACACACACACATATATATATATATATATATATATATATATAAATATATATATATATATATATATATATATATATATATATATATATATATATATATATATATATATATATCTTATAAATAAAGATTATTTGTATGTATGTTGGAATGTTGGTGCGCTATAGAAATCCGAACCTCTTGACCGATCTAGACAAAACTTGGCAGGTGGCCATCATTTGACCCAACTTAGATAATAGGCTAGGTTTTAAACCCGTACCCCCTTCCCCTTCCCTTTCCCCATCCCCCATCCCCGTTTCCACTTCCCCTTGTAACTTGTGGTAAATAAATTCTGCGGGTTTATCATACCTTATTTCATGTGTAAGTAAACTGTACGGGTTTATCATGCCTCATTTCACTTAATCGATACCATAGAAATATATAATTGAAAATCCTTTTCTTTCCTGTGATTAATAATTCTGTATTATGGTTTAGACACCACAGTAATACCTGGATAAAAGGGACAGTCACCACAGTAATACCTGGATAAATGGGGCAGATATCAAAGCAATATCTGGATAAAATGGACAGTCACCACAGTAATATCTGGATAAAAGGGATATAGTCACCACAGTAATACCGGGATAAAATCGACAGACAGCACAGTAATACCTGGATAAATGGGACAGTCACCACAGTAATATCTGGATAAAAGGGATATAGTCACCACAGTAATACCGGGATAAAATCGACAGACAGCACAGCAATACCTGGATAAATGGGACAGTCACCACAGTAATACCTGGGGAACAGTCATCACAGAAATATCACGATGAAATGGACAGACAGCACAGTAATACCTGGATGAACGGGACAGTTAGAACAGTAATATCTGGATAACTGGGACAGTCACCACAGTAATACCTGGATAAAAGGGACAGTCAGTACAGTAATACCTGGATAAATGGGACAGGTCAGCACAGTTATACCTGGATAAATGGGACTGTCAGAACGGCAATATTCGGATAAATATGGGCAGTCAACACAGTAATATTTGGATAAAAGGGACAGTTAGCACAGTAATTTCTGGATAAAAGGGACAGTTACACTAATACCTGGATAAATGGGACAGTCAGCACAGTAATATTTATGTAAAAGGGGCAGTCAGCACTGTAATTCCCAGGCAAAAGGGATAGTTAGTACAAGAAGGTGCAGGAAAATTTTTCTGAGTCCAACAGAGTTTTCCTGGGCAGCGCTGGGTTAGTCAGCTATTATATGTATATATATATGTATATATATATATATATATATATATATATATATATATATATATATATATATATATTGCGAGATCATGATGTACCAGCAAATTTGATATCCCTCAGAAATTTTGGTGATTCCTCTGCACACACACACACACACACACTCATATATATATATATATATATATATATATATATATATATATATATATATATATATATATATATATATATAGAGAGAGAGAGAGAGAGAGAGAGAGAGAGAGAGAGAGAGAATCTTTTTATTACCATGCGGTAGGCTATGTGTAGAGTACTGCTAGCAAGGCAGAATCTTTCGGTCCTCAGTACATCTCGGGGGATGAGATTGCTAGCCCCATACCCTTGCCTTAACCCCAGCTGACGCTGCCAGAAATTTAGAGCTGGAAAGTGTTAGGCAGGGTTTTCAGTAAAACTGTCCGGATGAGGGTAATAATGAAACTGGTCGCAACTACCACAGTCATCTAACTACCAAGGCCCCAGAGTTTTTAACACGTATGTATAAACACTCAGACAAATAAGATTCATGTTTTTGTAACAAATACACCCACGTGAATTGTATATGTTTTTGCATGCTATATGATATTCATTTTCACATTAGCATATCTAAAAAATCTTCCCACGATAATATCCTGTTTCCTTTCAGAATTATTTTAATTCCGAAAATGGAATCCAGCATTTTCTTTTTTTTTTTCCTCTCTTTTGGACTGACATTATAATGTTCGTGTCTCCGGGGAACGAGGAGTGAAAGCTTAAGTAAAGTGAATAGGTTTAGCTTTACCAGATCAATGTCGAGGTCTTTGAAGTACCGTTTTGTGTGTGTGTGTGTGTGTGTGTATGTATCTGTAAATACTTAAAAGATTTCTAAAAGCACCCAATAACCACTCACATGTTATACGGTACTTCAAAGACTTCGATATCGATCATGCAAAACTAAACCTATTCACGTTATTGTTAAGCTTTCACTCCTCATTCCTGGAGACACAAACATTATATATATGTATATATATACATACACACACACACACATATATATATATATATATATATATATATATATATATATATATATATATATATATATATATATATATATACATATATATATATATATATATATATACATATATATATACATGAGGTTAATGTAAATCTTCACTGAAGAGGATTAATCGATGACTCAAGTTAAAGCTTTAATTTGGAAGTGAGCGTTGTTGACTCTTTTCGCGAGAGCCGCCAATATTAGCTTGCCTTTGAAGGAAATGTGTGAATAATTCCTTTTGCTTTGATATTTTTTTACCTGTAGTGGCGAGATTAAAAGACATTTGAAGGCTTAACCCTTCTGTCTGTCTGACTCTCTCTCTCTCTCTCTCTCTCTCTCTCTCTCTCTCTCTCTCTCTCTCTCTCTCTCTCTATATATATATATATATATATATATATATATATATATATATATATATATATAGATTAGATTAGATTTTTATTGACTGCAAAGAACATACAATATTTTGACAGTTATCAAAAATATACAGTATACATAAACTTATACAAAACTGTATCGATCTTATATAACTGCATACTCTGCAGTCCAAAAAGAAAACCCAAACATAAATTACTCTTTCTATAATAAATAAACAGAGCCCTTCTATGCCATTATCTACATATACAATTTCAAAACAACATACATATACACATACACACATATACATATATACAGAGAAAGAGAGAGAGAGACAGAGACAGAGAGAGACAGAGACAGAGAGAGAGAATTTTATTTAAAAAGATATCTTCGAGTAAAAGAAGACAACAGTCCCTGACAAGTTCATTTCTTATCTGCTAAATCATGGACGAAAGAACTCTTTACGCTGAAGACATCCATAATATCAGTGGCTTCAAACATATAGAAGTTTAAACAACAGATTAGTAAGTAAACTTGCTGTTCATAAATATTATGGGTGTCTTGTTCTATACCAGTTTTTTAACCCGATACTTCCTAGGTTTCATCTTTTTCCTAAGAATCAGGAATTATTAAAATTCATTTCTACTCTCATCTTCTTACCAGACAACCTCAAAACTCTTGTCATATTTTCACATATGATGGTCCTTTTACCATATATTCGTCTCAGCTACGTTTCCCAATCTTTCGACCATCCTAAACGTACAGGTACTAATCAGGCTATTCTTCTCGACGAAACCCACGTTTTCTCTCAGTCACATCTACCAATAACATATCAATTTTCATCTGTCTCTTCTTGCACCTCAGTTTTTGCTGCTCCAAACTTTGATCCTCATTCGTCTCATACCTTTTGCAAAACATTCTGCTGCTTTTCTTGCTTCACTTGTTTTGTTTATCGATACTTTCATTCCAACATCTGCAGCATCTGACTCTAAATACCTATGCCATTTAATTGTTTTTCGTTCTAATGCCTTCAATGACAGCATTCTGAACTCCCACTGTGGTTTCTTTGTATATCTATAACCTCAATAATGATTCAACTGACTTTCAACATTCGTCTCTTACAAATATTTGCAGCCACTCCAGTCACAGTCAGCAGCTTTACTTAATTATTATCGACTAGCATTCTGTCTTCTACAAACAACGGACGCTACATTCCACTCGCAAGTATCAGCAATGAGTTTGATTTTTACTCACGACTCTGCGACGCCACTGCATGAAAACCAGTAATTCAATCAGTCTCACTCGCTGTTCTGGAATGAGTTTTCCGTATCTATTTCTTCCAGTTCAGAAATGTAAATTACTCGCTGAATACAGGTAAGTTTTTCGACCGGATCCACCTGGAAGTAGAAAAAACATTAATTTTCATTGAGTGGAAGTGAATTTCTTACGAATTACAAAAAAAAAAGATAAAAATCTGGACGAAATGTGGGTAAATACAATACATATCTCTGTTAAAATTTTACTTTTTATGTGATTACTTTTTTCTGTGGCCACAAAAAATATTTTGAAAATCGGGACGAAATGGTGGTAAATACGATACATATCTGTTAAAATTTTACTTTTTATGTGATTACTTTTTTTCTGTGGCCACAAAAAATATTTTGAAAATCGGGACGAAATGGGGGCAAATACGATACATATCTCTGTCGAAATTTTACTTTTTTGATGTGATTACTACGATTGCATCTGTATCGTCCTAAAACTACATAACTGTCATTGTTAACAGGCTGCTGTTCTTTACACATTCCATACATTGCAACGACGACATACACAAATGATAATCGAGTGCCGGCAGCAACCTCCGAGGCGCGCTCGTAATTACACAGCAATGTTCTCGGGGAGTAATGAAGTACCAATCCTTTCGCATTTGATCGCTGGAACGTATTCCCATTAAGTTGCTCTTACGCAACTTACGTCACACAAAGTGCTCGCATAACTTATGCTCATGAATTCCCTTTAATAGTCTAATAATGTTATATTATCAACGAGTAAGATAACAGGTGAGATAAGGCCGTAATCCCCTTGCTCTGTCGTGCGGGAATAAATATACCTTAAGTGAAACAAAATCAATTATCAACGGTATGAAATCTTTCAGGCGATTTTTTTTTTATGGCCGTCCAGAGTTTTATTTGTCTTAGATTACGGGAGCTCACTATTTCAGTCGGAGATATAATTGCCAGGCAAGGCAGGACGTACTCAGATCGACTTGAAACTTTGAATATATGCACACACACTCATATATATATATATATATATATATATATATATATATATATATATATATATATATATATATATATATATATATATATATATACAGTATATATATATATATATATATATATATATATATATATATACATACATACATACATATATATATATAGCCTATATATACATATATATGCGTTAAGCTACAAACGTCCTTTAATATCCAATTCGCTCTACCTCGGAAATAATATATTTTCATATATGTTACCCGATGGGGGATTGTTTAAGGCGTCACTGTAGTCCTGAGTTTCTGTCTTCCGTGGTTCGAACCCACGAGACGACGAACTTATTATCAACTAAAAAATTCCCCTTCTGGTAACATATATGAAAATATATTATTTTCGAGGTAGAGCGAATTGCATATTAAAGGACGTTTGTAGCTTAATGCTTGTATACATGAATCACGGTGATGTGATAAAATTAATTCATATGCATATATATATAATTATAGTATATACATGTGCGTATGTATATATGTATATATAAAATTACAGATGATTATATAAGTACCTTACTGCAGCAGCAAGTGGACGGTATTATGTGCATGCATGCGATAAAGAACTTTGATTTCTTCAGGGTCAGCTTGAACGCTTATCAGAAAATTGTTTAAAATGAACTTTCTAGAATTGTACACTCGTCAACTGAGAGGGGGGGCCCTTAACACTTGAAATAAGTACCCAACCTTATTCCTAGTGTGAAGAATATTTTCACTCTTTTACTCTCTCAGTTTCAGATTTTTTCTTTACTAGTTCTATATAACCCTATGTCTTTATAGTTTTTTTTCTCGAACCAGGAGTTTCAGAGCAAATGTCTAGCTCGCAAATAAACACTTCTGTCGACTGAATACTAAGGCTAACGAGATAATTCGCTAGTTATACGATAATATATGAAATCCTATTTAACGCTAGGATTTCCAAACCCAGTGATACAGCATGATGAACGGACCGTTGTTTCGCGGTTATGATGCTCCTGTAACCAGTGTCGATGGATAACTGTCTGCTCCTGTAACCAGTGTCGATGAATAACAATTTGCTCCTGTAACCAGTGTCGATGGATAACAATTTGCTCCTGTAACCAGTGTCGATGGATAACAATCTGGTTTGAATTTACATGCACTAATGTGCATCAATGCAAAGTTGCGCTAAACATTCAAAGAACTATTGTTGACTTCAGCATAGACAAATAAAATTTTTTTTTATTGGTCATGACTCCTTTTTTGCAAAAAAAGAAAGTAGAAGCGAAAGCAAAGGTTTTTCATATGGAAACGTATGAAAGGAAACTGAAATATAAAAGCAAACAAAAAATACAAAACACAAATAATAGATTAGTAAAGGAAACTGATTACTTTAAACAGTGGATAGCAATCTTTGAATATATCTCACGTGATTTTGTTGACTTCAGGTACCATAGTTTCAAAAACCAGTTGTTAGTAAAATGAGGAGTTCACCTTACTAAGATTGATTGGTAGAAGAAAGAACAATTAACTTATACATTTTACGACTTAATAAGAAATAGAGGAACAAACTGTAATAATGCGAATGAGTTTTTAATTTGTATATAAATCACGTTATCAGAAAGAATGCGGGAAAATGATCATGAAAAAGAATGCTGGAAAAATGATAACGAACACATTTTTAAAATAAAATCATTGATAAGATGTAGTCGCAGCTGTAGTAGCAGTAATATAGCTGCAGCAGTAATAGATAAAATGGAGCAGTTGCAGTTTCTTTTGCAGCAGCACTTTCGATCATTCAGCTGCTAAGAGCATGAAAATAGGGAGTTGGGGTGCCTGGACAGTAAGATCAAGATATGCAGAAATCAAAAGAGATGAAGTACAAGGATTAAAAAGTGGGAATGAGAGAAAACCCTACAGTCGCAGTAAGTAAAAATCAGGGAGATTGGACAAGAAGATTGAAGAGAAGAAGCGGGAACGGAGGTAAAGTGAAAGGCTGCGGATCGAAGGGACGCTGCATACACCGTTTAATAATGTCTACAGCGCACCACGTGAGGTGCACTGACGACACTAACCTCATACGGGAAGCAGCGCAAAGGGATATAATTTATCTTAGTGAGTGGAGGGAGAAGAGGAGGAGTTCCCCCTTTAGGTCGACCCAAGTCCTGATAAAAGAGGGGTGTTGAACACAGGACTAATAATGCCACCTTGTAGGTCCCGTTGCTAGGTAACCAACTGATTCTCAGCCACGTAAAATAAATCTGATCCTTCGGGCCAGCCCTAGGAGAGTTGTTAATCAGCTCAGTGGTCTGGTTAAACTGGGTATACTTAACTTTGACGCCACTTGCAACAAACATTAATAGTTGTAGATATTATAATCTACATGTGACATTTTTTTGTCATAGTATAACGTATTTTAGCCTCCCATGTATACAACATTGTATACTGATGAGTAGCAACTGTATTCTTGCCTCACATGTATATTGATAAGTTATTTAAATCCAATGCCTAGCAGTACGCCAGTTCCCCTCTCCAAGTTCGGTTGCTCACGCCACTGTCCTTGTTATATTGTAACCTTACCTAATAAAGAATTACATTTTAGACGAGCTTGTTTCACATCTCATCCCAATCAACAGTAGTTTCATTCGGAAAAAAAAATGCAGCCTAAAATCCGCTGGAAAAAGAAAGGAAACAGGAGGAAAATACCGCCCGAAAGATGATGCATTAGCTGCCAACACACCAGCAAAACTATGTCTGATAAATTCCGAGATCTCATGGCAAGAAGGGACCGCCTTCTCTTAATGGAAGCGAGAGCTGCGCTTGAGTACAAGGAGCGCATTCTTCCTCAAAGGCTAAAATAAAAAAAAAATAAATAAATAAAAAATAAAAAAAATAAAAACTGAGTGTAGGAACAACAGAGTATGGGGAAAATGAGGCTGGAATTCGGGCAGTGGCATTTGGCATAGCTCTGTAATTAAATTTTAATCCTGTTTAATCAGTGACATCATAGCAACACCGTTGCTAATTAGTACCACTGGACCAAGATGATGCCACGCCCTGTGATAATTGGTGCAATCTATTGCACACTGATAAGCTGAGCTATAAAAAATAAAAAGAAAACGGGAAAACACCGTGCGAATGCCTTCTGTGAATGCAAATGCTAGCGGTCACATCTGGCCAAGAGGGTTAAGAAAAAAAAAAGTCTGTTATCAACCGTGATTGACAAAGACTGATAACTTGTCAAGTAAATCTGCTAGTCTCCTTTTGTAATCACATTTCGTAAGGCGTCTTGAATCGGGCAATCCATTACCCATTGTTACGAATGAGAGAGTAAGCTATCTCTCATGATTAAAAACACGATAATGTCGCGCAATATCCGACAAGCAATTCTTTATTATAGATATACATATATATTTCTGCAGTCAGCGCGCAACCCAAGCGCATCTCTCTCTCTCTCTCTCTCTCTCTCTCGTAATCGAGTATCAAAAGTCTTCGGCCTAAGAGCTGCCTTGCCACACCAGTTTTTTTTTTTTTTTTTTTTTTTTTTTAGATTTGTTCCAGCTGTGATCAAATTATGGAATGATCCTCTTAGTCATGTTGTTGCACTTCGGGGCTTCAGGAGTTCAAACTAGGTGCCAATGCATTTTTATGGGGCGGTTCACATGAGTCTCCTTTTGTGGCCTTAACTGTTTAATCCCACTGGGTTTTTTTTTTTATTATTTTTCTTTATGTTTTATTCTTTACCTCTCTATTTCCTTGTCCGCGCTGGGTTGCTTTTCTTATTGGAATCTTGGGTTTGTAACGGCCTATTTTCCTAACTAGGCTTGCAGTTTGTCTAACGATATGATGATTTTTTTATATTAAAAATCTATGCAATCATAGTAGTTAAGATTCCGAAGGCCTCCAAGAAAAAGACATCTTATTTTCAAGTTCCTTTTTCCACTTCAAGAAAAAAAATATCTATGAGAACTAATGTAAATAAGAAATAGCTAATTACCATTTCCTTCAGCTCGGGCATTTTCTTCGGGTTCAGTTACGTAAATTTCTGAGAACTTATTTTTTTAAAACTTTAAACAGCAACAGTAGCAATAGAAACAATAGTCGGAATAGTAATAATAATATCATCGTTTGTAATACTAACAACAACTAAAACCACAACGGAAAACAACAACAGCAGCAGCAACAACCTCAGGCCGTAAAGTGCTTGTTAATTTCACGTACGTGCAGTGAATCTTTGAAGCGGCCCATCCATTATCCAAAATCGCTAATGAGCGAAGGTTACTTAGCAAATAGCGCTCGGCTAATCAGAGCACCAGGTCTATTATCTAAAAAGAAAAAAAATATTAAATAAAAACGTGGTACTTTGGACTTCCATCTCTACGGGCTGCTCAAAGAATTAAGTGCAAGTGCTGGCATAAGCCCAACTTAATCGGACAACCAAAACTAGACTTGAGCGCTGTTATGGCGAACAGGGTTTTTTTAAAAGATCGAAATAATGAAGAAAGTCCTAAATGAGTGACTGAAAAATGACGACAAGACTTGCAATTTACTCTGACTATGAAGACATCTATTTCATAAATAATGAGACAATTGTAAATTTTATTGTACACAGAGTAAATAAACAATGGTGCTAACTTAAAATTACCCGGCGCAGTCTAAGTGATGTTACTGTTGTTTTTGCGTTGCTGCAAAGATAGAAGAAAAAACCATTGAAGTTTTCCCCAAATCTTGGGAATATATTGTAAGCTGGATTAGCATCAGTTATCTTGATTTTATTTTTATAAATAAAACAAAATCAATTATACTCGTAGATGGAATGGGTACCCACCTGATTGGTTTATTAACCGTTCAGCCAAATAAAGTATTGGAAAGTATTATCAAGTAAAATATTGCTGTGCATTAGCATCGAAATGTCTTTTTGCTTGATTTGGTATCATCCGATTGACTTACTCATCCATTGTACTTAGAAAAGAGCAGTACAAAAACAACCCGATTGTTGCCTAGTAATATCATAAACTTCGTAATAACATCATAAACTTCCTAGCTAGATGAGTCTTCATCATTTTGATTTTTTATTTCTAGCCTACAGAATGAAGAGCAAAAAAGATCCTAGAATGAATGAACAACAATAAAAAACATATTACAACTGCCAATATTTCCAAGTGGAAGGCAGATGTTGCTTTTCGATTGTCTATAACAAGAGTGCTTTCAACAACCGTGGCAGTAAAGCCATTCTTTCAAAGAAACCATTAAGAATCACAATTTCCGAAACTGAGTTCCATACCTCAGTTAGTGATGAACGTCAGCTCATGTTTCACATGACAAGGGTGACATTAAAAAATGGGCTTCAGTCATTTTCACTTCACCTTTGGAGTATTGGTTTGGGCCTAGGGCCTTCTTTGAAAGGTATCTTGTGCCAAAGTTTTTTCGGCGCAATCGAGTTTTCTGTACAGCGTATAATGCTGTATGAAATTCTCAGCCACGGCCCATAAAACTCTCACCCACGGCTCGGTGGTGGCCTGTGTTGTTGGCACCTATAGCGGTGCCAGACGCACGATCATGACTAACTTTAACCTTAAATCAAATAAAAACTACTGGGGCTAGAGGGCTGCAATTTGGTATGTTTGATGATTGGAGGGTGGATGATCAACATAACCAATTTGCAGCCCTCTAGCCTCATTAGTTTTTAAGATCTGAGGGCGAACGGACAAAGTAAAAGCCATCTCAATAGTTTGCTTTTACAGAAAACTAATACAGAAGACCAAAACATTAAAAATGAACGAGACGGCTCTTTCTTCATGGCGGAAAGGAGGGCGCTTACTTCTTTTTGTTGAGTTCAGTCTCGCCCTTTCTTTCGGTTCTCTGCTTCTGTTACTCTTCATATCTCTCTAAAATCTAACGTCCCTCTCTCCTATTCTCCCTCCCTTGAACTCTGTGTTCCTCTCTCAGCTTATTCCAAACTCTCTTTCTCAAACTCTCAACCCCAGTCTTTGTTATATTGCCCTATCCCCAGTCCCTACCAATATCATCACTAATGTTCTTATACCTCTTTCTCTCTATCTTTCTTTCAGCCACCATCTATTATTCTCTCTCTTTCTCCAGGGGGAGGATTTGAATGAACTTGCAATAGATCTCATCTCCGATCAATCGACCACGATAGGCAAAAGCCGAGAATTATCAGAATGTGTCTTTGTAATCACCTTAACATCGCTGTCTGCATGAGCACCCCACCGCTAATCATTTAATGCCAAGCGCATAAACCTTACGACACCAGAGATTGCATAACTAATTACTTAACGAAGTGGATAACAATGGAACTTGCAAATGATTGAACAATGTTAAAATTGGCATACAAAGAATGATCATGTTCAGACAAATGTATCTTGCAGTGTTAATTTTTTTTTCTTATTTTTATTTTTTTTTTCAAGCTGATGCCAACCACGGGCTGGCACGGGTTCTTGCTTCTAAAGCAACCCGCAGCAATGAAAATTCTCTTGCAAAAATTCCGAGAGTTGTTCAGAAAGAAAGGAAAATAATTATTAGCGAAGGAATAATTCTCCTGATAATTTCAGTGATTTGGACGTAATTATAGGAAAAGAAAGATTCACTTTATAAATATTGCAAGATGGAACGACACCAAAACAAAAACGAAATTCCACTTGGACAAAACACAAATTCTTCTGGGGAAATAAGAAGAAATCTTAATAAAGAAAAACCAAAATCAGTTGCCAAGGAATTCAGATATTTCGAGAACGCTGGTTTAGGATAACAAAATGAAAAGCAAAAGAAACGAACCGTGATTTGGAAGAGAAACAAAATAAAGAAACAAAAGACGGATAAAATGAAGAGGAAGACTTAGAAATAAATGTTGAACCTTTACAGCAATAATTTTCATACTGCATAATCACCTCAGGGCTGCTGAAGCATTAGTCTCGATTCGTTCCAATCTGCATTGTGACTAATTCATTTCGGTAGCGAAGTTCGTGTGTGTCGTTATCGTAGAGAGAGAGAGAGAGAGAGAGAGAGAGAGAGAGAGAGAGAGAGAGAGAGAAAGGGGTGTGAGTAAAAGATCTTAAGAAATCTTAATAAATATTATACATCTACTCTTTCTTTAATCCCATTAATGTAAATGGCTCCTTAACCTTCTCAACAAGTTGTTTGGGAAAAGCTGACTAGCCCAATACCCTCCTTCATCTTGGCTGATGGCCACCACAGCCGGCTAACTACCAAGTACACAATTCACTGCTTGGGCCAACAGATGCTCAATGCTTCTTTCAGGCAACGTACCTTTATAAATAACGCTATGGATTTCCGCTGATGCGGCGAGCCTGTTAACCACTGGACCACGAATAAATACTCCTCTCTCTCTCTCTCTCTCTCTCTCTCTCTCTCTCTCTCTCTCTATATATATATATATATATATATATATATATATATATATATATATATATATATATATATATATATATATATATGTGTGTTGTGTGTGTGTGTGTGTGTGTGTGTGTGTGTGGCCCGCGTTCGATTCTCCGACCGGCCAATGAAGAATGAGAGGAATTTATTTCTGGTGATAGAAATTCACTTCTCGTTATAATGTGGTTCGGATTCCACAATAACTTGTAGGTCCCGTTGCTAAGTAACCAATTTGTTCTTAGCCACGTAAAATAAGTCTAATCCTTCGGGCCAGCCCCTAGGAGAGCTGTTAATCAGCTCAGTGGTCTGGTTAAACTAAGGTATACCTACCTATATATATATATATATATATATATATATATATATATATATATATATATATATATATATATGTATATATATATATACACAAAACACACACATACATATATATATGTGTGTGTATGTATGAATATTACAGACGTAAGTATATACACACATCTGGGCACCTGTGCGAATAAAGAACCACGCGGTACGTACAAGAAAGGGTAGCGGTGGGTATGCAAAGCATGAATTTCATACCTCCGAGTACGCCGCTGCTGCTGCTGGGGTTGAGAGATCTGAATGAACAAGTTTTTACTCCTGCGGCCGGTCTCCTAAGTAGGAATTAAGATCGTATAACTAATTAAAAATTCCTTCGCGGCTTAAAACGTTGCTCCGAGCTGTATTTAAGAGTCCTTATTGACTTTCAATTGTACATTTACTTATGTTCACGGCGATGGAATTTGTTGCATAGGTATCTCGAATAAAGCTTGGTCTTTAGTCTTTTTGGTCCTTCTTAAGTTCTTCACTTTCTTTATTCGCCATAAAAAAAAAAAATAGGAGGTGAAATTATGCTTTAGCCAATTAGCAAAATGGGTTGCCCGAATTTGGTGCCTTCATGAATAATAAGAGCGTTGAAATATGGCTGAAAAATACGTTGTGTGCCGTTGCCGAATTAGAGGACCCTCATAAATACGATGTACTTTATCGCATCAAGTGATATATTACTTCCAAGGAGGCTGTACGTTCTCGGAGAAAATGATGCGTGAATGCTTTAAACAACTAATATTCAAAGGAGCAAAACAATTCATAATTAGTCAAAAATATAAATCGGTGTTTTCTTGTGTTTAGTCGGCGTCATTGTTTTTGGTTTTAGTAGTTTATGATGGATACAGGAACAATAAAAACTTACTGAACAAAAATAAAAGCATTATGCTACAAGTAAAGCATAAGACCACGAGTACAAGTAGCCAGGGAGGAAGGTGTAGGGAAGTGAGAAGTGAGCAGTGAGAGATATCTAATGTTAAAAGCGGATCACAAAAGGGAATAATTCTAGAGAATGATACAGGGAGCAGGGGGTAGGTCGGGGATGGGGATGGGGGGGAGGTGAGGGGGGAAGTGGGTAACTAAACACAGAACTTGGTCAGGGCGTAACCATTTGGGCATAAATCAGGCCGAAGCGTAACTTGCACCCGAATCACTGCGCTCTAATTAGAAACACAGGCAGAAGCGTAACGTCGTTTGATTTTGCTCTTTGCGTTGTCCTCTGTTCTCCCTCTTCAGTGCTAACTCTTCTTGCTGAAGTTTATGTTCGATTGCTCTTCCTATGCCATAAAAGTTTTCCTGTGTTGCATTTATTTGTGGGACAATCATCGTACTTCCAAGGCATCGGGTGGTCAGTCGACTCCGTTAGGTCGCCACCAGTGTGGAGAAGTCACGGGGCGAGCAACCTCACTCCAGAAGACTTGCTTGGAACCATAGGGAAAATGAGCATGGTATATACAGTATATATGTGTGTATATATATATATATACATATATGTGTGTGTGTATTTAAATTTACCTAGGGCATAACTTACATCCAAAGGATAATTTATACAATAACCTTTCCAAAAGTGACCAGGATTAGAAATTAGGCTTCTCTGGGTTGGAACATGGGATGGGAGTGACTTGATGCACTCGGCCATCAAGAATTGGCTGAATACATTGAAAATTATTATTGACTATTGACTTTTTGAGGTAAACTTACTTATTATGGTCATAGCGATGAGATTATTGCATGGCTGGTTTGAATAGACCCATGTCCAATCCTAGAAAGGCACTGGAGCATTTACTGAATATAAATTGTTCCCTTTGGGTGTACGTTAAGTTATTCCGAGGGTAAAGTGGAATCGATATTAATCGATATTACACGTGCACGCTCACACGAATGTGTGTGTGTGTATATATATATATATATATATATATATATATATATATATATATATATATATATATATATATATATATATATATATATATATATATATATATATATATATATATATATATATATATATATATGTATATATATATATATATATATATATATATATATATATATATATATATATATATATATATAAGGGCATAATGGGTATAGCAAGCCCATCTGAAAATTGTCTGTCGAAAAATGGAATTGTTGCACCTTCAGAGCCACCCATTCCAAGGAAAAAATACACACACAAATATATGTATATGTGTGTATGTATGTCTGTGTGTGTATATATATATATATATATATATATATATATATATATATATATATATTGTATATGTATATATATATTGAATATGTATATATATATATATATATGTGTGTGTGTGTGTGTGTATGTGTATTTAGATCTACAGAGATGTGGCTGCAAACGCATACGCGTCTATGGTTTATCTCTTTGTTTATATGTCTTTTGAACTGTTCTTCCCGACTTTTAGTGAAAGGTTTTTGACCTCAATCAAAACAGAAGGGTCCATGTTTTGACATGGACCCCAAAAGCTCTCCCTTCGATGGCATGTGTATTGGTTGCCTGTTCTTGCAGAAAAAGGAACAAGATTTATTTTTTCAAAGCAAAAACTTTGCAGGTGGAATCGAGATTGTTCCAGGAAAAAAAATAAAAAAATAAAAAAGAGAAATTCTATCGGATGAGTTTCGCGGTCACTGACGTAGATGACTACTGTTAAGGTTTTCCACTTTTCGTGAAAATACCGTCGAATTGATTAGAATATTGAAATATAAAAACGACAGTAACTAACTCTTTTATCATTTATCTGATTGGTCGAAAACCTTTGTTCCGCTGCACACCCGGATTCCTCCAAATATTGACAATACAGAACTACTTGAGGCAATTTATTAAAATTATGGTTTTGATATTTTACATTTTTACTTCCTACATTAATTTCCACATCATAATTGCTGGTCTCTGCTACTACTACTATTATTATTATTATTATTATTATTATTATTATTATTATTATTATTATTATTATTATTTACTTTTAAATTTCTGGTTACCAAAGTATTTTGATGATTTAGCTTCTCATAATACTTTACTAACGGGGGTTAAGTCATGAAGACATATTTGTTTTCAACTTAGATTGAGATTAAGCCCTTCGTTACTTTGCAATTGTATCATTTGTTGATTTACTTTGTTCATTACCGTTTACATTTTCCATATACCTATATATATCTCTATTTCTCTGTCTTACATTATTCCCTCCATCCAACATAAACGGGCATAATAATAATAATAATAATAATAATAATAATAATAATAATAATAATAATAATAATAATAATAATAATAAGATAAAGTTTCTGATGACGTCATCACCTATGAAGAGACTGCTTATATAATAATTTCCTCCAAAATTCGCTTTGTCTGTTGCTTCTGTTTTTTTCCTATTGCTTCTATTCCGCATCTGTTCACTTGACTGCTTCCCACTAGCGCGTTCTGCTGACTTGCTTTCAAGGCAACAGCGATTATACAAGGAATTGTGACATACAGCTGTGCTGAAAGGGGAGTCTTCTTTGGGCGTGTTACCCTCCCATATAACAATTCAAAGCAGTGGGAAGACAAAAAGGAAAACTTCCAAGGCATATACCGTGTATACACACACACACATATATATATACATATATATACTGTATGTGTATATATATATATATATATATATATATATATATATATATATATATATATATATATATATTCAGTATATATATATATATATATATATATATATATATATATATATATATATATTATTTATATACAAAAGTGAATGTATGATTGTTTGTATGTTTTTCTTTGCGTACACTACAGAAATCCGAAATGCTCGACCGATCTAGACAAAATTTGGCACCTGGCCATCGTTTGACCTAAGGTAGATAATGTGGTAGGTTTCAAACCCGTACCCCCTCCCCTTCCCTTTGTAACTTATGTGATAAATAAACTCAACGGTTTCTCATACCACATTTCATGTACTCGAGACCATAGAAATATATATTGAAAATACATTTCAGCCGCCACAGTAATACCTAGATAAAAAGGACAGACACCACAGCAATATCTGGATAAGCGGGACAGTCACCACGGTAATACCTGGATAAAAGGGACAGTCACCACAGTAATACCTGGATAAAAGGGACAGGCACCTCAGCAATATCTGGATAAACTGGACAGTCACCACAGTAATACCTGGATAAAAAGGACAGACACCACAGCAATATCTGGATAAACGGGACAGTCACCACAGCAATATCTGGATAAAAGGGACAGTCACCACAGTAATACGTGGATAAAAGGGACAGACACCACAGTAATACCTGGATAAAAGACCACAGTAATACCTGGATAAAAGGGACAGTCACCACAGTAATACCTGGATAAACAGGACAGTCACCACAGTAATACCTGGATAAACGGGACAGTCACCACAGTAATACCTGGATAAAAGGGACAGTCACCACAGTAATACGTGGATAAAAGGGACAGACACCACAGTAATACCTGGATAAACGGGACAGTCACCACAGTAATACCTGGATAAACGGGACAGTCACCACAGTAATACCTGGATAAAAGGGACAGTCACCACAGTAATACCTGGATAAAAAGGACAGACACCACAGTAATACCTGGATAAACGGGACAGTCACCACAGTAATACCTGGATAAAAAGGACAGACACCACAGTAATATCTGGATAAACGGGACAGTCACCACAGTAATACCTGGATAAAAGGGACAGACACCACAGTAATACCTGGATAAACGGGACAGTCACCACAGTAATACCTGGATAAACGGGACAGTCACTACAGTAATACCTGGATAAAAGGGACAGTCACCACAGTAATACCTGGATAAAAGGGACAGACACCACAGTAATACCTGGATAAAAAGGACAGACACCACAGTAATACCTGGATAAAAGGGACAGACACCATAGCAATACCTGGATAAAAAGGACAGACACCACAGTAATACCTGGATAAAAAGGACAGACACCATAGCAATACCTGGATAAAAAGGACAGACACCATAGCAATACCTGGATAAAAAGGACAGACACCATAGCAATACCTGGATAAAAAGGACAGACACCATAGCAATACCTGGATAAAAAGGACAGACACCATAGCAATACCTGGATAAAAAGGACAGACACCATAGCAATACCTGGATAAAAAGGACAGACACCACAGTAATACCTGGATAAACGGGACAGTCACCACAGTAATACGTGGATAAAAGGGACAGACACCACAGTAATACCTGGATAAACGGGACAGTCACCACAGTAATACCTGGATAAACGGGACAGTCACCACAGTAATACCTGGAGAAAAGGGACAGTCACCACAGTAATACCTGGATAAAAAGGACAGACACCACAGAATATTTGGATAAAATGGGCAGTCACCACAGTAATACCTGGATAAAAGGGACAGACACCATAGCAATACCTGGATAAAAAGGACAGACACCACAGTAATACCTGGATAAAAAGGACAGACACCATAGCAATACCTGGATAAAAAGGACAGACACCATAGCAATACCTGGATAAAAAGGACAGACACCATAGCAATACCTGGATAAAAAGGACAGACACCACAGCAATACTTGGATAAAATGGGCAGTCACCACAGTAATACCTCGATAAAAGGGACAGACAGACAGTTTAGTAATACTTGGTTAAAGGTGACAGACAGTACAGTAACACCTGGATAAAAGGAATAGAAACGAAAGCCATTTAAAGAATTTAGGAAAGGAGAGAGAAAAACTCAGCATGAAAAGAAAAAAAAAACGATAAGAAGCGAAGTAAATGATTTCGATTGCGAAGATAATCGTCTTCACTGAACAACCTACGTCTTAAGGGGATCCACCCAAGGCCAAAGTCCTGTTACCGGTCTTCCAATCCCTCCCACGTCAGCAATGCGATCATAGCTGCAGGGGGGGAACAGAGATAAGAAGGAAATTGGAGAGGAGAAAGTGTTAACGAGTGATGGGATGAGCCAAAATCGGTAGTAAATTTGGAGAATACAAGAAAAGGTCTTCGGGAGGAGAGAAAAAAATGATAAGTCTAAATAATAAATACAGGGATTTTTTTTTTTTTTTGTCAAGAGATCAACAAGAAAATCAAGAACACAAGTTTAGTGAAAAAAGAAAATTACTGACTCCGAATGCGAGAAGAAAATATTCCTAGATATTAAATACAGCGAACGTTGTAAAAAGTGCTGAACAGTTTACAGAAGTGGCTTGTTTAAATTTAAGCCGCAGAGAGAGAGAGAGAGAGAGAGAGAGAGAGAGAGAGAGAGAGAGAGAAAGTTGATCAAATATTAGAAGCTGGCGGCAGTTACTAAGCTCATTGATGCTGAAAATAAATTATTAGAGAGAGAGAGAGAGAGAGAGAGAGAGAGAGAGAGAGAGAGAGAGAGAGAGAGAGAGAGTATAATTACGTGTATCAACCCATTCGAAACCAGACCGGGAGAAAGAGGAGTGCCAATCTGGAAGGTTATTAGCTGGTCTCGAGTGGGTCTTACCGACTGATTAGGATGTGGATCAGTGCCCTCATCACCAAGAGCTGACAAACGGTAGGAGGAGGACCTTGCTGTTCTGCTCGCTACTTCCGCTTCATTGGCGATGCTTACGAAGACTTCTGAGGGGGGCGGGGGTGAGAAGACGGATGGGGGCCAGAGCTGGGAGTGTTGTGGTTTAGGAACAGTTGTGGAAAAGGATGACGGAGTTATGAGGTGGCTATTGGAAGGGTTATTAGAGCTCCATGCGAGGTCGATGGACTCCATGTGGCTGTGGATGAATAGGATAGAATATAGGATTTAGGCCAAAAACCAAACGCTCGGTCCTGTGAGGTCATGCAGCGCTGAAAGGTAAATTGACAGTAAGAAAGTTTGAAAGGTGTAGCAGGAGAAAAGCCTCGGAGTTGCATTATGAAACGATTGTTAGGATAGGATGGAAAGTCAGATGGGAGAAAGAGAATATGAACGGAGGTACAGTAACAGGAACGAAAGGGGTTGCAGCTAGGGGCCGAAGGGACGCTGCAAAGAACCTTAAGTAAAGCCTACAGCGCACCACGTGAGGTGCACTAACGGTGCTATGTGGCTGTGGACGGGTATGAATGGCTTTCGAAAGCAAGGTAGATAAGCTTTAATTGCCATCAATTGCCCGAATGCCCTGCTTGATAGTCAAGTCACGCATTCCTCAAAAAAGGACGTCAGAATGTGGTTATTCATGCTAGTGAGAAATGTTAGCAAAGAAAAAAAGTAGGCCATCTCAGCCTCTGTGTTCAGATTCACAGGAGAGAATTTTAACTAAGCTTTCACAGGCGTCACCAAAGAAGGAGAGACGTAATGGCGACGATCAGATCGAATACAGAATCGGATATTCAAAACTCTTATCATTAACTGAGGGAATATCAAGTTTGTTCCATTTGTTCATCAGTAATAACTGTGGAAAATCTCGCATTGAGCTGTTGTTAGGAAATGACTTTTCGAAGGTGAATCATTGAAAATTAGGGAAAGATTTAAATGGAACATAGTTCCGTATTGATAAGAGCTTGAACCCTAATCAACTTGAATATTAACTACAGAACGGAACGGAATATAGAACTTCGGCCAAAGGCTTAAGCACTGGGACCTATGAGGCCACTCAGCGCTGAAACGGAAATTGACGGTAAAAGGTTGAAAGGTTTAACAGGAGGAAAACCTCGCAGTTGCACAACGAAATCAATCGCTAGGAGAGGGTGGAAAGTCAGATAGAAAGAGAATATGAAAGGAGGTACAGTAAAAGGAACGAAAGGGGTTGCAGCTAGGGGCCGAGGGCACGCTGCAAAGAACCTTAAGTAATGTCTACAGTGCACAGCATGAGATGCACTGATGGCGCTGCCCCCCTACGGGGAAATATTAACTATAACTACAGATGTGGAAGAATTAAAATAACACCATAATCAAAGAACACAATAATTCTGGCACTGAAGTCATGTAATAGCTAACGTATTCACAGTGAGCTTCAACCGGAGACCAGATTCTTTTTCAAGAAATTTGCTTTTAAAAAATTCATTAAATTTAAAGGAAAAAAAAACTAATTTTCGTGTAATGACAACTCACCTGTGACTGCTAGTCATCCTGTGCCGTTCCCCCGCTTCTGTTCTGCCTTTAATCTGCTCACAATTCAGAATAAACTAGTCTTTAAGGTCTGCAATTTATTCTCCCTTACGCATTCAACCATCAAAAGTAGCTTCTGGTGATATTAAACATAAGTTATTCTACTGAAGGCATTTATTATCCAGCTTTAACGCCAGCTGTTCATTCTCTTGCAAACAAACTGTCAGTGACCCAATCTTCCAAGAGCATTTGACCACCAAACCTGGCTCCAGAATTAACTGCGTACAAGTACTTTCCCGCCATATGAACTGAATTGAATACAGAGTTTAGGCCAAAGGCCAAGCGCTGGGACCTATGAGGTCATTCAACGCTGAAACGGAAAGTGACAGTAAAAGGTCTGAAAGGTGTGACAGGAGGAAAAGTTCGCAGTTGCACCATGAATCTATTTTTAGGTGGTTACCGCCATATGATGACGTCATGCCCTTAGTCGTACCAGTTCCGTTCTTCGGGTATTTTATGAAGACGGCATCGTCCCACGACTCGCTTTCCTAACACTCCTAGCAGGTTGCGACTGTATTTTGCACCTGTATCGGTGTCAGAGAGTTCCTGCTCGTTTAAGTTCACCACGCGCAAGACCCTGCACGACTTGTATTTTGCTACCTATACTCCCTCAGCCCTGACATTACAAAACTGCCCACGATCTTACCTTTCTCTTAATGCATCGACTCGAAATTACACCTGTACCGCGTAAAGATACAGGACCCTACTGCAAATTGCTCGTGAATGTTCATGATAATGATGAAAATGATTTTTCTTCGGTTCCATCAGCTAACAACTACAAACACTAGTAGGGTAGTTAATGACATCGGTTGGCATAATACTCTGTTTTGGTGTGCTAAAAGTTAATTGCTATTGGCCAGTTTTCTTTTTTCTGTTAGGGGTTACTCAAACGTTATGAAAGTGCAGTACTTATAAAAAAAAAAAAAATTCTCCATCTGAAGTAAAAGTTACAATTTTCGCAAAAATTAGAAGTGTCAAATATTAATTTTCGCTACAAACTGAGCAAATATACCATTAGTGTTTTACTCACATTCGAAATCAACATTTTACCAGTATCTCTGGAATATGAGGAATATCCGGAAAATGCACATGAGCAGGGTTATTCTCGATGCCGAATGAGCACCATTGTTGTGTCTACACATAGTACCTAGACGTTTTAGAGCAGATTTATTAATTACTCCACAAACCGCCCTTCCCTGCATTACCAAACAGGACTCGGTTCAGAATATCCATATGGGTTGAACTCTCTATACAGCCTTATATTATCGGGAGTCATTCAACAACCTAACTACAGACATGTTTAAATTTGTATTCCTTAAGCGCAAACTCACGATAGCACCACCTCTATCACACCCAAAGCTACTTGTTTGCATTGGCCCAGTCACACACCTGAGCAATTAATACCCCTTATTTTCAACATTCACTGGAGCCTTGAATTGGCCGCTTTTGATCAGCCACCAGTGCAGAACAATGTCCGCTCTACCAGTAAAGAGTTCCAGTATCTCTGGAAACCTTTGCCAGTTTGCCTAAGGCCAAAGAGCCCAATGCCACTGATGTATACATTTCTCGTTTCAAGCCTTCTAAACTACAATATTACTTATGTCAAACATACAGTAGACACCAAATCTTTTCCTTACTGAAGCAACGGGACACCGAATATTTTTGCTTAATGAAACTCGACACCCCTAATCTTTTTGCTTAATGAAGCTACCAAACTCCTAATCTCTTTGCTTAATGAATTTGATTAATGAAACAACCTTTCTTTGCTTAATGAAGCAATAGAGACGAATCTTTTTTGGTTAATGAAACTGCGACACAATCTTCGCTTAATGAAACAACGAAGTATAACGTTCCTACATTAAGGTCTCTAGCCTAAAGACTGTTTTACTTAACTCACGAAAAACCAAATTAACTAATTTTTGTAATCCACCTTCAAGGTTGATTTAAGGTTAAGCATTGTTTCTTTAAGGTCAGTGTCTAATTGCAGTCCATGATTAAATATAATAAATATAAATATATAAATATAATTAAATACCATACAGAAAACTAAACCTTGCACTTCCTTCAAAGGAAAGCCAGCACTCAATAGTTCAATTAGGAAAACACCTGGGTTACTCATACCAAGAACTCTGTGGATTGGCCGGTAGTAGATTTATTTATCCTAGGTTCTCTAATACATGGTGGATAGAACCACTAAGGTAAAGGGGGTTCATAAATACACTGTTGATGTAATCACATGGTACTAAAATTTATTAAATCTGTACGAGTTCCGTTTTAGAAGTTTAGTTTCAGAATGAATAAACTACCTGGTTCCCGGCAAGCAGGTAAAGCCGGGTTGGGTAATTTCATCCAGCTCTCGATACCATTCATTTTTTTTAGTTGATATATCAAGAGATTTCAATATGGGAGCTGTAGCTGTTTGGACCCGCACAACCTGCAATGGAAAAAAGATTTTAAAGGTTACAAAATCTAGCTTCCTAACTGTGGGAAAGTATTAAACTTTAAGCCACTAAATTAAGCAAGAATAAACGTAATATGAAGTCAAATTACACCCGAAACGAAGACTTTAAAAAATCTACCTTCCTAATTAACTGAAAGTTTTACATTAACTTTAAACTAATAAGGTAAGCAAGAACAAAAGGCTAATGACACCCAAAACTAGGGCGTCTGAAAAAAATCTTAATGCTTTATATTTCTAGGCATTTATTCAAACGTTAGTTACTTTAGTAGAAAAGTAACAATTATCTAAACGTAAATTATCTGAACTTAAAGTTACAGCAACATTAAGTTCTTGATTATTTCAACTTTAGGACAATAAAGGCTAACTCTTGCAGACTTCCTTCTCAGGCAAACTAAGTTACGCTAACCAAGTTACACTAACCGCAACGCTAAACGCCAAATTCTTAACTTAAAACTAGTTGGGTGTTTAGAGGGTTAGTATTTGGAAAGCAAGCCACCCTCCTTAACGTACGGTAGACCGAAGTCTACCGTACGTCAAGAGGAGATCCTCCCCCCTAAAGGGGCCCCGCCCCTGAAGGGGGGAGGAATGGCTTGCGAGGTTAGTATAAGTTTGGGTACACTGAATGAGGAAATTATCTCACCTCTTAGTTCTGTCCAAAAAATACATTACCAACGTGGCCTGATACATCTACAGGGGTTCATCCTAGAATTTTCAGGAAGGTCAAATCAGGAGATCCTCGAAATCTGAAAGCAACATCGATACATTAATTAAAAGTCTTCGCAAAAATAAAAACGCTAATATGACAAGACTCGAACTGGCACGAATAAAAAACCGAAAAAAGTTTAGTGACCATAAAGGGTAACAAATAGCTTAGTATGCCGTGCTACCACAAATTCAACAAACTGCCATTCACAGAATAAATGCTTAAAATTCAAACACCTTACCCACAACAACAAGAGCGTCGAATAAAAAAAAGTAAGGAAACTAACAACATAAATTTAGTGACACAATTGGGTAACAAATAGAAAACTCAGTATGCCGGGCTACCACAAATTCAACAAAATGCCATTCACAGAAGAAAATGCTTAAAAATCAAACGCCTTACCCACAAAACACCGAGAGAGTCGCAAACCGTTTCACCATCAAACACTCGAACCCCGGAACTGCGACCCTATCACTATAATATAGAACTTTACGAATAACGCATTACTTTGGTCACTCTACTATTGCCAACAAAAGATGGACACTTCGTACCCAAGGATAATGGCAGCAGGAAGTACTCGTCCCTTCAGGGTCCTTTAAGCATTTTTTGAACGATCGGTAGATGGCAGTAACACGCAAAGCACGGTGCCTGCGTGGTAGATTTGAAAAGGGTATCACGGAACCACAGCAAAGTACAAAACATTAAGTAACTGAACAAGAGAACACCTTCGGGAAATGCTCCGTAAGACACAAGGCGGTGCAGAAAGAGCACGTTTTCTAGCCAGGTTTAGCATACTGAAGCCAACGTTTCCAATAAATAATCAACATTTTCCCTATAAAAAAGCTGAATTCAAGTATGCTCGTTAAGTTGATATCACAAGCGTGGAATTCGGGTGCCTTCTATTCTGGTGCGCCAACATAAGTTCTTTTTTTTTTTATAAATTTCGGCCATAATATGCTAACAGGGGCTGTAAACGCAACACCTCTTGGTACCCAGCCATGTGCAACAGTTAAGGCGTATGTGGTGCAATCGCAGTATGACGTCATCTCATACGGGGGGGTGGGGGTGAGGAAGGGAAAAAATCCTGGTTTTCGTACTTTGTTATGTTTAAGAAATCAGGTCTGAAGGTAAAATAGAATGAATTACGGACGTTAAAGACTAGACTTAGCATGACGCAATAAGGGACAAGCGAGAGCTAGTATAGCACAGTGTGACTTGGGTCGAGGACGAGAGGTGTCATTACTTCTTCTTCTTCTTTGCTTTTTCTTTTAGCGACAAAAAAAAAAAAGAGAGTAAACTGGTCTCCATCAGAAGCTCGCTTTTAATATGCAAGTCACAGTAAAATAAAAAAAAAAAAACATGAATAAATTATAAACAAAAACGTGATAAGAGAGGTGAATTGGATGTAATCTGTTCTGAGATTTTTTTAATGTTTCTTTTTATATTCTTTTGAGATGCACAGTGGCGGAATTAACCAATAATCTTTTACAATTTTGTTCACTGATGGTTAAGCAGATGCTGTTATCGCTGTGATCGTAATTGACAAGGTCAACTCGTTCAAAGGAAAATATTATTATTATTATTATTATTATTATTATTATTATTATTATTATTATTATTATTATTATTATTATTATTATTATTAACCAAACAAAAACTTCTTTCAGTTTTTTCTTCTGAATATGGAAAGAGAAACCCACAAGATTCGTGTGTATAACTTGTTAAAAGTAACATGTAAATATTTACAAGTAAACAAGTTATACACACGAATCTTGTGGGTTTCTCTTTCCATTATTATTATTATTATTCATAAGAATCTCATAATAGCATGAGTCACTAAAATGATGAAGAAATCCACAATCGTGTAAATGTAAATATATATTAGGAATATATACAAAATATATATTTCGAATATGTATTTACATTTACACAACTGTGAATTTCTTCACCGTTATTATTATTATTATTATTATTATTATTATTATTATTATTATTATTATTATTAGTGGGCATGCTATCAAACACGACGGTAATATAAGAGAGAGTGGAGAATGCACATCTCGATCCAGAGTGTCTTAAATAGCCTACCCATACTAACAGAAGAGCCAGTGATTAAGAGAGGTTGACTTCTGGCTGGATGACGTTAGTCATATTACTCTCTAGATACACACAGCGTTTTATACAGCAGTTTATATTTATTATTTGGTAAGTAGCGTCCTTAACAGAATGTTGCCACGCATAAGAAGAAAGATGGTACCAAAACAGAACTGGAATAAGAAAATAATAAATAAGTAAATAAGATACCTCATCTAATGTATGCTTAGAGGATAAAGCAGAAATAGACAGAATAAGAGAAGATAAGAAGAACGCCTGTTCACAAGAGCATAGAATTCTCCTCCGACGTTTCCGAGAAGAGATTCCAGGCATTTCTCCCGGACTTTAAACGCTTTCTCATCTCGACTTACACGACAGGCCTCTCCTTATGAAGCAATCGGTCGGCGGTCTTGATAGCTTTTGACTGACGTAAACTGTAAAATTTTCGAATGCTTTCGATAATAAAATCTCATATTAATCCTCGCAAACCTGACGCGCCGATCATAAAATGAATTTTGAAAACGGGGGAGAGAGAGAGAGAGAGAGAGAGAGAGAGAGAGAGAGAGAGAGAGAGAGAGATAAAAGTCCTCCCGCGACTAATAATAACAACAGCATCCCGAAAGGTGAGCTCTTTGCCCCTTCCTCTTCTTTTCTTTCCGCGGTGGTGCCAATCATCAAGATTACCCAATCTTGATTTATCCGTCTTTTGATCTCAGATGCTAACTTTGAAAGTTCGAAGATAACATTCTCTCCGGTGAATCTGAATAATGGCGTTGATCGGCCTTGCATGACTTCCGTGCCCCATTACGACCCATTTGAGCTCGTACCAGACCGCTGGGGTTGTTGGGTGGAAGTTTCAGTAGCCCCTGGGATTTTACAAGGCATAGGTGTTGACCCTGAGCGCAATTAGCTCTTATCTTCCCCTTTGGTTTTCTGTAAAAGAAAATGATTGTGAAGGCTTTGTCTATCAGTCCGCACTTTTTTTTTTGTCCACCCACAGATCTTAAATACTACTGAGGCTAGAGGGCTGCAAATTGGTATGTTGATCTTCCACACTCCAATCATCAAAAATACTAAATTGCAGCCGTCTAGCCTCAGTAGTTTTTATTCTATTTAAGGTTAAATTTAGCCATAACCATGCGTCTGGCAACGCTATAGGACAGGCCACCACCATGCCGTGGCTGAAAGCTTCAAGAGCCACGGCTCATAAAGCTCAAACAGAAAACTCGATTGCGCCGAGCCGAATAAAACCTAGGCGCATTTTTTATTTGTTTTTCCTTGTCTATGGCCGGTTCTAGTGTGCAGACCTCTTGGCAGCGTGGCTCTGAAAAAATAAAGACACGAGAGTTTTCACTTCTGCTCCCTGTTCGTATGGCGCAACTTACGATGTATGTAATACACAACTCTCTTCTTTGCCTCGTGGAGCCAGCGGGAGCTTGGCTTAGGTATTTATGTTGTCTTAAGATTCTTTTAAAAATAAAAGTTTATTCGCAAGGTCTTGCTCTCGAATTAAATATCCTAATTTTTTTTTTCTTTTTTTAACATCTGGGTTTAATTGGGAAGTTCTTTTTTCGCATGAGTGTCATCACAAAGTTGTGGCCAGAATTCCTACCTTACCTACACCGCTTTTCCAAACTTTGATAAAAGCGTCTACAATACAAAGAAGTAAATCCACAGTATCTAGTCACCGATTTATAACCCTTCAACTAAATTCATTTCTATTCAGCATCCCTGGAGATAGAACAGCGTTTCGTTTTCTTTATGGTTCTATTAATTTGAAAACAGGATGATCAGTTAGATTAACCCAAGTGCCCTCTACGAATTTGGAAAAAGTTGTTGCTTCTTTTTCGCCGGTCGCTCCCTTGGGGTTTTCAGGTTTATGGGGAGGGTCAGCTCTTCCTTGTAGGAAAATAAGCTTTTCACGGCAAATGAATAAAGAGTGAATAAGATTGCAGACGCCTGCATTGCATTAAAAAAAACGGAAGCATTACATATTAAAACCTTTCAGAGCAAATAACAAAAGAATAAATAAGACTGCAGACGCCTGCATTGCCTTAAAAAAAAAAAAACGGAAGCATTATATATTAAAACCTTTCAGAGCAAATTACAAAAGAATAAACAAGAATGCAGACGCCTGCATTGCCTTAAAAAAAAAACAGAAGCATTATATAATAAAACCCTTCGGAGCAAATGAGAAAATAATAACTAAGACTACAGACGCCTGCATTGCCTTAAAAAAACATTATATAATAAAACCTTTCAGAGAAAATGAGAAAATAATAAATAAGACTAAGACGCCTGCATTGCCTTAAAAAAATTATATATTAAAACCTTTCAGCGCAAATGAGAAAATAAAAAATGAGACCACAGACGCCTGCATTGCCTTAAAAAAAGACATTCTATATTAAAACCGTTCAGAGCAAAAGACAAAAAATAAATAAGACTACAGACCTGCATTGCTTAAAATTATTTATTATATATATATATATATATATATATATATATATATATATATATATATATATTATATATATATATTATATATATATATATACATATATATATATATATATATATATATATATATATATATATATATATATATATATATATATATATATATATATTAGAACCTTTCAGAGCAAATAAAAAATAATAAATACGACTACAGACGCCTGCATTGCCTTAAAAAAAAGTATACATTAAAGCCTTTCAGAGCAAATATCAAAATAATAAATAAGACTACAGACGCCTGCATTGCCTTAAAAAACACTCTATATTAAAACCGTTCAGAGCAAATGGCGAAAAATAAATAAGACTACAGACGCCTGCATTGCCGTAAAAAAACATTACATAATAAAACCTTTCAGAGCAAATGAGAAAATAATAAATAAGACTACAGGCGCCTGCATTGCCCTAAAAAAATTATATATTAAAACCTTTCAGAGCAAATGACAAAAAAAAAATAAATAAGACTGCAGACGCCTGCATTGCCTTAAAAAAATTAATGGTGAACGGAGAAATCAACAGAAGAAATAACGCAAAATCGGAATCAAAATATACACATAATTCTGTGAAATGTAGAAAATGATAACGATTCAAAGTGCAGTCTTCGTTTCAATGCCAGCTTATAAATTCTGCAAAGCATTTGGGCCTCTCGTTCATCGAGGAGATGCAGCACTCGTTATTACAAGCGAGCGGTAATTATTTTTTCGGTGAGAGAGAGAGAGAGAGAGAGAGAGAGAGAGAGAGAGAGAGAGAGAGAGAGAGAGAGAGAGAGAGAGAGAGAATGTGGCATTAAAAATATTTTGACTGATAAGGTTTTCTCATGTATCCAAGGCCATTACCTTATGACAAAAGGGAGAGAGAGAGAGAGAGAGAGAGAGAGAGAGAGAGAGAGAGAGAGAGAGAGAGAGAGAGAGAATGTAGCATTAAAAATATTTTGACTGGTAAGGTTTTCTCATGTAACCAAGGCCATTACCTTATGACGAGAGAGAGAGAGAGAGAGAGAGAGAGAGAGAGAGAGAGAGAGAGAGAGAGAGAGAGAGAGAGAGAGCGAGAGGGGTGGGTGGGGGTGTTCACTTTCCATAAAGAGAGACGAGATGGCTTCCATCATCCAGGACCTTATGAGCTAATAAACCTAAACTCGATCAGGGGGATTTTTATGCTGTCTTTATGAGCCACTGAATCGGCCTCAGGATGGTTTTAGAGAAAGATTAAGCGAGATTAATATCCGCTAAGTGATTCCTCACCGATAAATTTCCCAGTCGTATTTTCCAAATCTGAGAGAGAGAGAGAGAGAGAGAGAGAGAGAGAGAGAGAGAGAGAGAGAGAGAGAGAGAGAGAGAGAGAGAGAATGTAGCATTAAATATTGTTTGACTGATAAGGTTTTCTCATGTATCCGACGTCATTACTTTATGACAAGAGAGAGAGAGAGAGAGAGAGAGAGAGAGAGAGAGAGAGAGAGAGAGAGAGAGAGAGAGAGAATGATGTAGCATTAAATATTGTTTGACTGATAAGGTTTTCTCATGTATCCGACGTCATTACTTTATGACAAGAGAGAGAGAGAGAGAGAGAGAGAGAGAGAGGAGAGAGAGAGAGAGAGAATGTAGCATTAAATATTGTTTGACTGATAAGGTTTTCTCATGTATCCGACGTCATTACTTTATGACAAGAGAGAGAGAGAGAGTGTAGCATTAAATATTGTTTGACTGATAAGGTTTTCTCATGTATCCGACGTCATTACTTTATGACAAGAGAGAGAGAGAGAGAGAGAGAGAGAGAGAGAGAGAGAGAGAGAGAGAGAGTGTAGCGTTAAAAATTTTTTGACTGATAAGGTTTTCTCATGTATCCAAGGCCATTACCTAATGACAAAAGGGGGAGAGAGAATGTGTTGGAGGTAGAGGGGGTTGTTGGAATATTGTCTTTAACTTTCTTATGATTGATAAGATTATCTTAGGTCCTTGGGGTCATTGCCCCCTTGAGGGTGGTACCGAGAAAAGAACACGAAAGTCATAGAGAGAGAGAGAGAGAGAGAGAGAGAGAGAGAGAGAGAGAGAGAGAGAGAGAGAGAGAGAAATGAGAATAATTTCTCAATGGTTATCATTAATCTTTCCCTGCCCACTATTCATTCAGTTCCAACCTTTTCCAACGACCAAAACGAAGAAAAACGAGCCATAAATCATAAAAGAAAGATTCTTTGCAAACGGACGCATGAATATTTCAAGAGCCCGCGCAGCCATCTTTTAAGATTTCCTTTTACGATATCCAAAAACGCACCTTCGATGATGGTACTTTCTCGCGGCTGAAGTAAAGTGCTCAAGCATATTCTTGTTTGGATGGAAATCCCATCAAACAGTAGACGAATTCGGGACATATTAACACGTTTACATTTTTTGGAAAAAAGATTTGATCGTTTTGCAGATTCCTTTTTAGGTTATGAAAAGGTAAACGGAGCCAGTATTAACAAATTTACCTTCCAAGGCAATCTTTCACATTACTTTTTTTGGTATCAAATATTGCATGAGTTCAGAATATACTAAAATAATCTTTTGAAAAAAGGTTTTGCGATCGCTTGGTGTTATCAAACCGTAAAAGAAAACAGAACATATCAGTAAATGTAGTCTTTGCAATAAGTTTCGGGAGGTTTAGAAGCCGGTTTTCTTTGGGTGAACGTAAGAAGTTCCGGAATGGATCTACCACAGCGACATTTTTTTTAGTCGAATTCAGACCGACGCCATAACGAAACATTCTGGGAAAAGCTGTGTTGAAACACCGTAGAGGAGGGTCCTGCTCTGCAACGGTACAATGATAGAACGTTCCGTACAACCATTACATTATTTATGAGGACACATGCCCCTCCAGGAAGGGGCTTAGAAGCCGTGCCGACATACTTAACATTTCACAATTACAGGTGCTTAATGCATAGTAATGTCGAATTAGCCATTCTGGTGCCAGTGAATGGAATATATTGAAGTACTGTAATTTATGGGCATTGCGTCTACATTCCACAATATTACCATTAATGAGATTTCCACAGTGATATATGCGCATAAAATTGGTTTATGTTTTCCTTCATAAATCTCGAGACCTCTGTACAAGTAGTAACTGATAACATATTTTTACAGAGTAGGTTACATCTGCTGATTTACGCATTGCAGGTGAAAGTCTCATTCTGCCTAAATGATTATTACAGTAGTTTTCTGGTGTGCTTTGTCTTACAACATCACTTTCAATAGTTCATAACCTACATTCCATTGTTTTGATAAATCTTATATATATATATATATATATATATATATATATATATATATATATATATATATATATATATATATGTATATATATATGTGAGTATATATATATACTGTATATTTATATATATATATATATATATATATATATATATATATATATATGTGTGTGTGTGTGTGTGTGTGTGTGTGTGTGTGTGTGTGTGTGTGTATTTGTGAAGAATAACAGACTGTCGTCATGACAAATAGATTCAAAGAATACAGAGTAGGGGTAGAGAATTCAGGAATCAGAAAATGAATGGTGTAAAGGGCGGACAAAACCAGCGGATTCTCGAGTTTGCTTATTCCAGCGCGTTGCTGTAGGACCATGGAATTTCATGCCTATAACAGGGTCAGTACGGAGAGGTGGAAATTAATGAAGAAGCTTTCCAAGAGCTTGTCCAAAATAATATCTGAAGAGTCAGTGGAGGGCTGTGACCTCTTCATGGGGTTGGAGGGAATCCAAAATCGGAGTGATGACGAACATTTCTGTAATATTCATTAGTCAGAAATCCTTCAGTTTTACTTTGTTAAGACGTAATGAGGGAAGAAGCTCCCCATATATGAGAAAAATATTCCATGCAAAAGCAGACAAATCCAACGTAAATTTGCAGATGCTACCTGGAAAAGCATACGCTGTGTATTGATTTTGTGCCCACCTTTTAAGAGGCAGACTTAGCAAGGCCTATGACATGTTTCTGACAAGATGTTTCACTGTCTATTCCTAAGGTCAAAATTCCGATAGACCTGAGGAATTCAGTTTCCTTATAATCAGACATTTTTCTGGAGGCAGATCACGAGATTAGTGACATTAAGGCAACTGGTCTTATCAATACCAAAAACTAGCGTTTCTTGTCTGAGATCGAGTAACACTTTTGAGCTTTCCCAAGCACATACTAAGTCATTTCCACAAGGTTTCACTTCTCATTTAAGAACAATTCCTTAGGGCCAGTCCTATGCACAAGAGTCTGAGAATGTAACTGGTTCACCTGGTTAATAATAATAATAATAATAATAATAATAATAATAATAATAGCCTCCAACAATCGGTGTGGGATGCTGGACAGTTCGTTCTCCATCTCCAGAGACGCGGAGACCGAAGACCTTAGTCCGGGTGTTGACCTGCCTGGCGGAGGGCCACTAAAACCCAAACAGCCTCTCCAGATGTCATTTTATATGTGGCATCATTTGCGCCACTTTGCAACGGGAGCGATCGTCTTGTGCTTTTATGGAACACTTTGCATGGCCGCGCGTTTCCGCAATACGAAAAGAAACGATGCTATGATTCTGCCAAATGGTCTTCGAGGGTTTGGACGAAGGGGAAATGTCGCCCTTCCATTCATAATTGATGGTCTCATAAATGGGGGTTATTTTTCTTTTATATATATATTGGTTTATTTTAACTGGCGGTCTTATAAAGCTTCTTGTCTTGGATTCTCAGTTTTTGACCGCGTTCTTCATAACTGATGACCTCATCAATGGAGCCTTTCGTCTTCTATATTCATTTCTTTTTTTCTAATGTAAAATTTTCATAATTCATGACTTCCATTTTTATCAACAGTCTCCTTTTTATTATAATTTTTCTTTATTGTCTTTTATCATTTTTTTATTGTATTTCTGTCTAAATATTCAAGTTGTTTTTCTTGTACCGTATGACGCTTGATCGTGGATTCATGTGCTAACCTTAGTGGTGTGGCCCTAACATCCAAGAGGTTAAATGATCCCCAGAACCCAATAGAATAGGAAAGAAATCGCATTACTGAAAACTGACAAACCGTAGAGTTCTAACGCAAGCGGCAAAGGTTTTTAACGAAGCCCGAAAACCAAAACAGTGAGACATGACTTACCGAAGCCCATAGTGTATCACTCCTGGCAGAATTACCTTCGGCTTATTTTGTCTCACTTCGTCAACATGCAGTTGATGAAAACAAACCTCCCTAACACTAACGTGGATAAAAGGACGATATAAAAACAAGGCGGTTTGAAGATAAGATTGAGACGTTATTATTTTTTATTTCTATTTTTCTTAATTCACACGAGTACGTGTAACATCTTAAGACAATGGGAAATTTTATTTCTGATGATATATAATAGTACGCACACACATATATTTATATATATGTGTGTGTGTGTGTGTGTGTATGTATGCATGTATACATTTGCACAGGAGTGTTTGTGTGCGTGCTTGCATGTATGCGTCTACCTTTTCCTACAGCTAATATGCGCCACGGCGAGTTGAAACATCACTGCACCCTGACCTTAGGACCTTCTGCCACTCATTTCTTTTTGTATCAGTGTAGAGATAATAAAAAGCCTTCGTTAGTGAAGGAATTGATCAAAGGAAAATGCTTAAGATAGTAGAGAGGAGTAAAGGAAAGAAAAGACAAAATCAAGTCGATGATTCTCAGGTTTTATCATTGCACACACCAAAACGCTAGAGTTGGAGTGTGTTTCAGTAACAATATTATGCAACTCTTTCTCTCCAGCTTCTGCATTAGAATATACATTTCCTTGGCAAAAGAAAATCAAAGCAAATTCAAGAGAAAAATGTTTGATACTCTCACCTTTGAAGCAGGCTTGGGAGAACCGTGAATTGAGGTTCTAATAGCAAAAGAAGGTAGGAAATATATTAAATGTAGAAAGATTCGAAACCCAAATATTTTATCCGTTTTCGGAACGGCATTTCTGTGTATTAAATGTATTGAAAAGAAAACAAAAACAAAATCCATAAGAAAAAGAAAAGTTATTATCGGAATATGATGCGGAAATACTAATGTACCCCATCTCATAGACGACAGACCCATTCTGCCAGGAGAACAAAAGCGTGTTCTCTTCGAGTTGTTTACAAAAAGAATACCAAAAATGTGTATGTTAAAAAAAAAAACATCGCATAATGAACCGTGCAGGCATGTTTATTTTTTCTCTCTGTGTATGCTCGTATAAAGATCGTAATCGCATAGAAGCGATGCCGTGGCTGCATTAGACTGAAACAATAAAATGACGAAATGCGCAGATCGTGAGTAAACACTTCGCTCGCAGATGGCGATACAATCGAAAAATTTGAGTACGTATTGCCCCGATGAAATATTAACGACCTGGCTTGTTGCTGAGAAAGAGATAGAGAGAAGAGCATGCCCATCCTTTATAACTGCCCTTGCCCTGACCACCTATGCCCACTAAGAGCCATTTATACCTGTAGGTGAAGTTGCCGATTACGTGACGTGAGGCACAAAGGGATGAATAAACATGCCTGGTCTAATTCGGAGAGATGTGAAACTGAAATTGAGGTTGGTTTATACTGGGAATCTATCATTTCAGTCGTCATATAATTATACTACTCTCTAATCTGCTTTTGCGAAGTTTCGTCCAAAGTAGTGGAAAAACTAATGAACTTGTGCATTTGTGGTAGAATTTTTGTGAACAATAATACATGCTTAAGAGATTTTAATCGAAAGACCTGGGTTCGATCCTGATGTGAGTCAGAAATTTGTATATTCATATATATACATATATATATATATATATATATATATATATATATATATATATATATATATATATATATATATATATATATATATAATGGCGGAAGTAGGAAACATATCCTTCCCAAGCTTTTTAGTACTGTTCTCTCTCTCTCTCTCTCTCTCTCTCTCTCTCTCTCTCTCTCTCTCTCTCTCTTTCAACTCCCCCAACCTCCCTTTCCATTTTCCAAACTTTCTCTGCGACCTCAAAAGGTAACGCGAACCAACAGCGTTCCTCCCTTCCATCAACGGCGTCAAATCACCACGGCTTCTCTCCTTTCCGTGCAATTTTAACTCCATAATTCTCGCAGTTTATGCGACAGCCTCCATTTTTCAAAGCTTGCAAAGAGATGATCGAGTGCATGGATGGCGCGAAGAACGAGGCCGTAACTAACTAGGGATTGTCTAATAAAGAACGTTAAGGGATCGTGAAATGATCGTGAAAGCCGAAAATGCGTGCGGCCTATTCATAAATTTTCGCGAGGGGCGATAGTTGAGCATCCTACGGAACGCCTTCGGACAGAAGCGTGAAATTTATGACTCTCCCGTGTGATTAAACATCTTTTCTATATATATATATATATATATATATATATATATATATATATATATATATATATATATATATATATATATATATATATATATATATATATATATATATATATATATATATATATATATATATATATATATATATATATATTTTACACGAGTATATGTTATACATTTCCTTTTTTTCTGCTCTGATTCTTTAGAGGGAGTGGCTGCAGGTGTTTGCCTTCTGTCGCTAGCGCAATGCCTTTCTTTGTCTTGGTTGCGATCTGCATCTATACAACTCGTCACAATGCCTCTTCCTTTGCCTCGTAACGTCACTTAATAATAAAACACTTCATACGCGGCTTTTTCTTACCGCCTCATTTCTTTCAACGGCAAAATATCAATACGTGCCAGATTAATTCATGTGAGGGTATACCATTTCGAGTGGTTGTTTAGCGTCTAAGGGTTTTATAGGTATTTTTCAAAAGCTACCACAGCAATGTTTTCCTGGTTCTTCTTTTGACATTTCATTTGAAGAAGTGGTTATTGTCAGAGTTCTATTTTCCAAGTTTAAATTTGAGAATAAGTTTTATCGTTAATCCAGAGCACGAACTTTGGATGTGAAAACCTCACCTTTTATAATGTGAAGTTAGGCAATGGCCTCTCCGTATTTTAATGTTTAACGCTTGTTAATCATTTTTTGTATTGTCCGATTTACGCGCTTTATAGCAATGTACTGATTTGCTCTACTTTTGGGATAGCTCTCTCTCTCTCTCTCTCTCTCTCTCTCTCTCTCTCTCTCTCTCTCTCTCTCTCTCCATCACCTCGGAAAACAATCTCATTTGTATTCTCGTTTCATTTCTTCATGCAGAGCTTGTTCATTCATTGAGACGCAGCATATCGTTTTCCTCTTATTAAATCTAGTTCATCCGCAACGCCTACCTTACCCTCTCTGTGACCCAAGTCAACGTCCCCCTTCTTTTCTCCAAAGACCCTTTCAAAACACCCCACTCCCGCTCTCTAAGACCATACTCATCATCTTCCCACCCCATCTTAAGACCCTAAGACCCTAATTAGTGTCATCACCTCGCAAGACCATATTGAACGTGACGCCTTCTCTCACATCCTCCCCTTGCAGAAGACCCTGCTCAACATCACCCTTGTTCCATGACCGCGTTCAGACCCTGTTCAACATCCTTCCACTCCCAAGATCCTCTCTAACATTATCTCCTTCTCGAATCATAATTCAACATGGGTTCCCCTTTCCAAGACCCTATTCAACATCCTTAACTTTCCTAAGACCCTTTTCAACATTACCCAAAATTTTCCAAGACCGTATTCAACATCACACTCCCTGGAAGAAAGGCCGTATTCAACATCACACTTCCTGGAAGAAAGACCGTATTCAATATCACATTCCTTGGAAGAAGCCGTATTCAACATCACATTCCCTGGAAGAAAGGCCGTATTCAACATCACATTTCCTGAAAGAAAGACTGTATTCAACATCACATTCCTTGGAAGAAAGACCGTATTCAACATCACATTTCCTGGGAGAAAGGCCGTATTCAATATCACACTCCCTAGAAGAAAGACAGTATTCAACATCACATTCCCTGGAAGAAAAACAGTTTTCAACATCACATTCCCTGGAAGAAAGGACGTATTCAACATCACATTTCCTGGAAGAAAGACCGTATTCAACATCACATTCCCTGAAAGAATGATCGTATTCAACATCATATTCCCTGGGAGAAAGACCGTATCCAACATCACATTCCCTGGGAGAAAGGCTATAGTCAACTTCACATTCCTCCTTCAATAGGTCAACGTCAACATCCTCTCCAACCGAAGATTCTGTTCAGCTCGAGACTCCATTCAAGATCCATTCACCGCACAATTTCCAAAACCGTATTTGGCATCCTGCCCCAACATCTCCAAATCTTTCAACATCACTTACCTTCAGGAGACCGCGATCTACCTCTCTCATGCCGTAGACCCAATCAACATCCTTCGCAACATTCGCCTCACCTTCCAATTCTAGGACCCCATTCAACATCGTAACCCCCTTTCCCAAGACCTCATTAGACATCTTTCCCGGACTCTCACCTTCCTGATATCCTATTTCTGCATAATCTGTTCCAGAGGGAACCGTGACCGAAGGGAATTATCCATTACAGCCATATCAGAACAATCGCTTTAGACTTAATATTTTCCATCACGAGTCTTGGGCACAGACGAATCGTCTTACCCACCTGGGAGGGCTTGACCACTAAGGGGGTTTCCCAGCCCCTTGCCCAGTCTCTATCCCTCATGCCCCGAGCCCCAGGGTGTCGGTGGGGGTGCCCCTACGCTTTTCTAGTCACATGGAGAGAAATCGAGTGAAAATGATGGGGATTTGTAATGCTTCCTTTATTTGATCGTCTCTTCTGATGTACAAAAGGCCAAAGATTTGCAGAGATGTACGTATTTATAGGAAAATGTGCGTGAACATTTACTTTGAACACAAACACGCAAAAGCGCGTACGCACACATGTATGTATGGATAGAGGTAATACCACCAAGGAAAATGAAACAATAGCACTTTCCTTCGTGGTACTGCCTTTATTTATATAATCATCACGTTCCATATTTTCATTGATTCAGTTATATGTATATGTATGTATGTATGTATATATATATATATATATATATATATATATATATATATATATATATATATACATATATATACATATATATACATATATATATATATACAGATATATATATACACACATATATATATACATATATAATATGCATATGTGTTCGTGTGTATGTGTATTTTCGTTTAAAAAAAACAAACAAATATTATTTGCAGAGTAAAGTACTATGTTTTCTCTTAACGTAAGTACAAATAATTGTGTAAAAATTAATAAGCGTATCAGCACAGGAAAATAATATTATGCAAGCCAATGCAACAAAAAACTCTCGAAAATACTGATTCATCGTCGTTCCTACCGATTTCTAGTTAGATGATAAATTCTGTGCTCATGAATTTTTACCAACCACTTTTTGCTGAATAGTAGCCTAATCTTGCGAAGCTGAAGCTGATAGCTAAAGCTACTTTTGCCTAACTGTTTTGCTAATGTGCATCGTTTTATACTTAAATATTTGTTATCTACCTGATCTCATAATTACTGTATATATATATATATATATATATATATATATATATATATATATATATATATATATATATATATATACATATACATATATATATATATATATATATATATATATATATATATATATATTTATATATATAATACATATATATTATATATATATATATACATAGAAATATCAACACACAGATTATGTATGGAACAGAGAATAAAATTCTGACTCACTTCAGGATCGAACCCAGGTTTTTCAAATGAAAGACCAGAGCGCTGCCAACAGACCACACAAGTCATAAAAGAAGTTGGAACTTGAGTAATGCCTTGGGTACAGTTGCACTCAGGTTCCAACTTCTTTATGACTTGTGTGGCCTGGTTGGCAGCGCTCTGGTCTTTCAGCTGAAAGACCTGGGTTCGATCCCTGATGTAAGTTAGAAATATATATATATATATATATATATATATATATATATATATATATAACTATATATATATATATATATATATATATATATCATATATACTACTCTCCTATAAGGGTGGATCTAAATGAATACAAGACGCAAGATTCTACATTGTCACCTGTACTGTCTAACTACTAATTCGTGGGTGGGTGGGTCTCCTGTGCATTTCTCGAACTATCAAAAAAAGTAATTGTCTCTTTGGTATCTATTTCCTCTCTCATTAACTGTTCTTTTTCTTTACTAACCCCAAAATTTGTTGTCATGTTATTGAAGATGCTGCCAGTATTGTACTATCCGTATTTGATATCTCTGCTGATTCTTGTTTTGTTCTATTATCGTTCTATCTCTTTCCCCCCCTCCCCCCCTCATCATCTCCTATTTTTTTCTTCTTCTTCTTCTTCTTCTTCTTCTTCTTCTTCCCTAGAGCTGGACGTACGAGGAGGCATTTAAGAAACATACCATGACAGCAACACAATCAAAATAACATTCGACAAAGCTCTCCGACCGAGAAAATATACCCAAAGGGTCAAACGGCACGGATCTCGAATCGAAAGTCTCCCCACGGGTACTTCAGCCCTTTCTTGAAGACTCGCCCAGATATTGACGGGAGAATTTCTTTCGACGCGATGGACACTAAAAGAAACCTGAATGGATTCGCGGACGTGGCTATTTTTACGCTTGTTTGGTGTTAAAAAAAAATAAGGAGAAGAAGGAGAAAATAAAACACTCTGTAAAACAAGTGGCTATTATTCCGCCAGTCGTTACATTAACAAAGGAGTTGTGGAAATAATGCCTAATTTATGTCATAACGTAACTTGAGGCGCAATATCCTATCTGACGAAGGAGACTTTAACTGCCAACCGGCAACTCCTCCTAACCCATCCGCCCCCTCCAGGCACCACCTAAACTGTCACGACGGGCGTGAAAACAGACGAATGACGTATACCCGTACGACCGGAGCAGCAGAAATAGTAACCTGCTAGACTCGGAGCATCTAACAAAGGTGACGGTAAAAATCGCAACCATCGGCATGGGCGTTGTACCTTTCATTTGGCCTCATCATACTTCATTGAACCGGAGGAAGGTCGGGCCGTCCTCCTGTCCGGTTGCCTGCAGTCATGCGGGTTTCGGAGGTACCTAGAATTAAAGTGCGCGCCTTCACGCCCTTCTTTACTGTTTAATGCCTACTAAAGGCGTTTTCGAATGATCGTAATAAGAGGAGGAGGGAGGAGTTAGGGAGAACAAGTAGAAATAGGCAAACCAGAAATCATGTGAGGATAAGGGAAAATCAGTTTCGGAATTCAGAGGGAAAAAAATCTTCATAACTTATTTTTTATTGCCTTTCATTGCTGCCTGCTAAATACAGCCAGGACGAAGATAAAAGAGGAACCAGAACAACGGAGAAGGAGTAGCAAAAATCAGAAAGAAAAGATGAGAATAATTAACGATTACGGTTGGAAATTTCAAAGGAAAAATTTTTAGTAAACTTTGCTATTTATTGTCTTGCAGCTCTGGGTATCTAAGTATCTCTGTATTAGCCAACTAATAGATGGGATCATACCTAAAATAACGGTGCGGAATCAAGTAAAATTTGCAAATAAATAAAACAAGGGTAAAATAGTGGACACTTTACGGGCGTACATATTTTAATACCTGCTTTTCCTGATTTATTACAGTTAATTTCTAATCCAAAGAACAGACTGCAGTAATTCACTTTGTATCAGCAATACATCTCTGATCACCTTATAATCTCTTAAAGTATTTTATTCTCAGAAGAACTGGCTTCCAACACAAGGAGGAGTAACTTCTTTGCCTTTTAGTAAAAATTTTCGTACGAGCATCTTGCCTTCCCATGACGTCACAGTTATAACTGTCGCTTTAGATATTTCTAAATAACATTTATAACTTTATTTTGAAACATCAAGAAACGCCCAGCTAAGTCAGATGAGCCACATTTTGCTTCTTCAAAGTCCTGGTCCTCCGTAAGCAGAGACTGCCAAGTATATTAGAATTTGACATAACCCCCTTGTGTTAGACTATCTGCAATGTGAAATCAAAGTATAACAAGTAAAAAACGCGCCGAAGTTTCTTCGGCTCAATCGAGTTTTCTGTACAGCGTATAATGCTCTATGAGCCGCGGCCCATAAAAATTCAAACACGGCCCGGTGGTGGCCTGTCCTATAGCGTTGCCAGACTCACGGTCATCGCTAACTTTAACCTTAAATAAAACAAAAACTACTGAGGCTAGAGGCTGCCATGTGGTATGTTTGATGATTGGAGGGTGGATGATCAACATACCAATTTGCAGCCGTCTAGCCTCAGTGTTTTATGTTTCTGATCTGGGCGGACAGAAAAAGTGCGGACGGACAGACAAAGCCATCTCAATGGTTCTCTTTTACAGAAAACTAAAAATGCAGCTGAATCCATAGTCAGGGGAAGGACTGATTTTCTTTCTTCCCGTTTGAATTCCTAGAACTTTCAATCAAGAGCATAAACACTTTCCCGTCAATGTTTTATGAGATTTCTCGGGTTTTTATTCCCCTCTCGTGTTGCGACAAGATGGCGAGGAGAGATGTGACAGAGAGTAGGCTATCAAATCGTGGCTATAGAAGGTCAGATGCGTGACCTATAAAAGAGGTTATATCTTCGGCCTGGAGGGTTAGGCAAATGGCCACCTAACGCCTTGGATACCCTTAGCCGGCCGGTCAGGGGGGGGGGGGGGTATTGTGAAGGAAGAGGCTAAGGGACCTCCGAAAACGTCGGGGAGAGACACACAATAACTTAGCAATTCATTATCATTTTCTGTTTGGGGTAGGGATTGGGGCAGGGTGGGTGTGGGGCACTTAGGGTGGGGAGATACTTAAAACTGAGAGGAACGTTTCCAATAAAGAAGTGTTTTGAGTTGAATAAAATTATTTATTGTGATCTTTTTCAAAATACGTATCCATTTGGTAATCTCTATTTTTTACGAGAGAGCACAGGCTTTCAAAAAAAAAGTTTTGCAGTGCAAGTTTTCTGAGAGTAATCAAAACATTCAAAGCTACCATTTGAAAAAAAGGGTTCTTTTTTTTTTGAGAGAGATATCTCGAAATTTTCACTTCGAATTCCATACTTCGAAAACGTTTCGAAGAAGGCAGCTCTTCGAGAGTGGTACATTAAAACGTTGAATGTACCACTCTCAAGAAACGTTCCCGTTCGTAGAACTCCGGAAGTTGACCTCTAGAGCGTAATTTAGCGATTTGTTGCGTTAATCATTTGTTGATTAATTCATTTATTCGTTCTTCATTCATTTCCTAACTGTATACTGCTCTACGTCTCTTCTCTTACCTGTTTTTTTTTTATCAATTCTGTTTCACCTGTTCAGCAAGTTAATGGGGTTTTCGTGTTATTCGAGATGAAAGTGCACTGTTATGGAGTAATTACATATGTCTTCCCTAAAGCAAAACAGGTACATGAAACAGATACCTACGTTTCACATAAAAATATTCTTGGAGCAGTCACCTGGAAATGGCTATTAAACTGTAACTGGACATTATTATTATTATTATTATTATTATTATTATTATTATTATTATTATTATTATTATTATTATTATTATTATTATTATTATTATTTCATAAGTGCTTTGGGAAAACTCTGGCTTACCCTTCTTTCCCATTTTTTGTATTTAGGCATCTCTTGAAAATGTTATGAATAGTCTTTTCAGTTATTTTCCTGTTACATTATTTTATGGCGTTCTGCGTTCTTAAACACTTTATTATTATTATTATTATTATTATTATTATTATTATTATTATTATTATTATTATTATTATTATTATTCTATATATGAGGTGACAACTCGTCCTTTCTATCATCTATTTTCCTATCATTCATTTTTAGTTTTCTGTATGTCCGTTTTAGTCTTTTGTATGTCCGTCCGCACATTATTCTGTCCGCACTTTTTCTGTCCGCCCTCACATCTTAAAAACTATTGAGGCTCGATGGCTGTAAATTGGTATGTTGATCATCCACCCTCCAATCATCAAACATGCCGAATTGCAGCCCTCTGGCCTCAAGAGTTTTATTTATTTTAAGGTTGTGTTAGCCATAATCGTGCTTCTGGCAACGATATAGGATAGGCCACCACCGGGCCGTGGTTAAAGTTTCATGGGCCGCGGCCCATACAGCATTATACCGAGACCACCGAAAGATAGATCGGGTGGCCTTGAGTATACGCTGTACAGAAAACTCGATTGCGCCGAAGAAACTTCGGCGCATTTTTTACTTGTTTGTTTTATTTCTAACTAGTCTCTATTAGTTTTGAAACATATCGTGGTTATCACCGTTCGCAAAACAGAAACTTTGAAGGAAAACTCTCCTTAATAGATTCGTGAAGGGAAAATGAGGGAGTGAAAATAAGAAGTCTTCAGCGTGACGAAGAGTGAAGGCAACAGCTGAGTGATGAGAATATTTAACATAAGCGAATAAGGAAAGAGGCGAGGAGATATTAAAGACGGGATGATTAAGGAGGAAACAAGCGAAAGGAGATAAAGAGAGCGTCAAAATGTAAGGAGAGGAAGCAGGAGATGCAAGAAAAGGTAGGGAGAGCAGATAAATGAAAACTGGAAAAGGAATAAAGAGGGACAAACGAGAGAAAATGAGGATGAGAGCATATAGGAAGAAGAAGAGGGAATGAAGTAAAAAAAAAAATTAATGAGGAAGAGGAAAGGAGGATGGATAGAGAAGAGGCTAATGACTAAGAAATAGGAAAGTGTTTGGTTTTATTATTATTATTATTATTATTATTATTATTATTATTATTATTATTATTATTATTATCATTATTATATAATTTCACCAGCCATCAAATTTGTCCTTGGATTTGAGGTGATAACTGGAACACCACAGAGTTAAAGAAGCTGAACAGCACTGTGGGGAAAACTCAAAAAATAAATGGGAAAAAGAAAAGCATTAGCTCCCAACCATGAGATCTTATCTCGGGTCATGGACAACTTGGGCGTGAAGCCCCGAAAAATATTGCTGTCGTAAATGAGCGCTCAGAGCGGACTTAAGGGTAGAAACAGGGGTGGAAAAATAACCGCTGAAATTGTCATCGTTGTTCTTATTGTTATTAAAGGCAAATGGAAAGTTTTGTTTTTTTTGTTTTTGTTTTTGGGTTGGGGTGGGAATGAGAGGTGAGGGGGCGGGGTGGTGAGAGAGGTGTGCTGGGGTGGTGAAAGATTTGAGTGGGGTTTAACCCACTTTCTTACCTCGAAGAATACCCCTCTTGGGAATTAAGGATTGTTGATCAATGTTTTGGATAAAATCAACATACTGGGAATGACCTATTTAATCTCTCTCTCTCTCTCTCTCTCTCTCTCTCTCTCTCTCTCTTGCTTTGCAGTCTGAAGGTCTTTTCAGGTATTGTTCTATATTAATGATCTGTTCTTTTTGAATAATAATAATAACATAAATAATAACAACATCAACAACAACAATAATAATAATAATACACACACACACACACATAATAAGAACACATAATAATAATAATAATAATAATAATAACAACACTTCAAGATTAAATCTTGCATCTGGAACTGAAAAGATAAAATAACATTGAAATTTATAGACTAAATCCATTGTAATTACGCAGTACTGCAAAACTATTCTTTCCATAGTAGGGAAAATGAATGAAAAGACACACATACCAAGCAGTTTCAACATTTAAATAAGCACCAACACTTAATAATACACTAATAGTGCTGAGTACTCAACCAATATTCAGGCATACGCTCCGAAATTACCAAGAAAATGCATATTCGGACTGCTTTATAAAGCCGTTACAATTGTAAACACAAATAGTTTTACTGATTTTACGTTTAAAGCCACAAACTAAAAAAATCATGGAGCTTGAAATAACAAATAATTATTCATCCCAGTGCAAAATAATTCCTCTCACTATCACTAACACTATTACTAAATAATAATACATTAATAATAATAATAATAATAATAATAATAATAATACAATAATAAGAAGAAGAATAATAAAGAAGAAGAAGAAGAAGAAGAAGAAGAAGAATTATTATTATTATTATTATTATTATTATTATTATTATTATTATTATTATTATTATTATTACTACTACTACGTGTATTATTCTATTGTGCGTACATCATCTACCATCCCAAAAGGAAATTTGTTGTACTCTACGAGAATTTCTCTCCATCTTTTGATAGATTATCGCCAAAGCTTTCTCCCCTGAATATGTGTTGGGATTTGCGGTCAGTTGCTTGCAATACACTGCGTTACCCTCCTTTGATTTAGAGCGCCAGTGCAACAAATCGAGCTCCTGAATATCAGATCTTGCAGTCTTTATTCGTGAAGCTTTTTTTACTACAAAATGAGTAGAAGGCAAACATGCGCATCAAAAGAATATATTAAATATATTACAAGTCCGTTTTTTTTATTATACGAATATCAAAATTAATAAGTAAATTAGCGACTAGTTAAATAAATCAATCCGGATCGGTAGTATCCTTAGGTAATTACCTTTAGAACGAGAACTTTATACATATACACTACCTAGGCATTCCTTAGGGATAATGGCATGAGATTAATAATTTTATTCCTAAAAATCAATGCATAGTATACATACATAAACACACACACACACACACACACACACACACACACACACACACACACACATATATATATATATATATATATATATATATATATATATATATATATATATATATATATATTGGCATGAGACTAATAATTCCTTATCTCAAAATCAATGCACAGTAACTTGTAATAGACCCTGGTGTAAGTAGCTATTCGGAACAATAAGGCCCGAGAAGCCAGAGGATATGCATTCTATAGAACAGCAACCAATATACATATGATTTGTCATGTATATTTTGGAAGAAAGTGTCCTGACAAATTTCTTTCATACTGGATGATACAATCTCGCGGTAACTTTTGGCAGTGTGTCCATTATTGCTGCCTGTATTTCGTGTAAAATCTGCGTCAGTATCTGTATAATGCTACTTAAGATTTGTTGCTATTCTATCTGTTTTTCAGAGTAAAGAGGAAGCAGGGGTGTCAGCCCCACAATCGACCCTCCTCTTTTATCCACGCTTGCTCGGCGTGAGGGATGGGTTCCCCACCCGCACCGTCTTGCTTTAGCGAGCAAGTAAGAACTGACGAGCGATTAAAACGCAAGTAACATGTATTTACTGAAGAAACGGAATCTCGATCGTTTCTTGCATTTTCTTGATATAAACAACTTTTTTTTTTCCATGAGGAACCTGACACTCGTGTAACAAATTCATACACGCTACTCACTAAACCGCACAGACGTCAAGCGAATGCAAGGGCATATGTTGTTGTTATCTTTGTTGTTATTGATGTACGTACGCTTGTTTGCATTGTTGTTAGATCAAGTTATCCCTCAGCCCGCTCGGGCTTCGGCCACTGTTGAGCAGCTCGCAAATTGTAAGGGGGGAAAAAAAAGCGAGGTAGTAGGCTCTTTGAAATTCATCGGGGAGTCTTGGAGAATTAAACACTTTATATGACATTAAAGCTACGACGTTTGATAAAATCTATCCTATTAAAGTTTACGAGCAACAAAATTATTTTTTCATGCATGTCATTATGAATGGACAAACTTGGAAAAAAAATAAAAACTTGATATTCCTGTTTATTTTTGTACTTGAGATTTGGAGGGTTGGGATGAGGTCCAGAAACATGACATACGAGTTTATTCTGCATTTCTGTCTCTCAACTTTTATTGATATTATTATGTTTCTTCTTCTTTCTTCTCTCTCTCTCTCTCTCTCTATATATATCTATCTATTCCATATATATATATATATTATTTATATATATATATATATATATATATATATATATATATATATATATACATATATATATATATATATATAATGTGTGTGCGTACGCACGTGGTTTACATATACGTACATACATACATACATACATACATATATATATGTATATATATATTCGTGTGTGTATGTACGTATATGTAAACACGTATACACACACATATATATACTGTGCATCCATACATATATATATACATCTATATACTCGTATGTGTGTGTATGTACGTATACGTAAACCACGTGCGTCCGCGCGCGCACACACACACTCACGGCGTTCTGGCTGAATTCGTCATGGTTGCCTCAGGTCATCTCACCTGCTATCCTAACTAAATAGGATCCGGATCTGTATTTAATAGAGAACAACGCATTCATACTGGTACAGGGAAAAAATAATTCAAACCTATCTAATATCTTCATAAAAGTCTTCCAATAGCTCAAGATTTATTATTATTATGATTATGATTACCGGAAACTGGATCACAGGCTTAAATCACCAACGGACATTCGAAGAGAGATTGACACATCCCCATGAACAGTATACCCAGTGACATTATTATAAAGAGAAAGCCAAAAGGCATTACGAAGTCAAGTAGAAGTATGTAAGTTATGCATAATGTCGAGAGAGAGAGAGAGAGAGAGAGAGAGAGAGAGAGAGAGAGAGAGAGAGAGAGAGAAGATTCGTTTTCCTTCTTCACACCATCAGCACGAAGAACCTGAATAGAAATATGACAAGAATGTTATTAAAAAAAAAAGTATGCAACAAGGGAATGATCTTACGAGCACTGCTGTGTATTCGTCAAGTCAATACCGTGACCAATAAAACGGAGCACCTGCGTATTTTAGTCCACCAAGTATAGACCTGGCACTGACCCGTTAACGCCGTAATCCCCCTGTTGTTCCTGTTATCTGATAACAGATAAGATCGCACCTCGAATGGTGTTTGGCCCTCGGCTCACGAAACGCTGATAACCGGGACGATATAGTGTCGCCGCTCCGCCAGATGTTTGTGTGAATAAGCGATTGTTTTTTTTTTTTTTCGTCTCTCATTTTCAGAATCTGTTTCGTTTATGTTTTCATTCACTCATGCTGGGCCCGAGCCCGGATGAAAGTGGAATGTTCAGTTTAGCGTCGATGTCGTAGACTTTTGACGATATGCCCGATCACTGACGATGCTTACAACTGACCTTGCAGAGGATGGCTGGAGTAAGAATGGGCCACAGCGAGGCTCGAGTGCCCCTGAGATCACGGGGCTTAAGATAAGGCTATAATGACAATTCTTACCAGACGACCAGACAACTTAACAGTATCATTTTTAATACTGTTATTGCCGAGGATAGGTTTATGAACGACCACTGAAAATCGATGAAAGAAGGAGTGAAATAAGTTGGACAGCTGAATGGCGAAAAACCAAAGAGAAGAGATGAAACGTAAACTGCAGACAGCAATGCACCTGGAGGTCACAGAGACTGCAGAGAGCCTTTAGCACCTCGAAGCGTCCCCAGCACCAATCATGCTGTAAGCAGCACCTCTCTACTGTGAAATATCAGGCTAGTCTGGGCTATAATTGCAGGTGTGTCATTGATGAATAATGGGATAAATCTAGTGATACATCTCATGCGATAAGTGTGTGATTATCTAAAGGCTGATATTACATTTTGTTGTTTTGAGTTATTCCCTCTCGATGGTGTTACTGATTAGGATGTTGGGACTTCGGTGTTTCTCTATCCAGTTTTTATTTCTGTGGTTCTTTTGGGGCTGTATTCTGTTTGATAAGACCCAAATTCATCCTAGATATCAGTTCTATTCCATATAAATCATCTTCGTCCGGCAAAGAGACTGAAATATGTCTCTCCTTAACAAAACACCATTTGAGTTTTGATGAAAACCCATCTGATGAAAAGGTATTGCAGTGATATATATATATATATATATATATATATATATATATATATATATATATTTATATATATATGTGTGTGTGTGTGTGTGTGTGTGTGTGTGTGTGTGTGTGTGTGTGTGTGTGTGTGTGTAAGAATGGGTCGTAGATAAGGTCTGATTACCAGCCTAACTTATGAATCAATGTACCAAAAACTTTTGAATTTTTACTTTTTCGGTTTTCTGTAAAAGAAAACTATTGTGCCGGCTTTGTCCGTACGTCCGCACTTTCTGCCCGCACTTTTTTCTGTCCGCACTTTTTCTGTCCGCCCTCACATCTTAAAGAGTACTGAGGCTTGAGGGCTGCAAATTGGTATGTTGATCATCCACCCTCCAATCATAAAACATACCAAATTGCAGCCATCTAGCCTCGGTAGTTTGATCTTATTTAAGGTTAAAGCTAGCCATAACCGTGCTTCTGGCAACGATATAGGATAGGCCATTACCGGGCCGTGGATAAAGTTTCATGGGCCGCGGCTCATGATACCGAGACCACCGAAAGATAGATCTATTTTCGGTGGCCTTGATGATACGTTGCAGCGGCTGTAAAGAAACTCGATTGCACCGAAGAAATTTTGACGCATTTTTTACTTGTTTTGTGTGTAAACCACTGTCACAAAAATATTCTGTGTAACGTCAAGCTTTACCAATAACGCCATAGCGTAAGGGATAATGTATGAATGAGCAAATGAAAAATAGAATAATGAAATAAGAAAAAAACAACTAAAGAACCTAATTTAGATGTAGATAGAGAGGCTGAAGTACGTATGCTTAAGAAATAGATAATATTTTCACAATAATCAAAATGTGAAAAACTATAAATCTCACTCAAGTATATGTATTCAATTTTTTTCATCAGAACTTTTATGTGAGGAACGTCTAGCAGTTATTTTATTTAAATTCATCGCAGTACAAAATACACGATTTCAGCGAACCATGATTTTCATACGGTGATGACCTACGGCTGTGAAATATCAGTATGGAATGATATTAATCAATATTATTCATCGCCCGGGACGCAGCTATGACACAACCAAAGAGAATCAAATGAATCCGTCTTTTTCATTACACGCAAAACAATTATTCCCGTTTCATCTCAGTTTATGAATCCACTTCTTGTAGTCCCTTTAACCAATCTTTCCCTGAGTTCGGTGTGGGTCTGAAAGGAATCTCTGAGTCAGCGATCCCCTTCCATTCAAATTGGTCAAATGCCATCGACCGGATAAGGATTGAGGAACAGGAGGGGTGAACACCACCCCCCCTAACCCACACTCACCCCGTCCCTACCTGTGCCACCCCTCAACCCGGATAAGAGACAAGGGCTGAGCGTAGAATCAGTAAAAATGTCATAAGCAAAAGTCGGCTACTTATCGCATATATATCGCAAACATGTTGGAAACAAGTCGACGGCCGTAAGCAGGTGATGAACCTTTTGCAAATACTGAGTGATCCTATGAAGCACAAGCTAGGACCGCCAATCAGCCGTTGACTTGTATGCAACCTGTCTGTGATGTGTGCGCGATATGTAGCCAACGTAGGCTTATGACACGTTCTACTGCAGTGGGGAGGGACCCTTAATGTTTCTCTGTTGGAGACATGAAGGAGCAAAGGGCCGAATTACTTCACCTCATACCGAATGCTCGGTTGCAAAGGCAAGGTTCAGTTCACAAAGAAAAAAAAACACGGTTTCCTCTCAAAACTGATTATCTTTTCTTGTCTCCTAGTCACCCTCTTCGTAGAATATCAATGCAATACATCAATAAATCATTTTAAACGTCTTTGACGAAACAAACAAACAAAAATAGACAGATCCTCGCAGACAGACAGTATAGCAGACAGTGGTAAATGTTTTTTTTTTTATGGATGAAATTATTAACTCGCAACAAAAGAAACCTTGAAACAGATGATCACCTAGGTGATAATCTATAAATAATTATATATATTACATATCAAATATAATTGTTCTACGTTCAGAAACCTCGTAAGGGGGTAGTGCCGTCAGCTGTACCTCATGCGGTGCACTGTAGGTATTACTTAAGGTTCTTTGCAGCGTCCCTTCGGCCCCTAGCTGCAACCCCTTTCATTCCTTTTACTGTACCTCCGTTCATATTCGCTTTCTTCCGTCTTAACTTCTACCCTCTCCTAACAATTGTTTCATAGTGTAACTGCGAGGCTTTCCTTCTGTTACACCTTACAAACCTCTCTATTCTCATTCTTTCAGCGCTGAATGGCCTCACAGGACCCAGCACTTGGCCTCCGGCCGAAATGCTACACATTCCAACGTTCAAAATGCAGCGAAGATACGAAAAATGATAAATAAGCATCGTTCTGGATCGGAAATTCTCTGTAATTTGGGATCAACAAAATATATGAAGCTACCAAAGGAAAAAATTATTGTTACCTTTCCCTAATTCCATATAGCGTCATTTCAACAATGACCGATTATCGTCTGTATTTCTTGATAACTGTGGATACGCTTTCCTCTGGAAACCTTGAAATCCGAAAGGAAATGAGAGCAGAAATTCGCCTTAACGGATGGGATTCGAACCCATGTTAGCTGAAGAATAGGAATCATTACTTGATATAGTACAGCGTAGTGAAAGATCTTAACGAGAGTTAATGAGTGAGAGTAGATACCATTTTTCTTAATGATATCCAAGACTAATAACTTTATAACTCTCAAAATTGAAGAAAATCACCACATGATAGCCCGATCCAGCCATTAGATATTTTTTCTCTTTTAGATTTCTCTCCACCCTGAGGCTAGAGGGCTGCAAATGGGTATGTTGATCATCCACCTCGAATCATCAAACATACCAAATTGCAGCCCTCTAGCTCCAGTATTTTTTTTTTTATTTAAGGTTAAATTTAGCCATGATCGTGCGTCTGGCACCGCAACAACACAGCCACCACGGCCCGCTGAAAGTTTCATGGGCCGCGGCTCATATAGCATTATACACTGTATAGGAAACTCGATTGCGCCGAAGAAACTTCGACGCATTTTTTACTTGTTGATCCAAGAAAATAAAACTGTCAGTGGGATGAATGGAAGTCTTGTTCTGTCGAGCACAGCATTGTTTTCACACCTAAACACCTTGTTCCCTTTCGCCTTCTACCCGGATCTCTCTCTCTCTCTCTCTCTCTCTCTCTCTCTCTCTCTTTCTCTCTCTCTCTTTGTATGTATGTACTTGTACCGACATGCGTTTATGCAAGAGTACTCGTGCATACGATCATAAGTTGAAATACTTTTATATATATATATATATATATATATATATATATATATATATATATATATATATATATATACATACTGTATATATATATATTTATATATGTGTAATGTGCACATATATTGTAAAAGAATTATATATGCATAATACTTTTGTTCTTTTTATAATATATATATATATATATATATATATATATATATATATATATATATTATATATATACAATATATATATAAATATATATATATATATATATATATATATATATATATATATATATATATATATATATATATATAATCTTTCATACAAGCTTACGGAATACGTAGTTCTTTGCGTAACGTCACAAATATTTCTCTTTACTAAAATATCAGATTTTATCTCATCATCTTGCACATGGGTTCAGTGTCTTCCTCATGTTTAAGAAAATAACACAGAGATGTAAGTTCATCCCTTTGCTGAATATTATTTTCATTTTCTTCATCATTCCTCATTACCATAAAAAAAGAAGCATAATTTGTAGGTCCTCTATTGCTCGTAAGTATGGCCTGGGCTTTTACAGATGCTCGTGGTAAGTCTGTTCAGAAAAAAAGTTTGGTTAAGAGCTTAAGCGCTGCTGTTTAAGAGTTATTTTCTTTTTCATTCACATTTTTTATTTACAAATCGTCCTTACGAAAGAAAACAAAAGCTATCTCATAATTCTTTCTTTTGTTCGTCCACGAAAGTGTTTTAACAGTCAAGAACCATCGCGTAAAATACAAAAAGTATCTTATGTATTATGGTCTTTTTATTTTTCTTCGTGTATCCTTCAAAAAAAATATTGTTTTCTCCGTTTCGTACCCATTCGAGAGGATAAGGCAAAACGTGAGCTGACGACGGCAATTCAAGAACAAAGAAGAAGAAGAAGAAGGAGAAGAATAAACGGGAATAAAAACGGGGATTAAACTCATTTATCAAGTGAAGATAACCCATGTGTGCTCCAGATGTCTCTCTCACCCCCCACAAACACCTGACGAACTTCGCTGAGTAATTCTCCGATCTGTTCCACATCGTCATTGTTTTCTTTTTGCTTCTAAGTGCGCTGCCATCTTGGTTGACGATGATGTGTCGTGACAGGGAGTGTCACTGTTTCCTACAGCGCAGAAAGGAAAAAAAAAAAAAAGGAAAAAAACGCTCCAAAGTTTCTTCGGCGCAATCGAGTTTTCTGTGCAGCGTATAATGCTGTATGAAACTCTCAGCCGCTGGCCAGAAACTTCTCTAGCTACAACTCGGTGGTGGTTTGTGTTGTTGGCTAAATTTAGCGGTGCCAGACACGACTTATGGCTAACTTAACTTAATTCAAATAAAAACTATAGCTAGAGGGGTGCAATTGGGTGCGGTTGATGATGACTGGAGGTGATGATCAACATGCTCAATTGCAGCCCTCAGCTCAGTAGTTTTCACAAGATCTGATGGCGGACGGACAGTCAAAAACCATCTCAATAGTTTTCTTTTGCAGAAAACTAAAAATGGGATTGTGCATCTTGACAAAGTGAGTTGCGATTTCCTACAGCGCAAGAATTGAATTGCCATGTTGTAGCGGGAACAAGGGTGACGCCATCTAATTAAGAGAAGTTTATCCTCCTTTCTCTTTTGTTTCTCTTTTCCGTATGCGACAAGAGAACGGTGAACAATGGCATTCTTGAATCCCGGTGCTCTTCTTAGTCATCCTGAGGATGGTTCCGGAACTTTTAATAATTTCGCGATTCTCATAAAATCCTCTGGGATGAGCCCGCTACTTAGCTTCAAGCCCGTCTCCATTCTGGTTATGACCCATCACAGTCGTCTAACGACCAGGTACTATACCTAATTTCCTGCTGTAGTCGACAGAGACACAAACGGGTTTAATCGACAGCACCCGACACCCGAACCCAATCTTCCTCGTTCGGGAAACGAACCTGGCTGTTCTCGATGGCGTGACGAGCTTTGTGTGGGCTGCTTAAACCAGTCGTTATGCTAGGGCTAGTAATCGTGGCTACATTACAGCTCAGTCGACAATAATCAGTTTTTCATTCGAGTACAGTCTGAATGTTGAAAGGTGTGAGCTTGTTGGCGTCATGAAAAGATTTTAAAGAAATAGTAAAGGAAAAAAATTTTTAATGTGTGAGGAAAAGTTAATCAGTGCAAGAAAAGATCAAAAGCCAAGATTTTACCGATATAACAGAGGATAATCTGAAAAGA